>NC_072766.1:39909838-40270425 GCF_022539595.1 Amphiprion ocellaris | reverse complement strand
AAGGAGCGATTTTAAAGTTTAAATCAGTCCAGTAAATGTTTGGAGTAAAAATGATTAAAATTTTGATTTAGATAGATTTGTGTCATAAATAATATTGTAGAGTCTCACTTAAATATATCCAAATGAGTTCAGTGTATTTACATTTTATAGAATATTTGATTTCTTAATCTCAATACTGTAGAGTCTGACCCTAAATATTATAATAACAATGTAAATCTAAATAATAAATAATATTGTAGTGCAGAGTCATAAACTTTAATCAGCTAAACTTACATAATAAATATCACTGCACAATCTTAACCTGAACATTCATATTATTGAGGTAAATTTACATAAATCATGATATTTTGGAGTCTTAACTGGAATTTGTCTAACATTAATCTTTTTGTATTGTGCTGATGAACAACAATAACCTGACTTTCAGATAATACTTGTTGTCTGTGATTGTGAGACTAAATTCCTCCACATTCTGGAACTTTACCAGCAGTTGTAGGAATAAATAAAAATAAAATCTGTTCATTTCCACATTATGCACATTTATTTATTCTTAATATCTCAGACTGAATGGTAGAATGACTGGAGCATCAACAAGTGACGTCTACAACACAACAGAAATGTCTGGAAGCCAGTGGCCTCCACTTTTAGCACCTCTTGTAATTATAGAGGTCAAAAATAACTTTTATTAATCTAGTGATGTCTGAATAAATTTGGTATTGAAATATTGATGCAAGTTTTTCTTTTCCTGATGTGTGTAAACATTATTTTGGCTGACTCTGTATAATGGGTTTCTGACAGGTCACCAGGCAACATCTTTTTATAATAATGACAAACATACCTGCATTCTACAGGAGTGATTTTCCTCATGTGCAGGTAAAGATGTGTGAGGAGCTTAGAGATGACAGGAGCAGGAGTCATCCTCACTAATTCAGCTTCCACCTAGAAACAGGAAGACCACAAACAAACACACTGATAGACTCTCAAACGTTCAACCTCACAGCCTCAAAATATCTGTTTAGGAAGTGTGTTTCTAAATTCTGCTGAAAGCACTGGCAGACATTCTCTTACAAGGTTGTGTAAAAAGCTGAGCTACTGAGAAATCTTCCTGAACAAAGTTTCTACGTGTAAATCAGCTCAACAAAAACTAAAGCCTCAGTCAGAGATAACAGGTATCGCAAATTATAAGGAACTTTCTTTGTTAACTCAGACTTTCTGCTTCAACCTCACAGAAAAAGGGGAGTTTAACTCGTCGGGTGACTGAAAATGAACGGCTTGTGCAGTTCTAGATCCAAAAGTAGGATGTTTCAACTCATGTTTTACTACAAATACATGCAATAATAAATAAATATAATGGCTGGTTGTTAGTTTATTCACTATTAATGTCACTTTATATACTGGATTGAACTTGAGCAGTGGAAGAGAGAAGGAATTTAATGAAATTATGGAGATTCAGAGAGGGAATGTTGCGCAATGTTAAGTTAAGCGCAGTTTAATTCAAAGCAGCTGAATGTTAAACTTCAGTGCAGCTGAACGGGTTTCAGTAAACCTTAAAGTAAAATAACTTTTTTAAAAGCTAAAATACACAGCAGAGAAATACAGGTTGAGAAGGTCTTTCTAATAATGAGGACAGCTGCGGCAGCAACTAACACAGGTGTTCAGCGGTAAGTTAGCCACCTCTGTTAATTAGCCCGCTAGCTAACTTAGCCGCTTAGCTAACGCGTCCGGACCAACTGCTCAAACACGACAAAACACAACTCTTCACAAGTCGCTGACTTAACGTACAACAAAACAACGCTACAGGTTAGAAGTATTTATCTTCTTACCGTGTTTTACTCCAAAAACAGAGTCAACAGCAGCCACAGATGCTACCAGTCGTGCCGACCATAGATATACACAGAACACTAGATCCGCTAGCGCGCTGTCTGACCAATCACTGCTCTCTGGCTCTCAGTCAGTCTGACCAATCACTGCTCTCTGGCTCCGCCCTCTGAGAATCTTGTTGTCGTTTGGCTCCACACTTGCTGATGACCACTTCCGGTCTCAGAAAATGAAAAAACCGACCTTTTCTCTTACTGATTTTATTTTTCTGTTATTCTAAATATAAAATGAAAATCAGAGCATTTTTAAAATTTCGTACATCCCTTTTTGATCATGAAAAAGAAAAACGCCTAGTATTTTAATTTTTGTAATTTAAAACGAAAATCAAATAACCACTTGTTTTTTGTTTTTCAATACCCGTTTCAGAACGGAAAATCCAGTTGCCAGATAAATACACGGACCCTACAAGATAATTTATTTATTCTACAAATTTACCTGGCAAGTTTAATATTAAGGTGGAGAAATTATATAACATGGGCTGTACAGTGGTGTAGTGTTTAGCACTTTCGCCTTGCAGCTAGAAGATCCCTGGTTCACGTCCCGGCTTTCCCAGGATCTTTCTGCATGGAGTTTGCATGTTCTCCCTGTGCATGCGTGGGTTTTCTCCGGGTACTCCGGCTTCCTCCCACAGTCCAAAAATATGCTGAGGTTAATTGATCATTCTAAATTGCCCGTAGGTGTGAATGTGAGAGTGCTTGTTTGTCTTTGTATGTGGCCCTGCGACAGACTGGTGACCTGTCTAGGGTGTCCCCTGCCTTCACCTGAGTCAGCTGGGATAGACTCCAGCCCCCATGACCCTAGTGAGGATTAAGTGGTGTATAGATAATGGATGGATGGAAATTATATAACATGTATTATTATAATAAATTTTTTAACAAAAAAATTTTAAACATGAGGGTTAAGACCCTAAATAAAAAAATAAACCTGACTTACCTAACTTCAATATCAAAATTGAATGATTATATAAAATACTAATTTATGTGATTAATTGAATTGTTACAATTGAGACCATATATTATATAAAACACAAATTTATCCAACTTAATTCAATATTAAAGTTAAGACCCTTCAACAAAATATATTGTGTAAATTTGTACAACTAATTTAGATATTAAAGATGAGACCCTATAAGATTATTTATTTATTATAAAAATTCACCCGATAAGTTGAAATAAGACTCTGATATATATATATATATATATATATATATATATATATATATATATATATATACTATATACATACATACATACATACATACATACATACATACATACATACATACACACACACACACACACACACACACACACACACACACACACACACATATATGTTTACCTCACTTAAATCTTAGATATCAAAATGAAATTATATAAAATATTTAGGTTAAAACCCTACAATATTATATAAAATACAAATTTACAATTGGAATTGTAAATTTACCTCATTAATTTAAACATATTTAGGTTATGACCCTGCAATGTTGTTCATGATCCAAATTTAAATAAAGTTAGAGGGCTAAAATATTATATATTTTACAAATGTACCTGATTATTTCAAATGTATTCAGGTTAGATCCTGCAGTGTAATTTATGATACAAATTTAAGTGAAGATAGAGGGCTAAAATATTATATATTTTACAAATTAACCTGACTATGTTAAATATTAAGGTTAAGAGCCGGTTGATATTCTACAAATAAACCAGACTATTTTAAATATTAAGGTTTAGACTCTACTATATATCAATAAGGCTAGGAACCTACTTCATTGTATACCAAATAACAAATTAATTTAAAAATTAAGGTTATGACCGTAGTACAGTTGAACTTGAAAAACTAAACAAATCCAAAAATTTGCTTAAAGCAGCTTTCTGACAACAATTGAGAGGAAAAAGCTTCCTTTGAACAGGAGGAGAAGTAAAACAAATTAAAAAACCTCGAGTAAAAAGTCACATGAAGACAACCATATGAAGATAAAGCACGCTGAGGAGTTTCTCGAAAAGAAGCAAAGCAATAAAAGCAAATATTTTGCAATATTTATTTAAAAATGTGTTAGTAAACCTGCATGATTTGTCTGCAGTGAGCTTCATAACTGTTAGTATATTGTGTTTTTTTGCCACCTGTGTGAAATATTAATCTAATTGCAGGACTTGTTGAGGGTATTTTAATTAGAATAACTGTCTGTCATGTGCATCAGAAGGCTTTTATCCTGCTGATTTAGATTAGAAATTAAATATAAATGACCTGCACTCACCTGCCAACATATCAGGTGCATCTATGCAACTGGCAGGTGTCAATGAATCTGTTGGAGGAAGGCGGTGATTTATTTTAATGCTCTTTTGGAGGTTGTAGTTTGTCTTTCTGTTGACCTGCACTTTGTTTTATTAAGAGATGTTCCTAATATTTTGTCTATTCTGATGCAGATAAACAATCGGAGCAAAATACTAGACAGTGAGAGTGTGTTTGGTGTAGAAGCGACTCGTTTTTTGGAAGATTTCCTCTTTTTTTTGGTGCAAACTTGTGCAGACTGAGTAATATTTTAGCTTCAGGGCTGCAGACATAATGTCGTCTTGGACACAGACTGTTATCACTTTTAATATTAACTTCATGTGAAACTGAACCGGGGTTTTCATACATACAAATTAGGTGGTTGCATTTGTAATTCCTCCACATGCCTCACATTCAGTGACCAGTGTAAAATGATATAAAAAGGGTTCACATGATACATTTCTATACCACCCCTTCATATCTTAATTACATCTTAACCGCTGTGTCCTGTTCTACCTTCTTTCGCTGCTGCTTTATTCACACGCGCTCATTGTCAACCTTATATCCGTGTTCTGGCGGGCTGCTGCTGCTTATCGCTGTATTCCATAAGAAGATTTTGTGCTCCAAGCCCGAGGTCTTTTGATTTTAATATGTATAAGTTCATAATTATCTCCTGCAAAGCTGCTGTGTCTGAGCTCACTGCTGCGTATCAGGTGGATTTCTGGCTTTAGATTCATCCTCCTCACTTCACTGAGAGGTATATTCCCCCGGTGGTTTCAGGGAGCCCAGGAGGGGGATGACCACAGGTTGATGCCGCCGGCCAAGTTAAGCTAAAAACTTCTTGTTGCCTTTCTTGTAAGGATTTCATAAACCCCACCTTTGGCCCGGCATCCAGCTGCAGGCTCCAAGCTTAATATTCCCTCTGGGCAGTTTATTATCGTCACTCCCCAGTTGCTGCTGTGCTGAGCTTTGTGTTTGCTGGTGGTGAATGACACCGAATATCAACTCCCAACATATATCTTTATTCATGCACTAAATCTGCTCTACGTGAGTTGACTGCATGGGAAAAAAGTTCCTAGGAACTGAATAAATGCAACCTTTTATTTGTGTCTGAACACAATTATTGCTCAAAATCCTGATTCTTAAGGGTCTTTTTGGTGTTCAAATGCAACTTCTGGTCTAACTATGACCCACAGTTTAAATATTTTATTGAGATATTACACTCGGGACCCTACAATGTTATATAAAAAACTCATTTATGTAAGTAATTTAAATATTACATTTAAGACCCTATAAATATTAAACAGCTATACCTGACTACTTTAATTATTAAGGTTATGACCCTACAATATTATATGAAATATACATTACATAACTTAAATATTAAAACTTGAAACTTTCTATATAATAGACTAAATTACCTAAATCATTTCAAAATCAAGGTTAAAATGGCACTAGAGTTATACATGAAAAGCCCAACAAATGAAAACATTGAGGCAGAACCTTCAGCAGAACCAGTCAGTGTGAGGTAAAGGCAAGAGAAAACAAGAAACCAGAGATAAAACAAACAAGATTATAAGCACTGGATTCTTTATGAAATGCAAATTATCTGACAAATTTGAAAAAAGTCAGACCCTGCAATATTATTTAAGATGCAAATTTCCCTTCCTTAAAAAATAAGGTTAAGGCACCAAAATATTTTATATTATACGAACTGACCTGAGTACATTAAACATTAAGGTTAAGACCCTATAAATATTATGTAAACATACCCAACTGCTTTAAATATTAGGACATTTTAACAGGCAGAAACCTCCAGCAGAACCATAGTCAGGGAGGGCAGACGTCTGCCTCGACCAGTCGAGGTGAGAAAACAGGATACTAGAGATAAAACAAACAAGGGATCATAAATTTGAAACACGTAGCTGCAGAGCTTGAAATACAATGAAAAACTGAATAAAATAACATTTTCTGCTCAAAATAATAATCCATGATGGCCTTTTTGGTGTTGAAATGCACTTAAATGCAAATTTACTTGACAACATTAAATATTAAATTTAGGACCCTATAAAATTTAAACAAATACACCTGACTAATTTGAATATTAAGCTCAAGACCTTACAGTGTGATCTCTAATATGTATTTGCCTAACTTATTATCCTAACTTCAACATTAAGGCTAGGAACCCACTATATTAAAGACCAAATTACCCACTTAATTTCAAAATTAAGGTTAAAAGCATGCAACTATTATACATGGCTAACCCAGTGAATTCAAAGAAACCTTCAGCAGAACCAGGCTCAGAGAGGGCAGATGTCTGCCTTGACCAGTCGGGGGAAGGTAAAGAGGAGAAAGAACAGGAAAGCAGAGATAAAACAAACAAGAGATCTCAAATACTGGAAACATGTTGCTGCAGAGCCTGAAATTCAGCAAAAAATTGAGTAAATCTGACCTTTTCTGCTCAAAATCCTCATTCATGAGGGCCTTTTTGGTGTTCAGATGCACTTCTGGTCTAACTCTGACCCACACTTTATCCGCCTTGAAGGAGTATTGTTCTCTTACAACACATTCCTCCCTTCACTTGTGCTCTGACACCGTCTCAAGGGTCAAACAGAAGCGCCGAATTGATTTTTGCCGCCACAGGCACATTTGGTGTTAATTCTCTCGCACACGATTCTCCTGGTTGTTGCTTTGTGCGAGTGAAGAGCCTAAAATAATGACAAACAAATAGACAGGGTGTGAATGCTCGGGTGTTCTGGCCACCGATCCTCATTATCCCACCGTAGTCTGCTGCCTGAGCACATGTACGTACATGATTGGACTTGCCCTTCAATTTCACTTGCCACGCTGCAAATCGCTGCCATGTTGGCGGGTTCACTTCATTCGGCCAAGGCATGCTATTAAGGGGTTATTTGTATAATTTACCACTTCTAATTCCAAGGCTCAGCCATATTGGCAGGAACATTCAAGACTAAATTGAGTGTGAAGATTGAGAGGAATTAATGTCTGCTGGACTGTGAGCTGAATGCGAGCCGTCAGCGGGCCCTCGGCCACCGCAAGGACGAGAGTCTGAGCACGATTTGTACGCTAAAGGTTGACTTAGCATTAGCAAAGTCAATAATTGAGCTACTCTGTGGGACTTTGCCCTCCCCAAAGCAATCAGCCATTCTTTTCTCTTTTTTTTTGTCGGATGAGACGACAGAGAGGCAGGCAATCTAATAGGACTATAAGGCTTGTAAGTGGAACAAAAAACTGAAAAGGAATTTATTTTTAAGGGAACAAAGTTTTAACAATGTTCCAAGCTTCAGAAAGCTTTGAAGCCAGATATTACTCAGCAACGCTATCTTTTTTTTTCCCTCCCCCCCATTCCCTTTTGAAATAGTCCCATGTGATGTTTTCTTTTGTAATAATGTAAAATAGGCTTGTAGCTTCCTGAAAATCAAATATTGAGCTGACTTGTGCTTGAATGGGCATGGCAAACAACATATGTTCATTTACAGAGGAACATGCATAGTTAAAGTGATTTTTAAAAGGGGGATTTTTGCGGCAGAGAGACTCCACCTCTGCCTTATTCAGCTCAGCAGGTGACTTTATAAAGGAGAAAAGAGGGGAAATGGAGACAAAGAGCCTCATAGATTTACAAATCAGGCTACAGGTGGATTGAAAAGAGACGAGTTGAAGGTAATTTAAGGTTTGATGCTGCACAGTTGGACCTCTGAACAGTCAAAGATGGAGAGTTTCTTGTTCCAATATTAGCTTTCCTGTTTGTAGAACACCCCTGGTTTGGGGATGTAAAATAAATGAATGCATAAATAATAATAATGCCATTCTCTTTTTGTGTATTTGAAAACTATTTTTGTGTCAGTAGAGTTAAGTTGATGCTGTTAAAAGCCTCCAAGATGCCATCACTGCTTCTAAAACTTTATTATTACAAGATTTCAGTCTTGACACTAAAATATTTCCTTCAAACAAATCAGAAAAATGCTGTAAAAACACTAACTACAGATGAATTTTAGAGAAAATACAAAGAAGAGTTCATGTTTAGAGATAATATGTCTTCATTTCTGGCTATAAAAGAGGTTTTTAACTCAAATAGCAGGTAACTTATGTGACTGCAGTCACTAATAGCTGCAGCTTTACCAGCCTGCATCCCCTCAGATATAAGCAGTTTTATTTTATCTTTCTGGCAGAACAGATTGGAAAAGACAGAAATATCAGCTTCTGGCAAAGTAACTGTTGAGTCACTGATGCTGAACAAACCTGTCACTCCCAGATAAATGATGGTCAGTAGAAATCTTCATTGCTGTTTTGCTCTTTGCCTGTATTTCAGTCCCGATGTGTCCCAGCATGTGTTTCTATTCAGCTGTCAGAGTCTCTTTTTTTGGATGAAATATTCTGTCATCAAAGTGACAAACGGTTCTCTTCATGACTTTCATGGACAGACTTTCTTGGCTCTGGTAAGACGTGGAGGATTTCCGGTTTAGTGGACTCTTCTTTTGATTTGTGCGGGTGATGTGATCAAGCGTCGACCTCCAGCTTCCACTGGGGAGGTTTGCAGCCAAATGGGAAGAATAAAATGAGCCCCTCCAAGTGTTAGACCGTGGTTTTAGCTAGAGAATGTTGGATTAAATGCTCTGTGTTGTTGCCACAAGTGGGGAAGTTTTAAAAATGTGTCTGCAGTGATACGTATGCTATTTCTTTCTGTTGTGTTTTGTTTTATTGGTCGATTTCAGAATCAGAATTGACTTTTTTGGTTAAAATGTGAACATCTACAAGGAAAAGAATTCTAAATTTATATCCCTAACATCCTGCCACAAATTATGATGTCCCTTTATGACACCAGTGTGAGGTTAAAGCTGATACTGGTCAGTTAGCTAGCAAAGGGCCACCATGACAAAGACTTCTGTGGCGGTTAATGACCTCGGACCATTCTCTCCCTTTACGACACCCTCATTTGCTCGCAAACTACTCACAATATACAAAACTTATAGGCCTATGCATTTAAACAAGAGCAACAAGTTACACAAGGAAAGTATGTGTTTAAACACCTCGTGAAACTATAAATAATAATTTATAGTTTCATGTTTAAAGTTTTAGTGCAACAAAGAAGTCAACCAAAGTTTTGTGAAGACACAGGTAACTCAATTTAATACACTCACTGTTAATTTTACAAAATCTTTGCACCTACTACCTCATGCACCTTGTATTTATTTCATTATGTCAGTTATGGATATTTTGTACTTTTAAAACCCTGTGCCATATATTATTTTTCTTCATAAACTAGATTATTTGCTATATACTGTTATTGTCAACTCACGTACAATCTCTCTGCAATATTAATACTCTCAGTATTTCTATTCATCAAAAAAATCCATGAAATACCACTTTTATGTGCAATGTTGTTACTTCTAGAAGTGACACTTTTTATATTTTGGATTATTTTTATTTTTGTACTACATTTCTTAACTTTTTGCACCCACTCTCATCTGATTTTATCTTATCTATTTACTGAAACTCCACATTTTTACATGCAACTGCACCTTTTATGTAATTTTTGCACTACTTTTTCATACACTTTAGCAATGTGCACTACTTAAAGTGCAACATCTGTTAGTTTTTATAGTTTTTAATATCCCAGACAAGCTGTCCTTAAAATAATGTGTTCTCTTATATACATTTGCACAAAATATTTGTGCTACTAGATGTTTATATTTTATATTTGCTTACTGTATTTTATTTATTTATTTATTTATTTATTTTGCAGAAATACCATAGGTGCAAAGGTGGTGAAATATCATCAAACATGGTAAAAGATTTTCAAAATAAATCAACACAACAGACAAAATAGTAAAATTACAAATTCAAATAAGGGAAAAAACAAGTGTAATTAAAGAAAGTACAAAGTAAAACCATAAACACAAGGCAAAAAATAATGATACTACTACTACTTATAATAATAATAATAATAATAATAGTAATAGAAAATAAATAAAATAATTTCATAAATAAGTAAAAAAATATAGAGTAAAAGAGAATAAAATGAGCAATGAAATAAATAAATTCAGAAAATCAACTGCAGGCTAAAATTAAACGATAGTAATCCAAATCTCACATAAAATTGCATAAAGCAAATCTCTAAAAATGTGTAATTAGATGTGCTTTTAAAGAAGAGTATGATTCGAACATCATTGGAGCCACAAACAAATGACACATCATCGATCCTTCCTGTTGATGAAGAAACATAAATAAATTTATTATCGGACATGTACATCCAGTGATTTAGATTTGGGATTTGTGATGCGTTATTCCTGATTTGATTGTTTAAAATCATGATAATCTCCTTCTCCTACCCCCACTTAGAGCCGCAAACTGTAAATAGTGACCGAAAGAATAAGAGTCGGGTTTTTCAGCAGGGTGTCAGAGTAGAATCGCTGCTGCTGCACATCCAAGAGAGACAACTGAAGTGGTCTGGGAATCTAAGAAGCCTCCCAGATGATTCCTACGTTAAGTGGAGACCTCAGGGCAGATCTACAGAGATTATGTCTCTCTACTGGCTTGGAAACACCTCAGTTTAACCCTGGAAGCGCTGCAGGAGCTGCTGCAGAAGCTGCTGCAGAAGTGGGAGGTCTGGTTAGGATAGAAAATAAATGGACAGCATCGGCAAAGTAGCTGTTTGCTCAGTTTTAAAGTGATGTTGCAACAAATTGCAGTCTCATCCCAGTGGAGGGTTTTTTGTATGCCTCAGTGCGGCTAAAAGCACCGTGAGCACCTGTCTGGGCCACCCAAGGTAAAGTAGTCTCAGCTCATTGGCCAGACAAATGCTAACTCGCTTGTTCATTTTAAAAGCTCAGAATTGGGACACTCTGGTCTCCGTCCTTGGGCTGCTTGACCTGCAAACCAAATGAGAAAAATACATTTTGCTTTGCAACACAATCCACAGGAGTGTTTCCTGTCAGATGAGGTTAGCTTAGGTTCACACATAAACACTGCTTCATTAGGATTAAAGGAACAGTTGTGATTATGGTTGGAGGTTAGGAGAGGTATGGAATCAAGGTTAAATAAGAAATATATTCGTTCTTTAAGGGAAATGGTAAACAAATGGCAACTTTAACACTTAAGTTCTACATTAAACCACATTATTCTGCTTGAAGAGGGCAATATTTTTCCAATTTTCAAGGTAAACGTCTGGTTTCTAATCATTTATAATGTAAAATGCCATTTTTCCAGTCCACTCCATGCAAAATCTACTGGTATTTATTTGATTTAAAACTCACAGTTGACATAAATACTTGATATTGGTCATTGCTGGACAGTTTTATCAACTTATATTTCGAACAAAGTTTGACAAAAGTACTTGTCGAAGGTCACGAGAGGATTGTAATCAAAGTTAAATAGGAAGTATGTTGATTCTTAATGGGGAATTGTAAATGAATGGCAGCTTCTTGTATCTAACCCTATCCTTACGAGATTAACACCTAAATCCTACTTTAAACTACATTATTCTGCTTGATTTTGGCAAAAGATGGCATTTTTAAAAGGTTTTTTCCAAGTTTAAAGGTTTATTTATCTTTTGTAATCATTTATCATGTAAAATGCGATTTTTTTCAGTTCACTTCCTGAGAAATCTATTAGTATTTATTAAATTTGAAGCTTACAGTTGACATAAATACTTGATATTCGTCATTGCTGGACAGTTTTGCTAACAATGAAATTAATACCTGTGTGAAAGAAATGGCAAAAGATACCAATTTTTAGCTTTTTTTTCCCACAATGAAAAGTTAATTTAAACTTTGGAATTATTCATAAAGTACTTGTTTTTAGTCCATGCTCTGCAAAATCTACCTGTACTGACCTGATTTCATGCTCATAATCAACATAAATATAGATTTTTGTCACTGCGGGACAGTTTTACTAACTTAAATATCAAGCAAAGTACTTGTCAAAGGTTGGGAGAGGGTTGTAATCAAGTTTAAATAGGAAATATGTTGATTCTTAATGGGGAATTGTAAATAAATGGCAACTTCTAGTGTCTAACCCTATCCTTATGGGATTAACACCTTAGTCCTACTTTAAACTACATTATTCTGCTTGATTTTGGCTAAAGATGGCAATTTTGTAAAATGTTCTTTCCAGGTTTCAAGGTTCAGTTTTGGTTCCTAATCATTTATAATGTAAAATGCCATTTTTTCTGCAAAATTAAGACATATTGACTTCATTTTATGCTCACAATTAACATAAACACTTGATATCCGTCATTGCTGACAGTTTTAACAACTATGATATGAAATAAAATAAAAAACCTGTGTTAAAAAAAAAACAGATTTATTTATGTTTTCTGATATTTTTATAATGTAAAATGCCATTTTTTTCAATCCGCTTCCTGCAAAATGTAGTTGTACTGACTTCATTTTATGCTCATAATTGATGGAAATACTTAATATTCCTCACTGCTGACAGTTTTACTAACTCTGATTTGAAATTAAATGAAAACCTGTGTTAATAAACAGATTTATTTAAGGTTTCTAATCATTTTATAAAGTAAAATGCTATTTTTTTCAGTCTACTCGAATGATTTGGTCCTTATTATCAACCTAAAAACTTGATGTTGGTCATTGCTGATAATGAAAATTAGTGTAAGGCAAGTGGCAAAAGATGTCAAATTTAAACTTTTTTCCAACAACCAAAGGTTAATTCATGGGTTCTAATTATTTATAATTTAAATGCCATTTTTTTATCCAATCCACTTCCTGCAAAATATAGTTGTACTGATTTCATTTTATGCTCATAATTGACAGAAATACTTATTCCTCATTGCTGACAGTTTTACTATCTATGATATGAAATTAAATAAATACCTGTGTTCAGTAAATGGCAAAAGATGGCAATTTTTAACTTCTTCCCTCAACAAAAGCTTAATTTATGCTTTCAAATCATTTATGATGCCACTTTATCAGTTCACTCTGCAAAATCTGTCACTGTTTACTGGATTTGATGCTCAAACATTCATATCTGTCACTGCCGGACAGTTTTATTAACTATTAGAGCAAAGTTTGGCAAAAAAAATCTCTGCATTTTAGTCACATTAAATGTCTTCTGCTGAGTCATATAGATGCAGTGCACAGACCGAGTAAAGAAATAAATGTTTGTCTGTGTTTTGGCAGATTTGTACAATTCCATCGAGCAATTTGCTGGATCGTTATGGGGAAAAAAAAACCACTGAAAGAGCGTAAGAGTTTTTGAGGGACTGACAACAATGCGCTGTTTCTGCTTTTGTTTTCAACAGTACAGAGTGGCGGGTTCTTGACAGGTAAATAGATTGTTTTAGGCGCTGGAGCAAACAGTAAACGCTGTAACTTTTCTCCTTCGAGGGGGGGGGGATTATCTGTTTACTACTGTGCAGTTACATTTACGTAAGCTCCAGGATCGTAGAGATTACATAAAGATATGCCGCTGAGGAGAGGAAACTGTCCACCTGCCAAATTAATATGAATCACACGACATGCCGACGATTTGGCAAGAAACTGCACAACAGCTCCTTTTTAAAATTTTCTTCATCCTATTTGGAAACAAAGATAATCTGCATAATTTGAATATATTTCAACGTTGAGGAGACAAAAAGATGTTTCTGTAGGAGGTCACTTTAAAGTTTAGAGCCTGAATGTTCTGTCCTTCCTGGATAAAGCTGTCTTTAGTGTTTGTTTTATTGGTGTAGATGCTTTTTTTGTCACATTTTATTTGTTTTTTTTCCTTCTCTTGGGACAATTAGGTTTCTATTTTTAACCTGAGCTGCACGTTCTCTTCATTCCAGCTACTTTTCTAACTTTGAAATGTGTCTTTAAAGAGCGATCCCGGACCCGAGGTGTTATTTTTAAACTTCTCTGCGTTGCGTAACCGTCTTGTAAACGTTAAAATGTGTTCATTTTACACATTTCCTCCTTTCGGCTGCTTTATGCGTCGTGTGACAGCGTGGATTGTCTTGCCGTCACATTAAAAATCCACGTTTACCCTACAGAGTGTGAGAGCTCTTTGTGTTGGCGTGACAGCAGTCTATTCATCAGACGTGGTGTGTTTCTGTACCGCCTGTGTTTTCAGATAGATTAGAATAATACCTACAAAGGATATCTATTGATAGTGTGATTGTACAAGTACAGTAAACAAACTGTAGCCGCTCGCCAGGTTTGTCTCTGAAGAGGGAACATTTGTTGTCATGGACAAAAGCCACTGTTTTGTTTTTATTCTCCTCTTTTTTTGTTGCAGTTTCTCTCTTTTTCTGTCTGCCTTGGTGACAAATTACCCTTTTCTGCTTCCCTCAGTACACCTCCCAACACAACACATGGCTGCTGTGGATCCTAACATTCAGCCACAACATTAAAACCAGTTAAAAGCCAGTTAAAAACATGATTATCTGGCTACAGAGGCTCCTGACCATCAGAATATCTCCCACATGGCAGGTCTTCTGTGGTGGTTAGTAGGGTCACGGTCGCCCAGAGCTCACTGATGCATGCTGGGAGTGAAGTGTTGTCCGTGTGATTTGTTTCCAAGAAGCCGCTGCAGCACAGATTCCTGTAAACCTCCTTTCTGGCTGTATTCAGTCATGAGAACACGTGGTTCACGGCAGCTCGTGGCGAACCTACAGCGTGGTCAGTCTGCCCACACGAGTGTCACAGCTGGAACACGGAGCATGTTTTCCTCCACATGGTGTAGAAAGCTGGACGTTGTGTTGTTTACTAGAGGGAGAGATGGCAGCAGGATGTAGAAAAAGAAGGAAAAAAAGCAGGCAGAGGCAGCGTGATGCTCCGAGCAACCGGGAAACCTCAGGTCCTGCATTCATGTGGATGTTAACGTGACACAACCTGAACATCGCTGCAGACCACGTCCACCCCGACACGACTACATCCTGACGGCAGCGACCTCTTTCAGCACGACAATGCTCGCTGCCACGCTGCACAAAGTGTTCAGGAACGCTGTAGGAACCATGAAAAGGAGTTCAAGGCGTCGACTCGGCCTCCAAACGCTGCAGATTTCCCTCAGGAAAAGAAAAGAAAAAATAGATGTTCACAGTGAAACTTCTGATGTCCACATTTTCAACATTTTTGGGAAATCTTGGAATATTTTTTGGTGGGAAAAAAAAATGTTAAAAATGTTTCTAAAGAACATTCACAAAAAAAAATCAACCAAAATCCAGCAAATTTCGCTGGATTTTGCTTGATTTTTATGTGAATGTTCTCAAAGAAAATATTAGAAGTTTAACGGATATATCTGTAGTCACTTTAGATATTTTTATGATTTTTTTGAAGATTTTTACTCATTTTTTTGAAAATATTTACAAGAATTTTCTTGCCAAACTTGGGGGATTTAAAAAAAAAAAAAAAAAAAAACTTTTAAGGGAAACTTTTAAGGAATTATTTCTTCCTGAAGGTTTTGCAAATTTTCAGAAATTTGGGGAATTTTTTTTCTGAATTTTTGGATTTTTTTCAGACAAGGAAACAGTATTTTTTTGGGTGACCATAAGTGAAGACAACTGGAGGGTTAAAAAAAATGAGAAAAATGCATAATTTTCCAGTCTGCAAATATTAACCCATGAGAAGCTGAACCTGCCAAATGCTTTGATATTGTTACTATAAAAATTTACTAAATTAAATAATCCATTGTCTCAGTGTCCCTTGCAGCTTTTAGTGAATGCATCACACTTCTTTTTGCAACTTAAAAGACTGTAATTCTCACTCCTGGTTCATTTTATGCCATTTTAGATTGAGGTGCTGCTGCACTATTCAGAATTTACTTATTTGTTAAGTTTTTAAAAATGCTTTGGATTAATTTCGAGAACTAGGTTTTAAGACCTTGAATGCAAAAACATTTCTACCCTCAGAAAAAGACTATACACATACACTACTGTTCAAAAGTTTAGGGTCACCCAGACAATTTTTATATTTTCCATGAAAACTCACACTTTTATCCATGTGCTAACATAACTGCACAAGGGTTTTCTAATCATTAATGAGCCTTTCAACACCATTAGCTAACACAATGTAGCATTAGAACACAGGAGTGATGGTTGCTGGAAATGTTCCTCTGTACCTCTATGGAGATATTCCATTAAAAATCAGCTGTTTCCAGCTACAATAGTCATTTAACACATTAACAATGTCTACACTGGATTTATCATTCATTTAATGTTATATTCATTGGAAAAAAATGCTTTTCTTTCAAAAATAAGAACATTTCTAATTGACCCCAAACTTTTGAATGGTAGTGTACGTTTTTATTTCTCTTAGAACAGTGTACAGTTTTACATAATTTTTTCTACTTACGTTTAATTTTTTAGAGGATATTTTTCTACTTATGCTTACCTAATATTTCCAAAACTTTGAATGGGAGCAACTGTAATGTGTTAAATTTCTCCTTAAAACTCCCGCAGCCATAAAATTTGGTGAGGACACAGACAGAAGAGTTTCCAGCAAATCAAAATTATTTAAACGGCTTCAGCAGAGGCCAAATTTTTTATTTATTCGCCCTTGAAAATGGAAAAAAGTGCCAAATTTCCAAACAAGGGTGACACTGGGGCCCAAGAAAGTTTCTATAAGTGTATAGAAATGTAGTTCTATCCATATTTAGTCCACCAAGGAATGCCGTGGAGTTATGTGGCGATTGGCATACGTTTGTTTTTCTGTCTGTCTGTCTGTCTGTTTGTTTGCAACATTACCCAGAAACAGATTCACAGATTTGGATGAAATTTTCAGGGAAGGTCAGAAATGACACAAGGACCAAGTGATTAGATTCTGGCAGTGATGCAGCTTATAGTCTGGATCCACGGATTTGTTAAAGATTTCTGTATCATTGCCAGATAGCAGCATGGTGTCACTGTAACTATGACAACAAGTGAACACTACATCAGCTGCCTGCTGATGATCACATGATTGTGATCCTACTACAAATCCACCACTGCTGACTTATCGGGTTTTATCTGCCGGAAATGATACAAGGAACAGTTGATTAAATTGTGGGGGTGTTTCTGAGTCCCATCAATTCCCGCTGCCTGCTACGTGCCATGATTTCTGCCGCAAATTTGTTCAAGATTTCATCCGTCGGAAATGATTCGACTGAGCGGCCTTGACGGAGTACTGCACTTTCTGATTGCTTTTCTTGTTTCTACTAAAAATACAGTCTTTTGAGGCACACAGTTGGGTCTTAAATACCAAAAAAACTAAAAATTGGAGACAGTGCTGCAACAGATTTGCTGAATTCTGTCAAATTAACACAAATTGACCTGACTTTGATGCATGGAAGCTGCTGGTAACATCTTGTTTTTTGATACCACAGAGATGCTACACAAAAAGCAGGTGGTATAAATGTTGTGGCTGATCCTTTTGTCTCACACGTACTTCTTTTTTTATTATAAAAATCAGCGACTGAGTAAATTGAGATCGTGAAACTTCCCGTCCTTTGGCCCGACTGGGGTTTTATCATGTCTAGGAATGCTTAGAAGAGCAGCAACAGGCCTACTGTTAATCAAACGGAAACATGCTGTAAAATTTACAGCCTGAGGGATGGAAGGTAAATATACGACTGCCTCATGCTGGACTGACTGGACACTAAAAAAAAAATAAATAAAAATCTGTGCATTTAAAGCACTGTCCTGGAAGAAAAACAGCTCTTTTCCTTATGATGTGACTTTGCTTTAGCTGGAGAGAATTTATTCCATTCAGACATGGCATGAGACATGGTTTATTTAATAAAGTGGACTTTTGTATTAGATTAGTTGACCAATTTGAATGATGCTGCACTGGCACCGTCATAGCTCGGCCGTTTAGCATGAATTACAATGCAGAGATGTTGACAAAAGCCATTTTGCAAGGTCACTTGTCACAAAGGATTTAAAGGAAACTCAAAGTGATTGATTGACCTCCCAGAGAAGGTAGAGAGGAGGAGAGGAACAAAATGCTCCCTGCTTGTGCTGCTCAACCATGAGGGGCGGAAAAATGATGAATTATTGCTCCTTTGTCAGTTGACAGGAAATGTATGATCCATTACTTTGATTATTGATTACTCCAAAGTCATTTTTGAACCAAAAACACCCAAAATGACCAACTTTTTGCTTCTCAGGTGTGATTTAATGCTTTTAACTGTATGTTTTAGTAAGAATAAACCGAACATCTTTGGATTTTGCAGTTTGAAGACGACGCCTTGGACCTCGACATTGATTAATTAATTAGTCAAGTTTTTCATAATTAAGTTTTTTTTTCAGTTTTTTTTTCATTGAAGAAAGCCAAATTATTCCCCCACTCAAAAAATACATCTTTAAATTAATTATGTCACCTTAAAAAATAAGTAGTTTCTGGAATTTTTAAAGATGAAGTGTTTTATTAATGTAATTAGAAAATAATCAGAAGGTTGATCAATGTATAAAACACCGGTTTGTTGCAATTATAGGAAAAGGAAACGTAAAAAACGTAAATTGGTTGCACCACCTTGAAGAAAGAAATAGTTTTTTGAATTTTTAAAACTCAGGGATGTTGTTTATGAACTTAGCAATAGAGAAAACAGCTGTTAGCTGCAGCTAAAGCTCCAGCTGCAGTGAATTTCTTGTGTAAACTGGAAAGTCGACCGACCGGCTGCAGCCGTGAGAGAAAGGAAAAGGAATGAATCCTGGCAAGTCAATTTGTGCTCTGTGGTCTGTCTGGGAGCGAGTAGGGGGCTCCTATTAAGATTCCAGCCACTAAATTAAGCTGATTCTACTTACTCTTGGTTCTTCCTAGTCCTCTTTTTTCTCTATTTTTTTTATTTTCTGGAGTCCAGTCTGTCCCTGGCTCTCGTCTCACTCCTCTCATCCATTTTCGGAAGGCACCGGCGCCATTCATCAAGGGCACAGTGAGCGTTCATCAGACGACCGATTATTCCTCTATTCTCCCGTTCCTGTCCTTCTCATTTGATTTCCATCAGTGGGGTCTTGTTCTCTGGCTCCCTCCGTCCTCCCCACCCCCTCCTTAATTAGCCTCCGAGCAGACACAAAGAGCGAGTTTGCGATAATGAAGCAAGGAGAAGGGAGAGATTCCAATTTGGAGCGCGGCTAACCCTTCAGAGACCGTTTCATTCCTTATTCGTCCTTCCCGAGGCCACACTGGAAGTTCCGGCGGCTTCGCGATGTATAGATTCAAACAAATCTGCGGGGAAACAACAGCCAAGGTTGTGAAATGTCAAGGACGGGAAGCTGGAAGCACATAAATGCATCGTGCATGTTTATTATGTAGCATAAAATATGAGCTCTGCTCTGTTTTGATGCTATAAATGTCGCCTTGTTGACGGCGTCCCAGTGTTTTAGTGAACCGGCTGGTTGGAGGCTTGTTAGCTCTGCAAAGGCTTGTTGACTCCCCCCCACTAATAAAAGGAGTTAATCTGTCTCCTGGGGCTGTACAGTGGTGTAGTGGTTAGCACTTTCGCCTTGCAGCTAGAAGATCCCTGGTTCGCGTCCCGGCTTTCCCGGGATCTTTCTGCATGGAGTTTGCATGTTCTCCCTGTGCATGCGTGGGTTTTCTCCGGGTACTCCGGCTTCCTCCCACAGTCCAAAAATATGCTGAGGTTAATTGATCATTCTAAATTGCCCGTAGGTGTGAATGTGAGAGTGATTGTTTGTCTTTGTATGTAGCCCTGTGACAGACTGGTGACCTGTCCAGGGTGTCCCCTGCCTTCACCTGAGTCAGCTGGGATAGACTCCAGCCCCCCCATGACCCTAGTGAGGATTAAGTGGTGTATAGATAATGGATGGATGGAATCTGTCTCCTGGTAACTCCAGAGAGGTTGTTAATTGATTAGTCCAGAGGTGTCAAACATGCGGCCCGCGGGCCAAAACCGGCCCTCTGAGGGTCTAATCCGGCCCAAGGGACGACTTTATAAAGTGTAAAAATTACAGAGAAGACATTAATTCCAAATTGTGACTTTGTCAAACTATAAGTTTAAAATAATTTCTAGACCATGACAAGTTGTAAAATAGTAGATTGTTCATTGTTCTTTTGTCTCATTTTTTGTAGTATTTTGTCTTGTTTTTTTTCGTCTTTTTTTCGTTTGTCTCATGTTTTTGTCATTTTGTTTCTCGTTTTTGTCATTTTGTGTTTCCTTTTTGTCTCACTTGTGTTGTTAGTCTATTTTTTTGTCATTTTGCTTCTTGCTTTTGTCATTTTTTGTCAAATTTTTGACGTTTGTCCATTTTTTTGCTGCTTTCTAACTTTTTACTCAAATTTTTTGTCTTTTTTGTTTTGTTTCATGTCGTTTGTCTCATTTTGTTTCTTGCTGTTGTTGTTTTGTTTCTTGTTTTTGTCATTTTGCATTTCCTTTTTGTCTTGCTTTTGTTTTTTGTCTTATTTTTGTCATTTTGTGTTTTGCTTTATTTGTTGTTTTGTGTATCGTTTTTGTCGTTTTATGTTTTCTTTTTGTCTCACTTGTGGTATTAGTCTATTTTTTTGTTGTTTTGTTTCTCGCTTTTGTCATTTTTTTCAAATTTTTGTCATTTGTCCATTTTGTTGTCGCTTTCTTACTTTTTTGTCTAATTTTTTGTCTTTTTTTGTTTTGTTTCATGTCTTTTGTCTTATTTTGTTTCTCGTCGTTTTGTGTCTCATTTTTGTAATATTTTGTCTTGTTTTTGCTGTTTTGTGTCCTTTTTTGTCTGACTTTTGTCATTTATCTCAAGTTTTTGGTGTTTTGTTTCTCGCTTTTGTCATTTTGTGATTCCTTTTTGTGTTTTTGATCTTATTTTTTGTAATTTTGTTTGCTGCATTTGTTGTTTTGTGTATCATTTTTGTCGTTTTATGTTTTCTTTTTGTCTCACTTGTGGTATTAGTCTATTTTTTTGTCATTTTGTTTCTCGCTTTTGTCATTTTTTTCAAATTTTTGTCATTTGTCCATTTTGCTGTCGCTTTTTTACTTTTTTGTCTAATTTTTTGTCTCTTTTTTGCTTTGTTTCATGTCGTTTGTCTTATTTTGTTTCTCGTTATTGTCGTTTTGTGTCTCATTTTTGTGTTTTTTTGTCTTGTTTTTGTTGTTTTCTAACTTTTTTTGTCTGACTTGTCGTTTGTCTCATGTTTTGTCGTTTTGTTTCTCGTTTTTGTCATGTTGTGTTTCCTTTTTGTGTTTTTGATTGCATTTTTTGTCATTTTATGTTTGCTTCATTCGTTGTTCTGTGTATTGTTGTTGCCGTTTTGTGTATTTTTTTGTCTCACTTGTGCTGTTTGCGCCTACAAGACTTTTTTTTTATCTCTTGACTTCACAGTATCTCCCTCGTCTGGATTAATCCTTCCACAAACATGCTGCATGGATCAGCCACTGCACTTACATTCATTTAGAGCATGCAGTGAATGGCTGATTGGGATCCCTGTGGGAGACCAACTGATAAGAGGATTGATTGACAGATCAGGGGGTGTTGCCACGGCGTAATTTATCTCTGAATGGCTGCCGCCGAGGTTCACATTGAAGGGAAAGATAATGTCATTTTGCGCCTAATAAGCTAATGGATCCTAAATCCATTTTTTAGCGTGCATATGAACCCCGGCTGCCATTACCCTAATGGCGATGCACAGACTTCGGGGATGGAGAGGAACGGCAGTGAATGTTATTTGAGTTTAAATCCACTTTAACCTCAAACATGTCGAGGGTGGATTATGACGGAGGAAGTGACGGATGCACTCTCTGCCTCCTCGGTTCACACTGCCCCACCGCTCCGAGGGATTAGATTGTATTTGTTGGAATTAAGGCAATAAGTGGTTGATTAGGGATAAAACCCTTCATCAGTTACTGTTATTAACTCTTATTCTGATGCTGGTGTATCCAGCACTGCAATTAAATGCTGATTTCTTTCAAAGCCCTCCATACGTCTTTGAGAAACAGAACAAAGAACATGTAGGATCTAGTCGGACCACTTGACAACAGCTGGCAGTAATTTTGGCAGCGTTTCAACAAGAAACCTGTGCTGTCTGGTGCTAAGACTGAACATACACTCGCAGTCAAAAGTTTGGACTCACCTTCTCATTTAATGGTTTTTCTTTATTTTCATGACTACATTGTAGATTCTCACTGAAGGCATCTAAACTATGAATGAACACATATGGAACAAGAAAAACACTCAGAAAGCACAGTACTCCGCCAAGGCTGCTCAGTCGTATCATTTCTGACGGCTGAAATCTTAATAAAACCTGTGGCAGAAATCACGGCAACATAGAATGTGAACATTTAATATAGGTGCACCCACAAACAAAATGATCTTGCGCTGAGCACAGACGTGTGTTATGCATGTCTACGTTATGTACAGATACTGAATCGCGTGACCTAAATATGTAGCGGGTGGCAGGAACTGATGAAACTTGTTGTTGTTTTGTGTATTGTTTTTGTGTTTTTGTGTTTTTTGTCTCACTTGTGTTGTTAGTCTGTTTTTTGTCTTTTTGTTTCTCGCTTTTGTCATTTTTTTGTCAAATTTTTTGTCTTTTTTTTGTTTTGTTTCTTGTCGTTTGTCTCATTTTGTTTCTCGCTTTTGTCTTTTATGTCTCATTTTTGTAGTATTTTCTCGTTTTTTTGTTTTCTGTCTTATTTTTCTAACTTTTGTCATTTGTCTGATGTTTTTGTCATTTTGTTTCTTGTTTTGGTCATTTTGTTTTTCCTTTTAGTGTTTTTGGGGTTTTTTTTGTAATTTTTGCTTTATTTGTCGGATAAGTCACGATAAGTCCACAGTGGTGGATTTGTAGTAGGATCGCAGTCATGTGATCATCAGCAGGCAGCTGATGTAGTGTTCACTTGTCATGGTTACAGTGACGCCGTGCTGCTATCTCGCACTGATACAGAAATATTTAACAAATCTGTGGATCCAGACTATAAGCTGCATCACTGCCAAAATCTAATCACTTGGTCCTTGTGTCATTTCTGGCCTTCCATGAAAATTTCATCTAAATCCATTAGTCTGTTTTTGAGTAATGTTGCTCACAGACAGACGGACAAATGTATGCCGATCGCCACATAACTCCGCCTTTCTTTAGTGAAGTAATTATGTAGTGAACAAAAAAGTGTGAAATAAGTCAAAACATGTTTTATATTTTAGAATCTTCAAAATAGCCACCCTTTGCTTTGATTACTGCTTTACACACTCTTGGCATTCTCCAGATGAGCTTCATGAGGTAGAACCTGAAATGGTTCTCCAACAGTCTTGAAGGAGTTCCCAGAGATGCTGAGCACTTGTTGGCTCTTTTACCTTCACTCTGTGGTCCATCTCATCCCAAACCGTCTGGATTGGGTTTAGGTCAGGTGACTGTGGAGGCCAGATCATCTGACATAAGCAGCACTCCATCAGTCTCCTTCTAGGTCAGATAGTCCTTCCACAGTCTGGAGGTGTGTTTGGGGTCATTGTCCTGTTGAAAATAAATGATGGTCCAACTAAACACAAACCAGATGGATGTCATGTGGCTGCAGGATGCTGTGGTAGCCATGCTGGTTCAGTGTGTCTTTAATTTGGAATAAATCCCCAACAGTCTCACCAGCAAAGCACCCCCACACCATCACACCTCCTCCTCCATGCTTCACGGTGGGAACCATGCATGTAGAGACCATCCGTCCATCTTTTCTGTGTCACAAAGACACGGCGGGTGGAGCCAAAGATCTCAGATTTGGATTCATCAGACCAAAGCCCAGATTTCCACTGGTCTAATGTCCATTCCTTGTTTTTCTTGGACCAAACTAATCTCTTCTGCTTGTTGCTTTTCCTTAGTAGTGGTTTCTTAGCAGTGATTTGACCATAAAGGCCTGATTGGTTCAGTCTCCTCTGGACAGTTGATGTAGAGATGTGTTTGCTACTAGAACTCTGTGTGGCATTTATCTGGGCTCTAATCTGAGCTGCTGTTAACTGGACATTTCTGAGGCTGGAGACTCGGATGAACTTATCCTCAGCAGCTGAGGTGAATCTTGGTCTTCCTTTTCTGGGGCGGTCCTCGTGTGAGCCTGTTTGGTCGTAGCGCTTGATGTTTTTTGCAACTGCACTTGGGGATACATCCACTGTCAGGTCTGCATCTGCTTCCCCCTGAAGAGACTTTATTGAAACTGCACTGGAAGTGATACTTTGTGCTGCACTTTTAGTCAGCTTTGGTCAGTCTCTGAATATTTCCTGATTCCTGGAGCATCTCTGGGCTGAGCGGACACTTTCTGTTAACTATAAACCAATACAGCTGCTGCCTTCTACTGTCGCTTTATGTCTCACTTACTTTACACACTGAGCATGTTCCAGACAGTATTTTCCTCTCGGGGCCGATCTGGACAATGGATAACATATTTTGGAATTTGAATACATCCCTGCTGTAACTGTAATCTGATTTACATTGAGTTGGAAGTGTTGGTGTCTCAGTGTGTTGAGTGAACCGGCTGGTTGGGGGCTTGTTAGCTTGATGCAAAGGCTCGTTGACCCCCCAAAAAGGATTTAATGTGTCTCGTGTTAACTCCAGAGTGGTCGTTAATTGATTGGTCAATCTGGCCAGCGCTGGTGATGCTGTTTTGTTACTGTTCCCATGGCGATGACTTCCTGGAATGCCAGTCTTAGCGCTTTGGTAAGCAGGGTTGTTTATTAGGGATGGAAGAAGGATGAAAATAATGAATAGAATCCGTAGTGATTGTGATAATCAGTTAATTCTGTCATTTTCAAGCAAAACGATGAAACTTTCTCTGGTTCCAGCTTCTCTAAATTCACCACATGCTGCTTTTCTCTGTTGTATCGGACAGAAGCTGAAACAGAACGTCGGCTAACTTGTGCTCAGACCAATAAACCAGATGAGACTTGACCGACAAGAACATGGTGACAAATTTTCCTGTAAAATTCCTGCAAAATACTGGCGGCTGTTGCGACCAGTATGTTACTTTACTATCAGAATTTATTCAAATAGTTGATTATTTAATTACAACTATTGCTGTATTCTCAGTAGCATGTGGAGTTTACAGAGAAATGCTGTGCAGTGTTAGTTTTAATTTACTAAACAGTAAAAATACTGTACACAATTTTAAAGGAAATCCATTCAAAAATTTGAAAATCTGGCAGTTAGGGTGCCAAGAAAATGCATTAAAAATGGTGGCATATTGTAACTTTCAAAGAATATGAGGTTTACTGTAATGTACTGTATTTTTATAGTGTTTAAAGTATAAGGCAAGTTCTGTTTTTCAGAACCAGGAAACTCTACTGTTAGAATTTTGCCGTATTTTTTACACTGCGCTTCAGAGAATATTTCTTGAAATTACTTTTCTCACAGGTCGTGACAAATGTGGGTCATTTTCTCTGTAGTATTTGGAGAAATATCCGCAGAACCTCCTCTAAACACAATTATCAGGCCTGGTAGCTGCTCCAGTTTCATGAATTGACACTAAAGTCATGCAGCCGTGACTCACTTTTTGTCATTTCTCTCCAGCTCACACATCCATGTCCAGACTGAAGTATATTAAGCAGTGACCAGAGGGAGAAGAGTATTATTTCTTATGGTCTGGGAGACGGAAGGACAGCAGGATGTACAGACAGAATTACTCCTGGAGCATTTCTGCAGCTGTTTTACTGAAGAGGAAAACTGTAGTGTCTCATATGTAAAAGAAAAAAGAGCTGCTAGGAGGAGGAGATCTGATAAATTACATCCCTTTGGGAGAGAAAACCACAGGAGATAATGGAGCTCAAGTTCGTTGAATAAAAATGTACACAGATGCTTGTAAAGCATGCATTTTTTTATTTTGATTTAACACCACAAACTTTATTCATCATTTTACAGCCTCAACATCTCATGCAGCCTAATTTAAAGCCTTGTTTATGTATATTTTTGAAAAGTTTATAAAGACAATATCAGCTGCACTGTAAAAAATTAACTCTTAAACCTATAATTTCTTGAAAGATTTACTGTTGCTAGTACTTTTACATTGCAGATAATACCAGTAAAATCACAGAATAAAATATTAAGGTATGCGTTAACTGTAAAAAAAGAAATGAAAATAAACAGGACCAAACTGTACATAATGTCCACATCAGATATCTTTATATTTGCAAATTAGACCTGGTTTCTTTATATTATTGTACTCTAAAATGAAACAATTTTTACTGTATTTAAATCACCTAAAAATTTCGATATTTTATAAATATTTTCCATTAAAAATATAATTTTTTCTATTAAGAATTGAAAAATAGTGAATATTTTTTTAAAACAGTTGTTGTACCGACTTCCTTCTGTGTTGAACTGGATATGATGGTTAGTAAAGTTACATAAGTATTAATTTGCAGCTGTACATAATGTCCATATCAAATATTTATATTTTTACAAATTAGACCTGGTTTCTTTATATTATTTCACTCTAAAATTACACAATTTTTACTGTAAATAAATCAGATAAAAACATTGACATTTTACAAATATTTCCCATAAAAATTTAAAAAAAAAAATCTATATTAAGAATTGAAAAATGGTGAATCATTTAAAAAAAAAAAAAAACAATCATTGTACCAATTTCCCTGTTGTGTTAAATTTCATATGATATTTACTAAAATGACATCAGTATTAATTTACAGCTGTACATAATGTCCACATCAGATATCTAAATTATGCAAATTAGACCTGGTTTCTTTATATTATTTCATTCTAAAATTACACCATTTTACTGTTTTTAACTAAGATAAAAACATTGCTATTTTACAATTATTTTCCTTTCGAATAAAATTTAAAAAATGAGTGAATAGTTGTTTTAAAAAAAATTATTGTACAGAGTTCCTTGTTTTGGTTAATTGCATATAATATTTAGTAAAATGACAGTATTAATTAAAACTGTACATGTCCATTTAAAGGAAATCAGATTTCTTTCTGAATAGTGTATATATATATATATATATATATATATATATATATATATATATATATATATATATATATATATATATATATATATATATATAAAAATAAAAATTCATAATTTATATTAATTGTAAATTAATTTAATAATTTAATTAATTTATTCCGTAGTGTGTGATCATAAAATTACCATTTACTGTTTAAATCAGCTAAAAATCTAATTATTTTACAGATTTCTTTCAATTTTTTTTCTTTTTTTTTTTTTACAGTCAATTATTTTGAGCAAATTTTTCCTATCATTATTGCTGCCAGATTTTAGAAGTTTATTATCCATCCATCCATCCATCCATCCATCCATACACCACTTAATCCTCACTAGGGTCATGGGGGGGCTGGAGTCTATCCCAGCTGACTCAGGTGAAGGCAGGGGACACCCTAGACAGGTCACCAGTCTGTCACAGGGCTACATACAGAGACAAACAATCACTCTCACATTCACACCTACGGGCAATTTAGAATAATCAATTAACCTCAGCATATTTTTGGACTGTGGGAGGAAGCCGGAGTACCCGGAGAAAACCCACTCATGCACAGGGAGAACATGCAAACTCCATGCAGAAAGATCCCGGGAAAGCCGGGACGCGAACCAGGGATCTTCTCGCTGCAAGGTGAAAGTGCTAACCACTACACCACTGTGCAGCCCAAGTTTATTATTATTATTATTATTATTATTATTATTGTTATTATTATTATTATTATTATTATTATTATTATTATTATTATTATTTTAAACAGCACTTTTGATGCAGTGTGTCTGGACAACATCTAAAATGCCAATCAGAGAAAATCAGTGTCATACTGACAGCTATCAGCTTTTTGTTGGCTCTGAACTCGCTCCCACAAAAAGAAATATGAAACATTTACTGCAGTGAAAAGTGCTGTTACTGCAAATATTGCCAGAGAGGAATGCTGGAAGAAACCTCTTAATGCTGCAAGTTAATATATTTATTTGAGCACTCAGTGACTCTCAATGCAGCCGCTTACTTCTAATGTGACAGCTGCACATTAACTTTAAAACTTTAAACTTCATGCATTTAAACATGATGTTCAACAAGTGCATTTAAGTCTGACACTCTCAAGTAATGGAGATGTGGAAGTCTCTTTCATCTTTTGGGAAATCAAAGTGAAATTAAAGTTATTTGGTTGAATATTTTCTGTGATAAATACAAACATTAATCCTAACCTGTTATCTATTAGCTGCAGTTCTGGTGTAAAAACAGGCTGAGCAGCAAACCAAGACAAAGCGCTGACAACGTGTTTATACATTTTCTGCATCACCAGCTGAATGCATGTAGGTTTCCGTGGCAACATGACTTTCTTTTAATGCACATAATTGTATGTTAGCAGAATGTCACATCTGTTCATGTTTCTATGTAACTGCATCATGCCCTGTACATTGTCTTTATGATACCTTCATTATATTTTTATTTTCAGCCTCAATCCTGCTTTTACCAGCCTCCTCTGCCTTTAGCTGCGGTAGCATGTAAATTTACCAGGGAGGGATCAGTAAAGTTTGTCTGACCTTATCTTAGCTTAGCTTATCTTATCTTAGCTTTCTAGCTGATCTGAGCTTACCTCATCTTAGTTTACCTTACCTTAGCTTATTTTAGCTTAGCTTATTTTGTCTTAGTTTATCTTAGCTTAGCCTATTTTATCTTATCTTATCCCCTATCATCTCATCTTTGTTTGTCTTAGCTTAGCTTATTTTAGCTGATCTTATCTTAGTTTATCTTGTCTTATCTTAACTTAGCTTAGCGTAGATTATCTTATTTTAGCTGATCGTAGCTTAGCTTGTGTTAGCTTATCTCATCTGTTTATTTGATCTTTTCTTTGTTTATCTCAGCTTGGCTTATCTTAGCTTATTTTAGCTTAGTTTATTTTGTCTTAGTTTATCTTAGCTTAGCTTATCTTAACTTAGCTTAGCTTATTTTAGCTTATCTTAGTTTATCTTGTCTTATCGTCGCTTAGCTTAGCTTATCTTATCCTATCTTATCTTAGTAAACCAAGATAAGACCCAATACGATAAAATAAGATAAGATGAGCTAACATAAGCTTAACTTAGCTTAGCTTATGTTATTGCAGGTTAACTGAGCTTATCTTAGTTCACCTTATCTTAATTTTTGGCCAAGTCAAAATGAAATGAAGCTTATTGGTTGAATATTTTCTGCATTAAATACAAACAGATTAATCAGTTTTCTAATTTGTCATCTATTAGCTGCAGTTCTGGTGGTATAAAAACAGGCTGAGCAAATCAGGACGATGTGTAGAAAACGTGTTTATACATTTTCTGCTTCACCAGCTGGGCGCATGTAGGTTCCCGTGGCAACGCAATGAATACAATCTGTGCTGCTGTAACTGCACAGCTTTGTTCAGTGGGTTCACTAACGTACGGTTCAACAAGTTCTCAGATGTAACCTCAGCATTTCTTCTCAACAGAAGGAGAATTAACGACGGGGTGTTGCTTCTTATAGCCGAATTAAATCTGTAACTCTGAACAGGTTAGCTGTGCGGCATCTGTTGCCATGGTGATCTAGCAGGTTAAAACTCTGCCTTAAAACTCTGCTAACCCACTAATATTGCCTCATAGCACACACATAATCAGAAAAGTGCTCTTGACCAGGAGAGAATCTGAGATGTTGTCCACGTTTTATGCTTCGCCCTCCTCCAGCCTTTCTGATTAGTTTTTATTCACCTGATATCTCTCTCATTTACGCGCCAAGGCCGTCTCTCACGCTGCAAACATTCTGATGAGACCTATTGTTTTTTATTCACAAAGAACACCTCTGAGAATGCTGCTGCTTTTCCAAAAAAACCCAAACACCTCCAGTATCTTGGCATCGCTCACAGCCTCCCCGTCGACGCCCACGATCACCAGAACCTTTCTTAGGAGGCCCGTCCTCGCTCATATGTTGCATTCACCTGTTCAGTGTAAAAATATCAGACACTCTTTCTTCTCTGCAGGGAAACGTTTCCCACCAAACCCTAAAGAGCTTATAAAAGCGTAGCATGTTGAGGCAAATGTCGAAAGCGGTAAAAGACTTCCAGATTAACATAAAATGCAAATGAATTTTGATAGAGGATTAAATTATAATAAACACACTCAGCCACCCATGCCCACAATACACACTGGCAGATGCACACACACTCTGTCACATACTCTATGATTTCATTTTCTGCATGACAGGTTTTCAGATGTGTTTAACCTCTTACATGCCATTTTACGTTATTAAACTTAAAGGTGCTGCATTCTGTCGTCTTTGATTTAATTGTGCTGCTTTCTTATCTTAATCACCTGTTTGTGGTGTTTTTTGATTTTTTTTCCTTTGAAGGCTGAATGTGTTCCAGTGTTCCTCATCGCCACACTTCTGTGTTTTAATAAGTTTGGCAGCGTGGTCAGAGAAACTTGGCCAATATTTTATTTTTGTTCCAGTTGAAAGATGGTCTCCTGCTTAATGTATTAAAATTAGATGTGAAATATGATTTTTCTTTCTATCACGCTCACTCCAGATCCTTTTCCTTTCATGAGATCATGTTACATATTGATATTTGTCTGATCTCTGGAGCATGTTTTGCTAAAGAATGCATTTAGTTCTTGGTGTCTCCAGCTATTTAACATGCTGCTGCATATGTAAGAGTTTTTATGTCGGCTTGGTTCCTTACTATGTTTAATAATGTCTCTCAGTGTACAATACTAGGAGCATAATAACACAACAGCTCTGTATTATCATCTGAATTGTTGATTTTGCTCCCATTTGTTTTAAAAAAGCATCGTTAAGCATTGTGTTTTATAATATCAGTGTATCAGATGACATTATGACAGTAGGAAATGAATCTCTTATTGTGACTTTTAAGAGAATTAACTCAATTTTCAGCCCCTTTCTGACTTTTGGAGCAATTTCCAGCTCTTCTTTTAGCTGCTGTGCATCCAGCTTTAGAGTCACTCCATGAAAAATCAATCATTTCTACCACTTGACCCTTATGTACAATCATTTTAGTTTATTTAATGAAGCCATGCAAAGTTTTATCTTCATTTTGTGCATCTAAAAACTCAGTGCAGTATCATTTTTTCTACTTACAGACAAATCTGTGCAGTATTGTTATTTCTGCGCCCTGAGGGATTCAGACAATCTAACCTTTTTATTTTTCTCCTTATATTTTCTAAATGTTTGCACTGTCCCCTTTCCTCACTGTGAGGAAGCTTATCGATTCAAGTCGTCTGTATATTTTCTGAATTACAGGTCCTTGAAATCAGTTAAGGTGGGCTCAAATTTCACACTTTTTCATTAGCCTTAATTTTCCTGCACTTTTCTGAGCTATTTTCCAATATAGTCATAATAAATACTTGAAAAATGTAGGGGTGATCATGGTTTCTATTCCCTGAGTAAATCAAATCTCAAATTTGACATTTTGCGAGAGTAAAAATATTCTTTTATTAGAAAATTATTTTGACACAGAAGGAATGAGAAGAAGATGATCTTGCTATTAAATGTAGGTAAAAATGATTCTTTTATTGTCTGTAATTGTTCTTACCAACTGCTCAAGAATTTAGAAGCTGATCCTGATATTAAATGTGTATAACAATTATCCTTTCATTGCACTTTTAAAGATTCCCTAAAGGAAAAATGATCACAAAATCTGTTCAAAACAATTCAAAACATGTCCAAAAAGACCAATGCCTCCCCAAAATGGCCTGAAACCCAAGAAAGGGAATCTAAAAGATCATCCTGGTATCTTCTGTGTGTAAAAATTATGACTTTATTGTCCAATTACCTACATCACATATGGTGATATGAGCCTTGAAAGTTTACCCAGAATGCACTTTTTAAAGTTTTCTCTGGTGAATTATCAAAAAACAGAAACTGCTGTTGCAGTTTTAGATCTATCTATCTATCTATCTATCTATCTATCTATCTATCTATCTATCTATCTATCATTTCTATGACTAAGCTGTTGCAGTTTTAATGTTCAAACTATGAAACATCCCATAATACTGATGCTCAAAGTTGGTTTTAAAATTGTTGCATATTTTTAAGTCTTTTTTTTTTTTTTTTTATATTTTGGACAATTTTCAAGTTATTGTGTGCAATTTTTGAATTTTATACAGCTTTTAAAACAAATTTATGACATATTTTGACTAATTCTGGACAGGCTTTAGTAATTTTAGTTTTTTGCATTTTGGAGACATTTTGGATGACTTTTGAGTATTTTGGGGAAATCTGTTCTCATTTTGTCAAGCTTCTGAGGCAATTTTAATAAGTAAGAAGTAATTTTATCCATTTTTGGCTCAGTTTGGACAATTTTCAAGTGACTATGGACATTTTTCCAGTCATTTTCAAATTCATTTAGACCAAGTGCTTGTCATTTTCATTTCAGTTGGACAAACCAAGTTTTTTTGGACCAATTTAAAAATGATTTTAAACAGAAATACACTTTTTCTCTCCACATTTTCTCTTGTGAACTATCGAAAAACAGAAACACATCCAGGGTACCAATGATCGTTTCTATGACTCTATGTAAACTGCTGCAGTTTTACTGTTCAAACTAGGATACATCCCATAATACTGATGCTCAAAGTTGGTTGTAGAACAATCGTACTGACCAAAAATAGGATTTAGTCTCTGTTTTTGAATATGAAAGTGCAAGAAACATATTATCTTCCTAAAACCAATGAAAAATGACGTTGAATAATCATGATTTTGATGTTGATGAAAGTAATTGGGTTTTAGCATTTTGGTCAGAATCATGCACTTCAAGCTGCATTTCTTCCTGTTAATTTGTTGTTTAATAAGAGTTCGGGTAGAAAAGTCTGGGTCACAGGTGTTAATGATTTATTTACAGTAAGTACATGAGAGTAAATATTTGCATACAGGTATTTCAGATGCATCAGAACAGGTATTCTGACTCACTGGATGGACATTTTGGGTATAAAGCTGCCATTGGCTGCACATTTCACTTGGCTTTCACCTTCCCTTCCCTCCTAGCAAGTTTTGCTAAAGCCAGACAGCTATGTTAGCTCCTTTTTCAGTGAATTATTCATTTTAATGTCTTTGCATGCAGATGTTCCACCAGAAATTCATTTTCTGTAAAAGCTTCACAACAATGTAACTCTTTTCCAATCAGAGAGCAGAAGACATGCGACACTTCCAGACATCAGTTAAAGAAACGCTTGACGACGACGAATTCTGTTGACGCTGAGTCGCTTCGTCCTTCCTGCTGCCGTCTCGCTTCCCTTTGGTGTGTCCGCTCTTCATTTATTCATGTTTTTTATTTGTTTTAATGTTCTTTTCAGCCTTTCTCTTCTATAATTGTCTGCTTGAATCAGTGCGGATTACCGTGTAATTTTGTCTAGAATTTCTTTTTTTTTTTAGTGTTTTTTGCTTGTTTTTGCTTTTAGGATGCTTTTAACACGATAAAAATTAGCATATGACGAAGTCGGGTACATTTACAGACATATTTTATTAATGTACTCTGTCTCTGTTGGAAATACGTTTCTAAAATAAAAATAAAAAAGCCCCACCCAAGTTGATTGTGTTTGGTTTAAAGAATTATTTCCCCCACAGCAGAAAAAAGATGAAGTGCAGTGAGAGCATTCTACACAAGGCTATATGAGAATAGTTTGACCATATGATGCTACAAAACAACACAGGACACATTTAAAAGTATTTAAAATATGCAAACAATAAGTAGTAATGCTGAAGTTATTGTTGGTGTTTTAACAAACAAACAAAACAGATAAGTAAATAATACTATTTTTACCTAATTTAAATTCAGTAAAACAGTGCAATTTTAAAATCACACAGTGTTACAGAATGAAATAATATTTGTAAAAAATACTGATTTTTTTTGCCATATTTAAGTGTTTTAATATACATATTTTTCCTTTCAAAAAAGTGTAAATATCTGTAAAATTATAATAATTTTTTTCTAATTTAAATACATACAGCAGAAAATCTGTGAATTAACAGACAAATGTTTAAAAACTTACACATAAAAAACTGTTGGGAAAAAATTATATATTTATATCACATATTTGATTTTATGAATCAGGAACATTTCATCAACAGCAGCAATGTATGACAAACTATATTCTATTAAATATATTTTAGAAACCAAGGGAGGATAATTTCATGTAAAGAAGACTTAAAAATACAATACAAATTTTTGGTGCCTAAAATATTTATATTTTAACAAATAATTTGTAAACTAAGACTTTTTTCTGTTGTAAATAATTTCCCATATTCCCGTTTTTAATATACGTAATTTTTCTTTCACATAGGAGTACATATCTGAAAAATAATATTTTTGTTCATTTAAATACAATAAAAATAGTTGAATATTTAAGTCAAACATTTAAATGAACAATGTCCTTCATAAAAATACAGATTTTTGCTGTGAACAATATTTACAATTTAACAATATGAAAATGAATACATTTTTCTGTAATTTTTGATTTTTCCCATATGTCAGTGTAATATGCACACATATAGACTAATTATCCTTAAAATATGAATATTTTTTCTAATTGAAATCCACAAAAAATAGTCTAATTTTACAGTTAAATATTGTAAATGAACAACTTGCTCATCATAAAAATATAGATTTTTGATGTGGACAATATTTTCTTTTGACCTTTTTCTAAAAAAAAAATTATCTGTGATTTTACTAGTTATTATCTGTTATTTATCAAAACATTTTTTAAAAAATCACATATTAAAGTGTGTAATTGATTACAGCCCTAGAATATGAGGTTTACTGGAAAGTGGAACATTTATTCAGCAGCACCAATGTGTAACCAATTGTAGTTTATTAAATAGATTTTAGAAACCAAGAAAGACTTAATGTAAAGAAGAAAAAATACATTTTAAAAAAGTCCTCTGTCAGGGCATACAGTTAGCAAGGATTTTCTTAGTAAACCGTTATTTTCTTCAAATCAGACCATAAACTTCCACAATAACCTGCAGCTAATTCTTGTTTTTCATTCAAAAAAGCTTCATATTTCGCAGTCTGTGAGTGTTTAAACTTCAGCTGTTGCTGTAACTTTCTGCTGTTAGTAACTGTGGAGTTGCTTCGTCTGATAACAAGCGTTACCTCGACCGGAGCCAACTGTTAATCTGGAAGTCGAGTCGTTTTCGACCTTCTACTGGAGGCACAAAGCGCTGACACGAGCTTCCCGAGTGCACACAAACCTGCAGCCAAATCTTCCTCTGGCCTGGCATCAAATCATAGAATTAGCATTAATTAGCAAGGCAAAAAGAGAATCTGCTAGCTGAATGCTTTGTACTCTGCCCTTTGCTGTTAAGAGAGGAGAGGTAATAGATTAGGTGCTGACAGCAGAGAACCTGTGATTCATAACTTCTTTGTTTATAAGGGTGACTATAACTGAATTTGTAAACTAGAAATTGGAGTGACATATTCTTCTATTTATGTGGGATCGACTGACAAAAATGTTTCCGAAAGGACATGAAATCTGACAAAATGATTCAAAACGTTTCCAAAACAACTCAATTGTTTTTTTCATAATGACGAAAGACTTCTTCAAAATGACTTCAGATCTGATAAAAATGACTCAACAATTTTCTAAAATGGCACAAACTTTTTTTGACTCAGAAAATCTTCAATTGCTAAAAAAATGTCCAAAATGACTTAAAATTTGACAGAAATCACTCAAAATGTTTCAAAGGTGTAAAATAGATTTCTGTAAATAGAAAAAGAGGGAATTCAATTAGAACACACTCCTCTGTTTATGCTGGATCCACTGACAAAGATGTTTCCAAAAGGACTTAAAACTTTTCCAAAATGATTGAAGTTTTGTCATGATGGTGAAAGAATTCTCTAAAAGAACTGTCTAAATCAGACAATGACTAAACAGTTTTCTAAAATAATGACTCAAAACATTTCCAAAGGTTGAAAAATTGTCCAAAATGACTTAAAAATTGACAAAAAATGCCCCAAAATGTTTCCAAAGTGACTCAAAATTCACTAAATTCTGTAAAATAGAAATAGGATTAATTAAATCAGGAAGCTGTCCTCTGTTTATGTGGGATCGACTGACAAAAATGTTTCTTAAGGATATGAAATTGACCAAATTACTTGAAGTTCTACAAAAAACTCCAAAGTTTTCCAGGTAAGCTAAAAAAGAAGCTTATTTGTCGTGACTTAGAAGTTGACAAAAATGACTCAGAATGTTTCCAGAGTGACTCAGAATCCTCCAGATTCTGTGAAACAGAAATATTAGTGATTAAATTATGATGCTCTCCTCTATTTATCAGTTTGATGCCGTTCCATCTGCTGTTCTTGTCTGTTTTCTTAATATTTCACTGTTTAATCATTTTCATTGTCCACCTAGGGCCAGATCTTAAAGCTTTAATCTGTGGCTGCCTGCTAACTTAGCCGCTAGTGTTAGCATAGCATTAGCTGCTGTGAGAGAAGCTAACTTCCTGGTTTGTGTTTCTTGTTCAGACATTTCTGAGACCACAGAGTGATGACGGTCAGAGAGAAGAGACAGCATCACATCTGAAGTAGCGCATTTAATTAGCTGATAATCAGTCAATAAATACACAGACACAGATAATCACAAAAATGGCAAATATCGCTAATCAGACAAGCCGATTATCTGTCTATCCTCAGAGTCAATCGCTCAACTCACATGTCGACTGAAGTGCTCACAGAGTCCAGTTCTAATGATCGACATTTTACGGTTGAAATAAAAACCTGCCAGTGCTCTCAGTGTTGTTTCAAAAACAGATTTATTTTCAGCACATACAGAAACGCCAATAAAACCGGCACGGGAATCGATTGATCCGCCTCTAATGTGCAGCTGTGACCCTGATAGTTGGGCTGAGGGCTAAAAAGTCAGAACAAAACCGATGTAGCTACAATCCTCCAAATGAAATCCCCCGTGTTTCCTGCATCGCTATAAGAACAAGACGCTGTAGCTGCTCCGTATCATTAGTGTGTTTGGAAGAACAAGATATTCCGTTGTGTAGCTGCTGCAGCAGTAATTAAACCGATGAATGTACGGCAGAGAACTAATGCTTGTACCTTCAGCTATAATGGCCACTAGGCATTAAAAAGCAGCAGTGTGGATCTTTAGACTTAATTGAACATGATTTTATATGCTTTAATGGAGATTGAAGGGGCTCCTGGAAGCTACAAATGTTTAATTTATGAGCCACAAAGATCCTGGATTCCTTCACATGTAAGTAAACCCACATCTGTCCTGAATACATAAATATGGAGCATTTTCAAGCTTGATAATGATAACTGTATTCATGCAGCACCTTTTAAAAACAGAGTTCACAAAGGACAAACGTGGATAATTAGGAAGACCACTGAGCAACAGGAGGAAGACCAGAGGGGCAAAAGTGGAGAAATTAGTTTATTAGAATCAGAAATGAGTTAAAAAGTTTTCAAAATAGATCAATACAACACCAGATAAAATAACACAATACTACATCCCAGTGAGAGAAAGAACAAGTGGATTAAAAGTAAAAAGAGAATGTAACCATAAACACAAGGCTAAAAATGTCAATAATACCAGTAGGAATAGTAAATAAGTAAATAAATAGAGGGTAACAGAGAATAAAATTAATAAAAAAGAAAGTTTAAGAAATCTATTAGATGTTTAAAAAAACAGCAACAACAATAATAACAATAAAGGCCCGTGTCCACTAGATGCGATTTTCCCGCATGGCACTAAAAATAAGCGGATCACAACATGGTCACATGACAGCTCTGAGCAACAGCAGGCCGCTACGTGGTCACATGACCGAGCTTTCAGCTGGACGGTCAGCAGAGAAGTCGGATAAACACAGTGGCTCGGCTGCAAACTTTCCCTTTTAGTTCAAAAACACGTCAGCGAAAAGTTTTTCTGAAAGCATTTGAGGCAGAAACAATCTGTGCAGCAGCTGAATCTGTCCTCGTTTTATTTCACCGACGGCTAGTTTAGAAGTTTGAGGACAGTTTCATGATGCGTGGAATCTCCATACGCCGCATCCAGTTTGCATAAAGTAGAAGTCTAGTCTACTTTATGCAAATGAGCTGCAGGCCTCTCCACGTAAACACACCTGATCACAACGGGAAACGCACCACAACCGGACCAGCATGCCACATGCAGCGCATTTCCAGCTGCGATCCGGTGTGTTTACCTGGAGAGGGCTGCAGCTCATTTGCATTAAGTAGACTGGACTCCAGCGTGCGGAGATTCCACGCATCGTGAAACTGTCCTCAAACATCTAAACTAGCCATCAGTGAAATAAAACGAGGACAGATTCAGCTGCTGCAGATTATTTCTCGCCTCAAATGCTTTCAGAAATAATTTTCGCTTCAGCATTTTTGTAATAATAGACAAAGTTTGTGGCCGAGCCGCCATGTTGGTCTGGTTTGAAATCGAGGAGCAGACCAGCCCCCGAGTCCATGCGTTTGTCCAATCAGGGGCAGGCAAGGTGCTTAAAGGTCGGCAGGTGTGGAACACAGTTCACCCTGGAGGAGAAGCTTAGAACAGCTGGGTCTGAGCACGCATTAGTGTTTTTGAAATAAAAGGGAAAGTTTGTGGCCGAGCCGCTGTGTTTATCCGACTCGTGTCCCGGACTGTCAAGCTGAAAGCTCTGTCATGTGACCATGTTGTGGTCCACCAGTGACCGCCCACCAGTGACCGCCCACCAGCCGTGTGATTTTCAGATGTGGTGCGTTGCCGTGTGGGAAAATCGCATCTAGTGGACACGCACCTTAACACCATCAATAATAATAACAATAATAACATTAACAACCATCACAATGATAAAAAACAACAACTATAGCAACAGCTATAACAACAGCAATAATATCAACAATAATAAGACCATTAACAATAACAACAGTTATAATAAAAACAATGAGAGTAACATTAGCAATAATAATAACAACAATATTAATACAACAATCGCAATGATGATAAAAACAACAGCAACTATGCCAACAACTATAACAACAACAACAAACTTGTTGGTAATATGTGCTGCTGAGCCACATGAAGTCGACATGGTGAAAATATGACAGAACTTGATGAGTGAATCATCTCTGACTATAAAATCACTGAGCCGAGTTCTAGAAAAATCACCGTTCCGCTGTGTAGTCGCTGTCTTATTATAGTGACGGAGTTTTTAAGATTGAGTAGACTGGTGTTTATTAGCCGAGAACAAAGTCTATGTGCAAATTATTTAATATTTAGGGTGGATGTGGTGGAATAGGATGTTGTGATGTAAACATTTATGTGAAGTAACTTGGCCATTGTCGCCTCATCCTTGCTATATAAAGGGACGAGTCATGAGGTTGAAAGAGACGCTGCGTTTGTTGTGTTGGAGGCCAATGCTTGCCTTGTTGTAATTTTAGCAGGCAGCGAGAAGCTCCACCATTCAGCGCCGTGGTCAAAAGGTGACGCTAGGTAATCTTAAGCCATTTCACTCAGGCGACACTAAAATAGAAGAGAAAAAGCAGATTTCACGATGGAGACGGTGTTTTTATCTCCCCAACTGGAGGAAAAGGAAAATCAGTGGCACAGTCGGGTTTTTTAGCATTGCTTTGTAATATATTCTCCAAAGCTTTTAAGATAAAACAGGTGGCTCTGAGAAACGTTAGTTATTATGAAGTCATGGATTAAGGGAGGCTGCTTTATTCTTTTTTTTTTCTTTGTAAGAGCGGCTGAATACTTCTTGAAATGATCAGGAATGCCATCGGTGGAGTGGAAGCCACTGACAATAGAGAGCAAGCGGCAGCCCACAGCCCCCCGTTACCTCTTTGAGGAGTTTACTGTGAATAATATCTGAGGGAATTTGGGCGGGTTGGAAGATAACGACAAAGAGCGAGTTCAGCAGTGATAATTTTACGCATGAGCACCTCAAGGCCAGAAGACTCACCAACAGAAATAGATTCACTGTGCTAAAAACAGTTTCAAAGAACGGTGCCGTGATCTGAAGCTCTGCAAGAAACACAGGAGCTATTTGGGACTCAAAATTTCATTTGTGTGGCTTAAACCTGAAAAGTAAACTCTCTGTGTTTACAAGTGCAAGTTTCTAATGATAAAAACAGTGTCAATAACATTCTTTTAGGTCTAATTTGAAGCCTTTTTCTTCTTACTTTGAACCAGATCCTTGATAATTTTATTTAATTTTGGACTGAGTACTTTTTTGAGTACTGGAAAAATTTCTAGTTATTTTGTCCACGTTTGAGCGCATTCAGACTCTTGTGTTCACTCTTGCAGCTCATTTTGAACTCATTTTGGGCACGTTTTTGTCATTTTAGACACATTTTGAGTTATTCTAGATGAGTTTCAATTATTTTGAACAAGTTTTGAACCATTTTATTCAATTTACAACCAATTTTGTGTGCTTTTGGACAATTTTCAGCTAGCTAATTTTCAGCATCTAGTTTTCAAGTTTCAAAGAACGGCGCCGTCATCTGAAGCTCTGTAAGAAGCACAGACAATTTGGGACTCAAAATTTCATTTGTTTGGCTTAAACTTGAAAAATAAACCCTCTGTGTTTACAAGTGCATGTTTCTAATGATAAAAAGCAATCAATAACTTTCTTTTAGGTCTAATTTGAAGCTTATTTCTTCTTACTTTGAACCAGGTCCTTGATCAGCCATGTGGATACCATCACAGATACACATTACACAGATCATTTCTCAAAATCTTCTATCATTACATGCTTTTTTGTATAATATATACCCAGACTTATTTAGGGAAATAGCTGCCGGAAATAAGAAAACCTAATTAGAATTTGCATGACCTGTGGGTTTGTACATCCAGAGATGCTTCAGTGCTTCAATCTCGAATGCCTATCTTCTGTATAATAAGAAGAAGGTAGAAAATTGCAGTATGAGATGATTATCCTAATGTTTTGAATTGCTGTGCTCACTCGGTTTTGATGGTGGGAGGAAAATAAATTTGCTTTGCTCTGAGCATAGATCTAAAAATGGACCTTTTGTGCAGTTTCAGGTCAGATAACAATAACGGATGAGTGTTTGTTGTGGCCAGTTCAGATGTAATAACCAATAATATCAGGCTTACAAATGCAAAAATGTACCCAGAAGGGGAAAAGATGTGTTAAATTGGCAAGTTTCATTTTTAGTACAACATTAATGTTTAAAGAGTCTCTGCAGCCCATAGTGTTGAGAACATAGGTGCAAAAATCTCCATTTAGAAGTGGGTTTGAGCATTTTTAGCACATTTTTCTTCACTGTAGGCTCATTTTTGACTGCAATGCAAAGTCCTGCACGCCTATGGAAACAGAATAATCATGAAGGAGAGAGAACACTCATAGTTTCAAAATGACAATCTTCAAGTCATTTTGGTCAAGCTTTCAGGTATGAAGGCTCTTTTGTTTACTCTTGCAGCTAGTTTTCAAGTTGTTCTGGACTCATTTTCAACTCAAGTTTTTATGATTTAAGTCAAATTTTGAGTCATTCTAGACCATTTCCAATTATTCTGGACATGTTTTGAACCATTTTGAACACGCCAATTAATTTTGGACCAGTTTTGAGTCCTTCTGGACAATTTTCAAGTCATTTTAGTCAAGCTTTAGGACATGAAGACTCTTGTGTTCACTCTTGCAGCTAGTTTTCAAGTCATTCTGGACTAATTTGTACACATTTTGAGTTACTGTGGACAAATTTTGACCCATTTTGAACACACTTTATTTAATTTAGGACTAGTTTTATTAGTCATTTTAGACAAGTCCATCTGGAAAAATTTCTAGTCATTTTGTCCACATTTGAGTGCATTCAGACTCTTGTGTTTACTCTTGCAGCTAATTTTTAACTCATTTTGGACACATTTTTGTCATTTTAGACATATTTTCAGTCATTTTAGATGAGTTCCAATTATTTTGAACAAGTTTTGAACCATTTTGTTCAATTTAGCACTAATTTTGTGTCCTGGACAATTTTCAAATCATTTTGCTCAAGTTTGATTGCATGCAAACTCTTGTGTTCACTCTTGCAGCTAGTTTTCAAGTCATTCTACACTAATTTGGGCACATTTTCGGTCACTGTGGACAAGTTTTGCCCCATTTTAAACACCTTTTATTTAATTTTGGACTAGTTTTGAGTCCTTCACTACTAATATTTTTAATTAGTTTTCTGTTTTCTGATCTGTTTAAGCACAGCCTTTAGTTCAATCAAGCTTATTCAGTAACAGTGTCACAATTACACCGATAAGTGCAGGATTTTAGATTTTTTTTTTTTTTATAGAATCCAGTTGGAGCACGTTTCATTTCTTGCAGAAATTTTTAATACTGCACATAGAATACAGTGATTTTAATCAAATTGCCTAATTTTAAGTTTACATTTGGTTAGACTTAATAGCATGTCACGGATGATTAGTTCACAGACCGTCGTAAAATTACTAACTTATATATTTATTACTTAGATGACTGTGTCTGTTTTTGGAGGATCTGTCCAGGATAAATGGTGTAATTTTGGCAATTTTATTAAAAGACAACATAATTTTCAAACCCCTTGATGGGTTTTGAAGAGGGTTAACTTTCTTGTTTTGTCACACTTGCTTGGATTATTCGTGGTGACTTTTCTGCAGTTTTGTCATGTTTTTACCCTTTTCTCTTGTTGCCTGGAGGCCAGTACTTAAGTTCACATCCAGAATAGTGTTTCTACATGGTGACATTATTAAGCAATTTTTTAAATTCTACCCATGTTTTCAGATTTTTTTTTTACAAGAGTGCTTACATGAGAAATGGAATGTTGGTACCAGGTGACCAGATTCAAACATGGACAGTTTAGATTTGTATGTTTCTCCAAAGAAGAACAAATCATACTTCTTAAACAATACGAAGAATTAAAAAAAATAGAAATAAAACGGACAGAAAACAACACAGCTGCTCTCACTTCACTTCACACAAATTATTGCTGCTTTCACACGATGTAGGTTTGAGAATTACAACCATTAAAGGACACTTCTAGTTAATTTCAACCCCCTGTGTTTCCCTTAAATGATGAAAACCTCCTGCAGCTTCATAATTTTTCCATGAATCAGTTTAAATACTGAAAGTAGCACTTGGAACAGTCATTATGTCTAACTGCAGAGGGAACTACCTGGTCTGACTGGTCATTTATTCATATTTGGAGCGAAATAGAGACACAAAACAGGTTAAAAAAGTAAAGGCAAAGAAAAATAATGAGATCTTATCTTATTTTAGGGTCTAGATCAGTATCAGTGTTTTTTTTTTCTTCCTATAGGGAAGCGCTGTAGTGGCAGATATTTGCTTATATGAATGTAGAAATGAAAACATTTTTGCAAAATAAAATAATTTTTGGTAAATCTGCAACGTCTGTAAGCCATTCCTACTGGTTCCTACACATAAAATCCACCTAGTTTTTATCTGTAAATCATTCTGGTAAATTAGAGGTTGAATCCATACAGTACCTGCAGGTCATTACAAATAAAATCAACCAAATCTGAAAAAATAGCTCTATCTAGCTATATCTAATGAAGACATACAAAATTTTATCTTACAGACCCTTGAAATACATAAAAAGTTCAAATTTCTTGTTTTTCATGCTCATAACTTGAGGCATAAAGGAAACAAAAGGATAAAAGGCATTTAAATTTAAAAAACTGCATCTTCTGTGTCAAAATTTTCTAATATTGGCATATTTTGATATGTAAAATTTGTGATTCTGTTTGCTCAAGGAAGGAAAAAGATGACATTTCCTGCATTTTTTCAAGTGTTGCATGTTATAGATTATTATTGTTCACAGTGTTAGAAATCTTCTGAATAAACGGGCCTTGCTTGCTGACAGAAAACAACACAGCTGCTGCGGCCAAAACCTGGAAGGAAAATTGACAAAAACTGCAGACTGTGTGAATAAATGCAAAAGTTACACAAGTAAATCTGATTAGATATTCTATTGAATTAATGTGTTGCTTGGATGTATTCTTTTAACCTTCTTTTTTCTGCTGCAACCTTTGACAGAGTGAATATAAAAACATAATTCTCACCGACAAGTAGACTTAATGCAAATATTACAAGGTCATCAAGTGCAAGGCTTTAATGCTTTGATCAGTGTAACACAAAGACCATCTCTTTGAACTTTCTTGCTGTCAACATGAAGAAAACATGGAAAAGAAAGAGAATCTATAAGTTGTTTCTCCTATATATGCACATAAACTCTAAAAGCTCTCTCCAGGAGATCATCTGACTGTCTGTGCATGGAGCTCCATGGGTTTCTATAGGAATGGTGAGGCCATTTTCCAAGAGAAATGGTTGGTCAGAAGGCGATGCTTTGATGTTATACCTTCGTTGGCGCTAAATTCTGCTTCGTAGGTCTCTGTAAATCCACGCTTGCATTGTTTACACCCGACAGAAGCTTGACGTCCCTGCAGAAATGAGAGGAACGAAGTGGTCTGCTCAGGAATAAAGTGGACTTCCGTAAAAGCACAGTTCCTCTAAGTTACGGCTGTAGGAGAATACTTGAGATACCATCGATGGGTTTCGGATGATTCGTGCCGACAGGAATAAATCCAAGAGTGGAGGCAGATGGCTTGTCGCTTCTCTTAACAGGTGGTGGTCACATTAGCATGAAGGAGCGTTTCTGCAGCTCAGATATCGGACTGTTAGCCGTGAAGCTGCATCCATACGACGTGCACAGGAGTTATCACATAGACTTGGTTGTTGTTTACGTCCCCTCTTCTGACTAACAGCAACTGCAAGACTCCAGACTACACAGCTTTGTGCTTTCTTATATTATTTTTTAGCGTTCACAGAGCATTTTCCCTGCAGATTGTTTCAAATTTCCCTGATTCTGATTAATATTGTTGATGTAGAAAATGCAGATTTCATAAAATTATATGAGATGGATGGCAGGGAATGGACAGATTACTATTTTTGCAACATGGTGCATGCAAAAAATGATTGTGGTGTTGCTTTTGGCCCAAGATCTGTACTGTAAAACATGTTCAGCATGCTCAGGAAGTCTGTTTGTTCAGCTGTCATGATGCTAAGATGCTAGGTGGTCACATGAAGGTGGTTTTCAACTCTACCCAAGACTTCTGAATTTACTATGAGCATGAAATCACAGGAAATAAACAATGATGGCTCCAGATGACTAATCAGAGACATGGACAGGTCGAGAGTTATGTGTTTCTTTTGGGTTTTTTCCCCCCCAAAAGAACAAACTATTAAATATTATACCAGCTAATAGCAACACAGCTGTGTAAGTTAAATAGTGTTATTAATTTCACTGTCCTTTAAGTTTAAAGGACAGTTTTTCTGATTCTGATTAATATTGATGATTTTCTTTTTTTGAATGTAGAAATTTAGCATATATGGAATTCACGATAGGGATGCCAAGATTCCAATTTTTGTAACACAGTACATTCAAATTGACTGCAGATTTCAAAGTAAAGGCAGATTTTAATGGCCATTTGGGGGCAATAGGAACAAGTTGGGAGCAAAACGTGCACCATTTATGACATGGGTGTCAAATTCATTTTAGTTCAGGGGCCACATTCAGCCCAAATTCATCTCAAGAGGGCTAGACCAGAAAAATCACAAAAACTCCCAAATTTCCCTTTGTTTTAGTGCAAAAAAGTATATTATGAAAATGTTCACATTTAAAGAATTGTCTTTTTAGAAAACATCATGAACAACCTCAGATTTCTTAAGAAAAGTAAATTCAATTTCAACAACATAACTTCCAGATCACAGTGTCTACAAAGGAACAAACCATTTCGTCACAGAATCTGGAATTGAATGATACAGTATTTTACTTAATGATCAAAATGACAAAAGTCAGAAAAAAAAGACAAAAAAAAAACAAAAACAAGACAAAATATTTCAAAAATGAGACACAAAAGGACAAAAACGAGACACAAAATTACAAAAATGAGACACAAGACGACAAAAAATAAGACAAACAACATGAAACAAAAGAGACAAAAAAATTTGACAAAAAAGTTACAAATCGACAAAAAAAATGGAAAACAACAAAAACGAGACAAAAAATTAAAGAAATGACACAAATGAGACCAAGTGACAAAAGCAAGAAACAAGATGACAAATAAATGGACAAACGACACAAACAACACCCAGAACAATGAATAAAACAAAACACAAGATGACAAAAATAAGACAAACAACACAAGCGAGACACAAAGGAAACACAAAACGACAAAAACGTGAGACAAAAGTCATGCAAAACAACAAAAAACAACAAAAACAAGACAAAATATTACAAAAACGACACACAAAATGACATAAGAACAGTGAGCAATCTAGTATTTTACTTTATGATCAATTCAACTTGTCATGGTCCAGAAATTACTTTAAATGTATAGTTTTACTAATTTACAAATTGCAGTTCATGTCTTCTCTGTAATTTTTACACTTTACAAAGTCGTCCCATGGGCCGGATTGGACCCTCTGGAGAGCCGGTTTTGGACCACGGACCACATGTTTGACACCCCTGATTTATGAGTTTCAGGTTGATTTGTTGAATTTACAAGCAAATATTTTCTTATTTACATACTCGGGAGTCACAGAGCTACACTGTTATTCATTTAGAGTTGTGTTTCTGGCCACCTGGGGAATGTCAGTCTTATACTGGGTGCAATTTTCCTTTCAAAGACTTGCTTTTGGTCTCTACCAGACACTAATGGAAGTAAATGTCTTTTTGTAAGCTAAACATTAACCAGCTTGTAAGAAACAGTTGGTTTCTGAGAGCTGAGTGGACAGCGTGCTGTAGATTTTTGATGTTTTTCACTGAAAACAGTCGCCTGCTGCATCTGAAAGCAACACTATGAAAAACAGCAAATCATCAAAAGCTTCACAAAACTTCAGTGTGAAGCAGAAAATGCAGATTTCAGTGATAATTTGCTGAGTATTTATCACGTGACAATGTGAGAAAGTGACATTTCCTCACACTTCTGTGTTGTTTTTAGTGTCATTAGATGTTTTTTCTCACAGTCTTATGCCTGGGTGTTCACTGAATGTCACTGTTGTGGTTTTAAAGATTTTTACTCTAATTGCCGTGACCATTATTTTGCGATCTACAGTGTAACTTGTTAAGGTGACCTACAAAATTCAATTTTCAAAACAAGAAATACATACCCTAATGAGAAAACAATGTTCTCATTTGTAATGCCGGCATGGTGTCCTTATTTCATTATTTTATAAGTTGAAAACAGAAAGTGTATTTCCTGATGCAGCTCTGGAGCAAATTATTTTCTGGCCACAACTCTGATGAATCAGAATAACTTCAGGCTCTCAGATATTGTTTTGCCAATGACTTATATATATACTGTATATATATATATATATATACACACACACACACACACACACACACACACACACACACACACACACACACACACACACACACACACACACACACACATATGAATGTATCCCCAAGTGCAGTTGCAAAAACCATCATGTGCTACGACCAAACTGGCTCACACGAGGACCGCCCCAGAAAAGGAAGACCAAGATTCACCTCAGCTGCTGAGGAGAAGTTCATCTGAGTCTTCAGCCTCAGAAATGTCCAGTTAACAGCAGCTCAGATTAGAGCCCAGATAAATGCCACACAGAGTTCTAGTAGCAAACACATCTCTACATCAACTGTTCAGAGGAGACGGAACCAATCAGGCCTTTATGGTCAAATAGCTGCTAAGAAACCACTACTAAGGATAAGCAAAAAGCAGAAGAGATTAGTTTGGGCCCAGAAACACCAGGAATGGACATTAGACCAGTGGAGATCTGTGCTTTGGTCTGATGAGTCCAAATCTGAGATCTTTGGCTCCACCCGCCGTGTCATTGTGCACTGTGATCAGGTGTGTTTACCTGGACAGGGCTGCAGCTCATTTGCATTAAGTAGACTGACTTCTACTTTATGCAAATTGCATGCGGAGATTCCACGCATCGTGAAACTGTCCTCAAACTTCTAAACTAGGCGTTGGTGACATAAAACGAGGACAGATTCAGCTGCTGCAGATTATTTCTCACCTCAAATACTTTCAGAAATACTTTTCGGTGACGTGTTTTTTGAAATAAAAGGGAAAGTTTGTGGCCGAGCCGCTGTGTTTATCCGACTTGTCTGCAGGACTGTCCAGCTGAAAGCTCGGTCATGTGACCACGTAGCGGCCCGCTGTTGCTCAGCGCTGTCATGTGACCATGTTGTGATCCGCTAGTGACCGCCGTCCATGCGATTCTCAGATGTGGTGCGTTGCCGTGCGGAAAGATAGCATCTAGTGGACACGTACCTTTAGATCTGCACCGCTCGCCGCCATGTTGTTTGTGTATCAAGCGTGGGAGGGAGGGGGGCGCACTCTGAACTACGGGAGCCCAGCGGGAAGGTGTTGGTGGCGGATGTTGATGAGAAAATCGATTTTCATTAAAACAAATCGACATTAAGTACAAACTCAAATTAATCGATAAAATCGATTTATCGCCCAGCCCTAGTGTATATGTATAATATGTGGATTTAGAACACTGGTAACCATTACAAATGGAAATACAGGTTATTACAGCCACTTCAAACCCACTACTTTGCTGCTGATGTGATGCATTAACTCGCAATTTTCACCAACTTCACATGATGACTTTGAAGGCCTCTTGACTTTCCTCACTGGCAGTAAGTGTGTCTCAGGTGGAGCCCAAAATAGATGTTACACTTTCAAAAACTTGCTTTACAGGAAAGCAGAATATATTTTCAACATATTTTATATCCAACAAAGGGCCCACCTCTCGTCACACAAAGTAGCACCGCTTTCACGTGATGTATGTTTGAGAATTACAACCATTAACGGATGATTCCAGTTAATTTCAACCCGCTGTGTTTCCCTTAAATGATGGAAACCTCATGCAGCTTCATAATTTCACCTGAATCATTGCAAACAAAGCGGCACTTGGAACAGTCATTATGTCGGCCATTTGTTCACATATGGAGCAAAATAGAAACACAAAGCAGGTTTTAAAAGCAAAGGCAAAGAAAATATGATGAGATCTTATCTTATTTTGGGGTCTAGATCAATATCGGTGTTCATTTCTTTCTATATGGAAGCGCTGTAGTGGCAGATATTTGCTTATCTGAATTTAGAAGTGAAAACATTATTGCAAAATAAAATAATTTTTGGTCAATCTGCAACATCTGTAAGGCATTTTTACTGGTTGTAGTGCAATAACTAGCCATTGCTGCATACATTGCTACGACTGTACAAAGATATGCAAATAAAATCCAAGTAAGCTTTATACTGAATGCTTTTTATCTGATGTCATTCTGGTAAACTAGAGGCTAAATCCATGCAGTACCTGAGTCATTCCATATAAAAACAACCAAACCTGAACAAAAAGTTCCCACAATCAGCTGACTTTTTTTGTACAATAATGGCGATGCAGAAATTTCAGTTTAGTTACAGGTGCTTGAAATATATAAAAACTGTTCCAATTTCTTCTTTTTCATGCTTATAACTTGGAGACAAAAGGAAAAAGACACACTGAAATCTTCAGGGCTAAAAAACACATTTGAGATTCACTGAAAAATATCAAACAACTTCAACTTGTGTGTCAAAATGTTCTAATATCGGCACACTTTGACACTAGAACAATGTAAGATTTGTGATCCTGTTTACTCTAGCAAAGAAAATCATGCCAATTCCTGCATTTTTCAAGTGTTCAGGTGTCTGTCGTTCACAATTTTATGACGGAAACATAACAGAACAAAAGTTATGAAGACTCAAAATGCTACTCGATTTTAATCTATTTGCTCTATTCACGAGAAACATCATAATTTGTGCACAATCATTCCCACACCCTGCAGAAAAGATGACACATCATCACCATTTTTACAGTCTGAGGATGGAAACAGAACAAAGTGATGAAACCAGAACTGAAAACTACAAGAGGAGAATCTGTCAAACAAGCTCTGAATGCTGCAAACTGCTTTCATCAATGAGATTAAACTGTTCTATAGAACATGTGAATGTTGTTTCTGCATTTCACAGCAGGAAGATGCATCCACCAGAGTTAAAATATGATTAAGTAGGCAGGTACTTCATTGATCCCGAGGGAAATTCAAGAAACCAGCAGATTATTAAACATGCAGAATACACAGAAATAAGAGATAAGAGCAGAGCACATAGGGACATTCATTTAAAATGAATATGAAGGCATAATTCTGTACAGAATGCAAATACTATGTAATAAATGCAATTATGTGCAAATAACCAGAGATGCCTATTTATATACACTACCGGTCAAAAGTTTTAGAATGCCCCAATTTTTCCATTATTTTATTGAAATTCAAGTAGTTCAGGTCCAGTGAATAGTTTGAAATGGTACAAAGGTAAGTGCTAAACTGCCAGAGGTTAACAGCTTAAAGCTGTTCTGCAGCAATGGAGTTGATCAAACCTTGAAAGTTGGTGCTACCAAATCTTACAGGTGTCCCCAGCTTGTCTTGATTACTTACAACCTCCTCTGTTTGCATTAAAGTAGTTGGAACACACAGTGGCACCAAACCCTCCAGAGCATTATTGAACAAGAGTGTGTTCAGCTGTTATATCTGCCAAAGGTGGCTACTTCGATGAGTGAAAAATGTACAATATATTTTGGTTTCTAAATTGATTTTTTTCAACTTCACTTGTTTATTTGTTCTATGCTTTCTTTTCAGAATACAATGAGACGTTAACATGCATAATATCCAATAAAAAAGTGGAGAAATTGGGGCGTTTTTACGTGTATTTGTTGTCTATTTGTGTGTGTCCAGTTAACCAATACTGTCAAATAAAGTGCAGATAGAGTAGTGAACGTTTAGGAGTTGAAGGAGGACTTATATTATTATTTTATTGCAATAGAAAATTATTCTGACACGGACTGTATCATGTGTAGAAGATGATCCTGGTATCAAAATGTAGGTAAAAATGAAATCTTTCATTTTCTGTAACTTATTCTCAACTATACATATCACTTACGATCACATATGCTGATATGAGCCTTAAAAGTTAGCCCTAGTTACTCTCTGTCAGAGACATTAAACTGGAGCAATTTAACCACTGAAACCAAGATTTACCCCATGATGCTGATACTGAAAGTTGGTTATTGAAAATAAAAATGGTGCTGAAGAAAAATTAGATTTTATCTTGTCCTGGAGTGGATGTAAAATTGATTCGGCTGCGGCTTGGTTGACCTCGGATGTGTTTTTCAGTCGTGAAAATTTCATGTCTCCGTCTCCTGTACTGATAATATTATTCAGGCTCAAAAATGCTGGGGGAAAAAAATCATGCAAATTAAAAAGTACTCAAATTTGACTCAACCCTATGTAACCGGTGGCTTCTCTTCTCTGCATTGTGTAAATTCAGGCGACACATAGATCTTTTTTTTTTTTTTTTTGGAGGCGATCTCCGTTTATTTCAGCCCTTAATAGTTAATAAAAAAAGACACACAAAATCGTCCGTCACACAAGATTTCTACTCCTCTCTCTCAGAACACATAAACAAAAGGCGTGCCACAAGGCGGGAAGCATTCAGTGCATGTACAGCAAATGTACAGTACAAGACGGAACTCATACCTTTACAGTCGATTTAAAAGACACAAGACTTGCACTCCTACAGAAATGAAATAATGCACGACCATATTAGAATGGGAAAGTGAACTCATAAGTAGAATTATATGACATTAAAACACACAAATTACAGCAGCACAATCTTGCTTACCTCTCTCTCAGAACAAGTAAACAAAATGGTAGAGGTAAGGCGGGAAAAACTCATTTATAGGACGGCGTAGGGCAGCTAAAAGTGTACGTAGGGGGTACAGGAACCCCCAGCAAAGGTTCCACACAACAACCAAGAGGCAGACCAAACTATGTGTAATTATAACAATAAAATAATATATATGGTATATTATATATTACTAATGCAACAATTCATGTATATTTAACCCACAACCACTGCTGCACTACTGACCCTGTTACACCTATGTACTTTGAGGACCTGTAACTCTCAAAATATTCATAGCATGAAGGTAAAACTGCATGTTTTCATTAAATATACTGAAGTTATTCTAAATAAATAATCACTACTGATTCTGAGGAGCTCAGGTGGGAGGAATATATCTATCCTTCCATCCATGTGCATATTAATGAAGTACAGTTTGCATTAATGTAAAGAATTCATGCACATGCTAACATATAATTAGCCAATTATTGCATTTAGTAGTTGTATTAATTACCTCACTTCTAATGCATTTTATTGCATATATTGTGGTGATTTAATCACAAGAGCAATGCACAGACGAGCTAAATTAGATGCAGGGAGTCAGTGAGGCTTAATGATTTGAAGAAATGGTAGCTTTTCTGAAAGTGATGCTTAAATAATGAAACTGGTAAACGCTACATTATCACTGCCGCAAAACATTACAATTTGCTGCTTTCTTACACTCAGCTGGTTGACCATTAAAACTTTAAATAGTCGCCTTTGAGGCCCCAAAAACTTAGCAATTACCACTCGACTTGAATGCGATCCAGAAATACACGGGAGCCATTCTTTTTGGTTGCTCCGTTGGTAATTAAAATGAGAAGAAATGTCAGATGCGGTTTCAAACATCATCATTGCGCTCCTCCTCATTAACCACGGTTACAAAAATACTCATGAATAATGAAAAAGTAAAGAATATATGAAGCCATCAAGTCTAATCAGCCAAATTGATTTGTAATAATGTTCAGCAGCCATGAAGCCTGGATTTCTGAATGTTCTGTGCCTATAGGTCATAGCAAATTAGAGGTGCTGTCATTCACACGGCAAACTTTATTTTCAGCTTCTCCCTCTAGAAAAATATCATGGTGTAATTAATTGTGCTCCCAAGCCAGTTCTCCTTGTCTTTACCAGACAGTGCGGCGGTAGAATGAGATAGATGCACTGTGCATGGCAGACTCTCTTCATTTGAGTAGATTCTTTATTAGATTGTATACTTTAATTTCCTCTGTCAAAGCGAGAGCAAACAGCATCAAGAGTTGCGTATCCGCGGGAACGGAGCTGCATTGTATTTGTAGACATTAGTGCACAAACATTCTAACACAGCAGATGATTAAATGCACGAGGGGTAAGAAAAGCCGTCGAGAAGAGGGATGTTTCATGAGCCTGATCCTGTGGAAGTGTGTTCCTCTGTTTAATGATAATCCGCCACAGCAATCTCGCGTGGTTGCATGCTGTTACACTGCCCTTTGTTATTCATGCACGAGCTTCTGCAAGATATGTGCAATATTTACCAGACAAGGAGACATGAATAAATGTGACTTTTCGTACAAATAAATGGAGTGTAAGAACTGTGTGTTTGGAGTTTTTTGGAGGCTTATTAGCGACGTTTTTACAAGAGAGGAAGAAGAAAGTGAATGTGTTGATTTTTTTTTTATGTTAAAGTAAAGATTTAAAAGAATACAATCTATAAAACATTTTCCTTCAAATCCACACAAAAAGACGCAAAATCACCACCAGACAACAAAACCAATGACAAAAAATCCCCCCAAATGATGGGAAATCGCCCCAAAGAGACGCAAAATCAGCATTTGGGTAAAAAATCACCACTAAATACAAAAAAAAAAATCACAGAAAACAAGTTAAATCACCAAAAAAAGACATAAAATCCACACTGAAAGATGCAAAATCAGCATTAAGGTTAAAAAAATCACCAAAAAAGACTAAAAAGTCACCAGAAAAGATACGAAATCCTAAAAAGATGTAAAAACGTCCCAAAGAGATGCACGAATCTGGATTTGGGTAAAAAATCATTACAAAAAGACAAAAAAAGTCACAAAAAATATGTTAACTCACCCAAAAAAAGACATGAAGTCCACACAAAAAGATGCAAAATCACCATCAAAAGAAAAAAACACCCTAAAAGGATGTGAAATCGCGCCAAAGAGACACATGGTAACATTTAAGGCAAAAAATCATCACAAAAAATGTCCTAAAAATATGTGAAATCACCAAGAAAGACCTTTACAAAGAGGCAAAATCACCATAAAACTTTTAAATCCAAAGTGATGCAAAATCACCACCAAACGACAAAACAAGACACAAACAACCTCCAAAAAGGTGTGAAATCGCCCCAAGGAGATGCAAAATCAGCATTAAGGTAAAAATCACAACAAAAAAGTACTAAAAATATGTGAAATCACTAAAAAAGACCTTTAAAAAGAAGCAAAATCACCATAAAACTTCTAAATCCACACAAAATGATGCAAAATCATCATCAAACGACAAAACTAAAGACAAAAAAACCCCCAAAAGATGTGAAATTGCCACAAAGAAATGCAAAATCAACATTTGGGTAAAAAAAAATCACGACAAAAAGACAAAAGAGTCACAAAAAATATGTGAAATCACCAAAAAAGGATATGAAATCCACATAAAAAAAAATGCAAAATCACCACCAAACGATTAAAAAAAACACCAAAAAGATGTGAAATCGCCTCAAAGAGATGCAAATTTGGGTGAATGAAATACCACAAAAAGATACAAAAAAAGTCACGAAAAAATATGTAAAATCACTAAAAAAAAAACAGAAATTCCTCCAAAGATGTAAAATTCCCACCAAAAGACAAAAAAAATCACCAAAAAATGTGGGAAATCACCTTTAAAAAGAGACAAAATTATCATAAAATTCCTTAAAAAGATCCTAATAAAGATCCAATTTCCTTCAAATAGATTTCCTCCCACTCTGCTTAATACACCAAATTTAAAAAAAAAAAAAGTCACAATTAAATAAAGAAGTAAATGTTAATTTCTGCCAAGCATCACTGAGTAACATCCTTCTTTGGCAGAAAACACGTGTCTTGGGAGCAGCCAGAGTTCTATTAATGATAGAACTGAAGTTCTGTCTAGTTCATGATGAAACTGAAGTTCTGCCACGATGCCTTTCTAAAGGATTATTCTTTTATCTGCTGCACTTTTTCTCTCATTCTGGGACTTTGGCTCAGAAGATTTGGTGGTGTTTCCTCATCAATTCTTGACAGATCAATTATTTCTGGTTAAAAGTTGGCAACAGCGGCTCTTTCTGGCACCAAAAGTTGGGAAACACCTACTCCCATTCAACTCTGTGTTATTAGATCATTTTACATTATAGAAGAAGGGAAACCTCTAGAGCATAAAAACCAAAAAACAGAACAGAATTTCAGTTCATCTATTATGCTGTTTTTGTACAAAACCTAGTTATAAAATATACCAATATGAGAGTTAAGAAATTGCACAGTGGTAAGCCTTTATTACTCTGCCAAGGAACGCAGCAGAGTTATGTGACTGTCGGCATTGGTTTCTGTCTGTCTGTCTGTTCACAACATTACTCAAAAACAGACGGATTTGGATGAACTTTTCAGCGAAGGTCAGAAATGACACAACGCTGCTGTAGTGGAGAACTGCGCTCTCTGAGTGCTTTTCTAGTTTCTTGTGCAAACCGGCACCACAATCCTCATAAGTCATATCTGATAACAACTTATTTCACACTACAGACTACAATTGTCAAACTTAAAAGTGCCATATTATGACAAAGTAGTATGTTACCGTTGTATGCACACTGCAAGAAATAGTCCATATTCGTAAGGGCAGCTGTGTATGATTAAAATATGAAGAAAATGTATGAAATTTTGAATGCAGCTTGTTTTTTTTTTTGAATGCTCTCTGTGATGTTAATGGACGTCATCATTGCTGCTTTCACTTACCCTTCGTAGTTGCAGGACCTATCAGGGGTTCCAGTGAGATTTGAGGGCCGGCCGTGGCCTTTTCTGCCCCCTGTTTGGATGCAAAACAATACTAAAGACAAAACAAGACAAGCACTCCAAGAGCACAGTATTCCATCAAGGCTGCTCAGTTGCTGTATCATTTCCAATGGATGAAATAGCTAATATGACTTTGCGCTGAGCACAGGTGTGTGTTATGCATGTGTACGTTATGTACGGATAACGAATCGCGTTACCTAAATATGTAGCTGGTGGCGGGAATTGATGGAACTCCGAAACACCCCCACAATTTAATCAATTGTTCCTTGTATCATTTCCCACATATAAGTACCGATAGGTCCGCAGCGGTCAATTTGAGTAGGTACACAATCATGTGATCATCAGCAGGCACCTGAAGTAGTGCTCACTCGTCATAGTTACAGTGACACTGCGTCGCTATCTCGCACTGATACAGAAAAGCCGCATCACTGCCAAAATTTTATCACAAAATGACGTGAAACAACCAAAACGTGATGCCAAACCACCACAAAAGGATATAAAACACCCAAAATGAGACATCAAATTAACTCATAGAGACATTAAATGACCAAAGTATGGCACAAAACAACCACAAAATGATGAAAAACAACTAAACTGTCAAGTAGAAAACACGTAAAATGACCACGTCACACCAAGACCACAAAATGACAGAAACACAACCAAAATGAGATGCTTAACTACCACAAAAGGATATAAAGCAGCCAAAACGAGATGCCAAATGAACTCATGAAGACATAAAATGACCAAAGTACGGCACAAAACAACCGCAAAATGATGAAAAACAACCAAACTAGGACATAAGAAGATGTAAAATTACCAAAAGGTGATGCCGAACTACTACAAAAGGAATTGCGTGAACCTAAATATAAAGATAGATGCTTTATTAATCCCGGTAGCGGGCGGTGGGAAGTGATGGGACTCAGAAACACCCCCACAATTTAATCAACTGTTCCTTGTATAATTTCCGACGGATAAGTCCTGATAAGTCCGCAGCGGTGGATTTGTAGTAGGATTGCAATCATGTGAGCAGGCCACTGATGTAGTGTTCACTTGTTGTCATGGTTACAGTGACACCATGCCGCTATCTCGCAATGACGCAGAAGTCTTTAACAAACCCGTGGATCCAGACTATAAGCCGCATCACTACCTAAATCTAAACACTTGGTCCTTGTGTCATTTCTGACCTTCCCTGAAAGTTTCATCCAAATCCATTAGTCCATTTTTGAGTAATGTTGCCCACAGACAGACAGACAGACAAACAGATGGTCAAACTGATGCCGCTCGTCACATAATTCCACCGCGTTCCTTGGCAGAGTAAAAATTAAGAAATAACAACTAGGAAATGACGTAGTAAGTAAAAAGCTTGTTGTTGATGTCTCCTAGATTGCTTTTTTAAGGGTCTTGAAGGACGTTTTCCGAGCTCTTTGCTGTACTTATTACAGAATCTTGTAGTAAACATGCTGGTTAAGTGCCGTCTTAAATTCTCCACCACGAGGGCCTGATTCTCCCAGTCTCCTCCAAACAGTCGACGTTGAAAAGTGTCTCCGGGAAGCTCGGATGTTGGCTCCAACCCGAGGTTCCGTTAATTGGCAATTTCAGAGACTGCTAACTCTGAAGATCTTAACCTCTGCGATAGAGGTGCCTGTTGTTCTTCCTCTCCTGGGGCCGTCTTTCCTCGTGAGAGCCGGTTTCATCACAGCATCTGACACTTCGTGCAACTGCACCGGAAGAAGCTTTGAAAGTTCTTGAAAATTTCCCAAGTTTACTGACCTCGGTGTCAGCTAACCCCGTGACCTTCAGAGCCAGACCGGACCTTCTGCTCCTGCCGTTTGATAGCCGTTTTTCCTGCTCTGAATCATCGTTTGTAAGAAAAAAAAGCCTTGCAGCAGCAGCACTAGTTCCTTACTTTGAAGAAATAGTGTACACAGCAAAACTGTATTTTTTCTGTTGTCTGTAGGGACATAAACTGGATGAATCACTGTGTACCACAAACCGTTTCCACCATAAAAGTCCAATAAGTAAAATCCTTCTATGCTTCTACTTTTACTGTAAAATAGAGAGGGATTGTTATGTGATTTTCCATACACTGTGAAAAAAAACTGAAAATCAGATAGGAAGAGGCTTGAAAAAATACATTTAAAAACAGTGGAATGCTATGTTTAAAAAAAACAAACCACAAAGCCTGTGAAATAATAATTGTTGTGGATATAACTGAAATTTTATGGCCACACATAATTCAACAAATTCCTCTTTGTGAAAATACAGATTTTTAATGTAGACATTATGTTCAGCTTTGAGCCTTTTTTTTAAATTTCACAGTCAGTTAACACTTTTTTTTATATTCACTAAATATTAAAAAAATCATTTACCATATTTCAGTCCTTCATACAGATAATTGTTCTTTCAAATAATGGGAAATATCGGTAAAATAATAATACTTTTAATATTTTAAATACAGTCTAAGTAGTGTAATTTCACTGTCAAATGTTGTAAAAGAATAAATTCCTATTTGTGAAAATAGATTTTTAATGTGGACATTATGTTCAGTTTTGAGCCTTTCTTATATTACAGTCAGTTAATGCTTTAAAAAAAATTACTAGATATTACCTGTCATTATTTAATAAAGCAGAAAAAATCTGTACAAAAATAGGAAAATGTTTCAAAAATAATTTACCATATTTCAGTCCTTCATACAGATGATTATTTTTTCATTTACTGGGAAACACCTGTAAAAGAGTAATATTTTTGATCTTTTAAATACAGTATAAATAGTGTACTTTCACAGTCAAATGCTGTAAAAAAAAACCTATGTGTGAAAATACAGATTTTTTTATGTGGACATTATGTTCAGTTTTTAGACTTTTTATTTTAGTCAATTAATACTTTTTAATAATTTTAGTAGATATTACCTGTAATTTAATAAAGCAGGAAGAAATCTTTAAAAAAAAAAAAACAGTTTCAAAAATAATTTACCATATTTCAGTTCTTCATATAGGTAATTCTTATTTCAATTAATGAGAAACATACTAAATACAGTATAAATAGTGTAATTTCACAGACAAATGTTAAAGAAAAAAATCCTATATTGGAAAATACAGATTTTTGATCTGGACATTAAGTTCAGTTTTGAGCTTTTTTAATTTTACTGTCAATTAATATATATATATATATATATATATATATATATATATATAAATTTAAAAAAAATTAATTTATTTTTTTAAAATTGTAGATATTACCTGTAATTAAACAAAACAGGAAAAATCTGAAAAAAACTATATCAAAAATATTTTATCATATTACAGTCCTTCATATAGGTAATTTTTCTTTCAAGTAATGTCTGTAAAATATTAATATTTTTGATCTTTTAAATCCCCTTTCTTCTCCATTCTGATGCTCGGTTTGAACTTCAGCAGGTTGTCTTGACCACGTCTACAAGTCTAAATGCATCCACGTGATTGGCTGATTAGCTGTTTGTGCATACAAGCACTTGACCAGGTGTACCTAATAAAATGACCAGTGAGTTTATGTGGATCTGTTTGTGCATGATGAAAAAAGCAGCCAAATATTAAAAACTGTCATCGTAGTGAGTTTCGGGGTTCGCTGCAGCCATTTTGCACCAAAATACAAGGAGAAAATTCACAATAACAGAGACAAAGAAACCCTCTTCTACAGCGACAGTGTCTTTAATAGTAATATAGTAAACAGTAATAATACTATGTGGCCACTAGGCATCTTAGTGAGGGGCTCGGCCACAATCACAGACTTCCCCCCTGTGCTCAAAAACGCACTGGTGAGACAATTATTTCTTTACACCCACCTTTGATTGAAAGTAATAAGTTCATGCCCTCCTTCCTCTCAGTCATTTCTGGTGACAAAAGAAATCACAAACTGGAGGAGAAATATATCAGCCGGGTCAAGGGGAAGTTTGTGCATCACGAAATTAAATTACAAACTTAAATCAAACAGTTCATCGCAAAACAACTGCTGAACCGCAGTGAATATCTAAGAGAGATGATATCTGTGAGAGCCTGTGAGGGCTGATTTCTCATTTCAGCAGCAAATGACTGCAGGTACAATAGTAATTGCAGCTCCGCTAATGGACTAATCAACAGTCCTTTTGGGAGGCATTACTGTTAGTGGAGTGATGACAGTCTGGTTGTGAAATTACAGAGTCAACAATAGACTCAATCTCCATGTGTAAAAGTCTCAGAAGCGACAGCACGTTGGATATCTAAAGAGCCGAGTTATGATGATTTCAAAAGAACATTATGCTTTTCAGAAAATGAAGGTGAAGAAGATTCTGATGCAAAATACATCGCCAGTAACTAATGTACAGCACAAGTAAATAATCTGAAGGACATCACTCATTCAGGAGTTTTTCTTTATGCTATTTCATACATCATACAACAATACTGAAGACATCCAAACTACACTGAAAAACAACCATTTTCAACAGCTATTAGGTGTAATTAAAAAAAAAGAGTTACTTTAATTTGAGAGATATTCCCTATCTTGTTTTGTTAAATTACTGATAATAAATAGTAAAATCACAAAAAAAACAGGCTTAAAATTTAAATGTTAATGGAAAAAAAATTCAAGTCAAAGCTGTCAACAATGTCCACCATGTTTGACTGTTAGTATGAAGTTCCTCTTCTGAAATGCTGTGTTACTTTCAGATGTAACGAGACACATACCTTCCAAAATGTTCTGTCCATCATTCCGGAGGATATTCTCCCAGAACTCTTGGGGATCATTCAGGTGTTTGTCTGCAAAAGTAAGACGAGCCTTTATGTTCTTTTTGGTCAACAAAAAATGAGATAAAAAAACAAAAAAGAGATAGAAAATGACAAAATATTAGACAAAAAACAACAGAGATTTGAAATGACAAGACAATTGCCAAAAAAACAACAAAAAGAGACTGAAAATGAAGAAAAAACAACAGATTGAATATGACAAAAATTTGACAAAAAACAAAAAGACTGAAAATGACCAAAAAATAGACAAAACAAAAAATATTGAAAATGACAAAAATCAACAAAAATAGACTGAAAATGACCAAAAATGTCACAAAAAATCAAAACATTGAAAATGACTAAAATTGAGACAAAAAACAACAAAAAGAGACTGAAAATGACAAAACGTGAATAAAAAACAATAAAAAAAAGACTGAAAATGACAAATAGAGCCAAAAAAACCCAAAAAGATTGAATTTTTGCGTATTTCGTTAAAAGGGTTAATAACCATCTCAGTTCCAAAAAAAAAAACATTTTATGGGTATTTTTTGATGGGTCTGGCTTTACAGGGTTATGACAGTTCTGAAGGCAAAAGGGGGTCCAACCTTCTTTTTTTTCCCCCAGTGAGTGTATGACAGTAATTGTTGTTAAAACGAGCATGCAGGATCCATTATCTCCTTCATATGGAACAGCACTTATGGCACAAAGATCTTTTATGTCGAGCCATGATTGTGATCCCCTACTCACTGTAATCTATATATGTTTTTTTTTTAAAGAAAATGAGGAGGTTCTCGCTTCAGTGGCCTTTCACAAAAGCGGTGCGTTGCGTTCGTATTCGGTCTCATCTCCACACACAGCTCAGTGAAAGGAAAAGTGATACCCGTGGGGTTGCTTATGGCTCATTTCTTGGTCTCGTCTCACATTCACCGCGCACAATTCCATTAAACTGTGAGGTCTTTTTGAGAAAGAGAGCATGCTCCCTCATGTGCAACACAAACAAATGCACCCCCAACGTGTACACACACACACTGACACACACCCTACAGGCTTCTTTTCCCGGCGAGGCGGTGCTCACTTAGCGTAGCGGGTAAGAGTGCAAAGATTGGAAACTCAGCAAGTGGTAGGAAACTCTTGGTGTGGAATGAGAGGACGTTTGATGTTAACGGAAAACTCTGTACAGGCACTTTGCTGGTAAGACTGATTGGCACTTGAGAGATTGCATCAAATTAGATTCTATTTTTGGGGGCAGATGGTTCCCACATAGTATTTATCCAGAGTGTGTATTTTGGGACTGTGTGTGCATCTGAAGGAAGTGAAACAGTCGTTAGGTTGGGGTGATATCATGGCGCGCTACAGAACTCTGGAAGGTATGATTTTCAATGCCGGCAATAAAGAACGATCCTCAATCAAAGCGACACTTTTAATTTGATGGATTGTCAGGCGCATCACGCACCACCTGAAAGAAGTGAATGAAGATATACGGTGTCTATTAAAAGTTTTCACCTCCCTTGGAAGATTTTCTCTTTGAATTCTTTAAAAAAATGTCATTATCGTCAAGTTAATTTACCTTTTTTGACACAAATTTACAAAAATATGACTCTTACATGTCGAAGTAATGCCAATTGATTAAAAATTTAAAGCATTACATGACTGATTTCATAGGTTTTCACCCCCTTCACATCAGTATTTAGTACATCCACCTCTAGCTGCAGCACTGAGCCTGTGTGAATAGGTCTGAATAGGGATGCTGCTGCAATCTCACCTCAATCTTCCTTGCAAAAGGTTACACAGGGATCTAGAGTGAAGCTTCCTTTTCAAGTCCAGCTACAAACTCTCAGTTGGATTGAGGTCTGGACTCTGACTTGGCCACTCCAGAACATTCACCTTGTTGTCTTTAAACATTTCTGTGGAGCTTTGGCTGTTTGCTTCGGGTCATTTTCTTGCCTGAAAGGAAATCTCCCAAGTGGCATTTCTCTTTAGACTGCATCAGTTTGTCCTCAAGGATTTCTCTGCATTTGAATTGCTGAGTTCATTTTACCCTCTACCTTTACAAGCCTTCCAGGGCCTGCTGCTCACAATGCTGCCACCACCATGCTTTACATCATGATGCTGCCACCTCCATGCTTCATGTCATGATGCTGCCACCACCATGCTTCACATCATGATGTTGTCACCACCATGCTTTACATCATGATGCCACCATCACAATGCTTTACATCATGATGCTGCCACCACCATGCTTCACATCATGATGCTGCCACCACCATGCTTTACATCATGATGCTACCACCACCATGCTTCAAATCATGATGCTGCCACCACCATGCTTCATGTCATGATGCTGCCACCACCATGCTTCACATCATGATGCTACCACCACCATGCTTCAGATCATGATGCTGCCACCTCCATGCTTCACATCATGATGCTACCACCACGATGCTTCAGATCATGATGCTGCCACCTCCATGCTTCACATCATGATGCTGCCACCACCATGCTTTACATCATGATGCTGCCACCACCATGCTTTACATCATGATGCTGCCACCACCATGCTTCACATCATGATGCTACCACCACCATGCTTCAGATCATGATGCTGCCACCTCCATGCTTCACATCATGATGCTACCACCACGATGCTTCAGATCATGATGCTGCCACCTCCATGCTTCACATCATGATGCTGCCACCACCATGCTTTACATCATGATGCTGCCACCACCATGCTTCACATCACGATGCTGCCACCACCGTGCTTCACATCATGATTCTACCAAAACCATGTTTCACATCATGGCACTGTTTCCGCCATGCTTGACATCATTATGCTGCCTCCATCACTAATCTCTTTCTGGTACAGTCACTCAGTTTTAAAGGACATCCTGCTCTAGTCAGATTTATTCATGTTCCATATTCCTTCATTTCATAATGATGGATTTAACCCGACTCCAAGGGACATTCGGTAACTTAAATATTTTCTTTTATCCATCTCCTGAAATATGCTTTTCAATATCCTTTTCATCAAGTGTTCTTGAATTAGTCACTTAAAAGGAGGTGAATACTTCTGCAATCACTCATTTTACATTTTAGATTTTTAAATAATTAGCATTATGTTGTAAATGTCCGTTTTCAATTAAACTTGAAAGAATATTTTTTGTAAATTCTTCTCAGAAAAGCCAAATTGTATCCACCATGATTCGATATTGAAAAGCAAAAACGGGAAAAAAAACATCCAAGTGGAGTGAATTCTTTTTATAGTCACTCTAAGCCACTGGTGGAACAGGCAGGAGGCTGAGCTAAGAAAGACTGCAAGCCTCAGTGGGAATACAGGACACTTGAAGAGAGAAATGCCTCTGCCTCTGCTTGGGAATATTCTGGGTTCAGATCCAGTGATAAACATGAGCCAGCCAACAGGGACGAATGTGTATGCGCTATTCGTTACAACAAATTTGTGACAAAAATGGGTAAAATATCTGTTATTGCCCATAAATCTTACTGCATAAGCACTTCAACTGCAGCATCTGAGCAAATATTCAGCACAGCAAGGGGACACAGTCACCTGAAATGCTCCCAAGTAAAGCTGGACCAAGCAAATTTATGATTTAAAATTTGGTCTGCTAAACATATATGTGCTAATTGAAGGGATAATACATTAAATTTTGTCTGGTTTATGTTTCAGGATAAGGATTTCATCAAGCTAAGGTGTTCAAGTTGTTTTTCTGCAGGTGTTTTTTGAGTAAAAATGTTAGATTTTTGTGTACAGCTGCCATTCTCTTGAGTTTTAGGTTTGTAGCTATGGCCAGAGCAACAGTGGTCGCCAGGATCTTTTTTTTATTTTTTGATAACTGTGCTTAATCTTAAAAATTTTGATGTGATTTTGCATGTAAAAACTTCAAAAAGCAAAATTTTACTTTAACCCTCCTGTTGCATTTCAGGTCAAACTTACCCATTTTAAAGTATAATTTTTTTTTTTTTTTAAATGTTACAATTATTTTTTCAGTTGGAAAATTCAACATATAAAATGAAAACGATTCATTTCACATGCTTCTGGTTCAGAAACAGAGCTTAAATAAAGTTTACTTTCAATACAAATCCTCATTTGTCTTGATTTTAAGTCAGGAGGTCAATTTGACACTGAACGTTAGAGTTGTTAATTTATCATCACTCCATAAAAAGCAAAAAAATCTAAATGTAAAATTTAAAAAAAAATTTAAAATCAATGTCATGGAAAACTATTATATTTTTTATGTAGGTCTTTCCAAAGTACATTTTTAAAAAAACTTGAACATGTATTTTTTCAAATAAAAGAACGAGTGAATTATCCTTGAACCACAACCTGTGAGAGGTAGAGAACATCACTGCACTCAATATGGACAGAGATGGTTATTAATGGAGTTTGTAATGAGATATGAGATAAACAATGTTTATTGGGATTTTTTTGGGTTTCTGCCATTTTTAGATAATTTAACATGACCCTGGAACTAGTGTTGTAGTCGAGACCACCTAAATCGAGACCAAGACATGGCCGAGACCACAGTGTATCGAGACCGAGACAAGGCCAAGACTTTGAGGGGTCGAGACTGGGCCAAGACCGAGACGAAGACAAAGCTAGACCGAGTCGAGACCGAGTCGAGACCAAGACAAAGCGAGACCGAGTCAAGACCGAGACCAAGACAAAGCGAGACCAAGTCGAGACAGAGACCGTATTAAATTTAACTTAACCATTTTATTCAGTACTTATTCAATGTAGTTTTTAGGCAAGTGTAATGTTGCCTGTAATACTCTTGTCTGCAACGACAAACAACCATTCAATATGGAACGTATCAAACAAATATTTAATACTTGCGTCTTCATTTTTGTCTTGTTTTCAAAACAATATCAAGCCATGCACAAATATGTACAATTTTCTACAACATATCTTAATCTAGAATAGTGGCCTCTTTATTTCTATTACACCACAAATATTTCTTGTTTGATAAATCAGATACAACTGAACTTGGGTGAATTTCTTTTTTTTTAAAAGGTGTATTATTGTAAAAGATAAAACCTGGAACCACTATTCCATAAAATAGAAAGAAAAAACAATGCCAAATATCAGCACCTAAAATGCAGTGAAATATAACGTCAATGTATCTTCAAAGAGGTCAGACACTGAAAGGCCAAACTACAAGTATTTCCCTGACAAACTGCTGAGGCGAAATACTGTTATTCAAAGCTCACCACCAAGGATAAACACATGAAAGGGTCGTTTATAAACACTACAAACAACATGGCCCTTAAAAATTACATCATAGGAAGTGAGTTTAAAGTAGAGTTTGGTTGCATTTTAGAAGCATGATAGACTGCAACATTTTGTGACCTAAACGTGCACGATGGGGTCTCATTATAATGCGCCCTCTACTTATACACATATTTATTTTAACTTATATTTAAGTTACACAGTTATTATGCAATTGTGTGTTTTAATTCTAAAAATTGGCACTAAAATTGAGTGTGTACATTGCCAGGCCAAGTTGCATAGGTGAGATGGAACTTTTTCATAGACGGGGTGCATAATTTGAAGTGGCCACTCCTCTGTCACATCAGTAGCTCTCATCCAAGTGAGCAGCGGTACCGCGGTATGTGCCGCTATGTCAGAGCTAACATTAGCTAACATTGATGGAACATAAACAAAGCGTCATGTAGCCTGTCTCTTTATCGTTTATGAGAAGCGCAAGGCCAACGTAAAACACTACCACATGCCTTTTCCCTATATATATATATACATGTACACACACACACACACATATATATATATATATATATATATTCACAAACTACAGCTTGCTAAATTTATCTTGCTCACTTCGCTAGCGCCATGTAGCGTTAGCTTACCTTTCTTTATGCTTCCTCTCCAAGTGTCGGTAAAAGTTCGATGTGGTTCCAGCCGCCTCAGTGAGCGTTGCGTTGCAGAATTTGCATATAGCGCTGGGTTTTCTTTTTGACGTTGATTTACAGATAAACTGTTTATTAGCGATGTTACGAGACGTGCCGAGGCTTCGAGGCGTGTGTCGAGTAATGGAGGGGGCGTATCCACGAAGCGCGTATCGAGGCATGCTTCATTTAGGGGAGGAGCCAAAAATGATGACGTTCGAAGCCTCGCAAGCTGGTCGTACCGCGTGACTGGTTCAGGAAGTGGTTCGAAGGTTTGACGTGCAATTCAAAATATAAGGGGCAGCGAAACTCAATGGATTCCCCGTTCACATTTGTTGGATTTTTACCTGCTGTATCTTTGCATTCAATTGGTCTGAGACTTTTTTTTTTAATAGAACCAGCCAGAAAGAGAAGATTCTCCCCTGTCTGGGAACACTTTGACCTGATTTCTCCTAATAAAGTAGGCACATAACAAGTGAAGTGTAATATGAATAACTGCGACAACACCACACACCGCTTGTTCTAATTTTTTCTCTGGTATTTTAAAAGGTGAAGTGTCTGTTGTGTTCCAAGGAGCTAGAGAAATATTGTCCCAAAAAAGAAGCTGCCTGAATCCCAGCACTGTGGAAAAATTGATGTTTTTGAATAAAAACAAATAAAATGTTGTCCCTACTTTTGTTTTACAGGTTGTCACTGGTACCACATGCACAGTCACAAAACAACAAGTAGCAAAAGCACAATAAATTTTATTTATATAGCCCTTATTACAATAAAAGTATCTAAGCATTTTACAGAAAGTCAGAACCTGACATCAATCAAGCAGTCAAGCTACAAATCTCAAATCTCTCTCCAATTTGTTTCCATTTCCCCCTCTATTCCTGCTATCAGGAAAAGCAGACACTATATTAAGTATATTACTTGTTTATTGGCATTATCATTTAAGCACAATTCAAAGCTTCACATAGCAAAGCTCGTGTGTCATTATAGGCACTCTGCCTGTTTTACTTTTATTTGTCCAGTTGATGGCGCAGTAGAGCAAATGAAGCACCATGAAGCTTCGAACCATGAGTGAACCAATTGGATGGAAAGCCTCAATGCTTCATGAAGCTTCATCTCGCCATCACTACTGTTTATAGTTAGAAAAGCCAAACTTTATTACAGCAGAGTTAGCTGACATCTTTCCCAGGGAGCAGCCTCCTTCTTCCGCCTCCCGCATTAACTGTAGCGGAGTACGTGTGAAGAGGGGCGGGGCAGGTGACAGGTCACAGCCCGTAAAAATCATCCAAATTAAAAATCACTGAAGTTATTGGTTACATTGGAGGCAGGGAGTTTTGCATCCAATCACAACAAAGCTGTTACTGAACAAATGAGACAGTTGAGAGGTAGTTCAGTGCTGTCGGTGAAGCCATGGTCTCGGCTGGTCTAGCAGTAAAAATCCCAAGTCTTCTGTGCCCGAGACCGAGACAAGACCGAGTAAAAATGTGGTCGAGTGCGAGACAAGACCGAGATCTTCAAAATGTGGTCTCGAGCCCGAGACCGATCTCGAGTACTACAACACTGCCTGGAACATCATTGCTTTTCCTGAGAAATTAACATAACAGGATGGTTCATACGATCACCTATAGTTATTCTAACTATATTGGACTTTATTATTTATTATTTTACTTTATTTTTTGTTTCATTGTGCGTACGGGGTGGGACATTTTTCCGGTTGAAAAAGGAAGTTGTCGCTGCTCTGTTGTGGAAGACCTATGTCAAGGAGGCTCATTTTCTGATTAATTTCTGACACATCTTTGGCATTTCTGTGCTGCAAGTTTTCTGTAACTTTTTGGCCGACACTGACGCAGTATAGACCTGAAAAAATTTACTGAAAACTGAACTGGCTCACCGGCTGGTATTTTGGCTAAACAACTCTGCACATTACATGAGCAATTTCTTAATTAGAACTGAAAACTGTCTGTTTCTGTGGGGAAAAAAGAGTGGCAAATTACATTTTTCACCAGGGAAACTTCTTGAAAATTATTAGGCAATTATGCTGAATGAATTGGCCCTGGTATGAAACCTCAGTTCTTTTTCGGTTGTAGGACAAAAGGAGAGACCTAGTGCTCACAGTGTTCGGCTTGCTTTGAATCCAGGAAGCCTTGAGGTGCTCTTGAAGATGAAAAAGTGATCACAGCGAAGAGAACGTTCTTCAGGTGCTCTTAGTCATAGCGACGAGAGGAGATGTATCACAAGCCTTTATTTAGTCATGCATATTAGTGACCTGACTGGCACCTCTTCAGGGTGGAAACAGTCAAAACAGATTGTTTAAACCTGCTGCTCTTTATAGATAAAACATTGGGAAATAGCAGAATTTCAAAATGCAACGAAATAACTCCACTTAAGAACACGAATGTTACAAAAAGAAAAGAAATAACGACAACACGGCAATCATATCACTCAGTTGGTACTTATGATTATTATTTTTATTAATTGGAATGTCTTACGATCCATTCAGACTGTGCCACCTTTAAAAATACATTTCTATTTGTCATCTGTCTGCGATGGATTCTTCAATAGCTGCTTTTCCTTCTTGAGAATCTCATTGCATGTTCACTTCAATGCCACGCCATAAGAATGAATGAGATTTGAGTCCACTCAGTCCATCCTTCAGGTGTCTCTTGGTACAGCCATTGTGGAAACATCTACTTGACACAGTAGATGTCTTCATGCAACTCTCCTTGAGTCCCTTAACAACATTTTTTCTGTTCTTTTGTCTGTGTATCGCAGAAATGTGCTCAGATTCCTTGTTTATTCTGTCACTGATGCAAATTAAAATCACAATTATGCAAAATTTAGAACATTTCGGTGTGGAGAATTCATTGTGCTTGGAAAAAAAATTTCATGCCAGATTAGATTCTTGTGCAAAATTTCCACTTTGCCCTCCCTCCTCGCTGCAGCTCTACTTGCTCTGCAGCTATGAGTCAGCATGCAGCTCAAACGGACGGCTCGGCACTCGCATAGTGATGTGGTTGCTAGAGCTTTTAATGCAGATTTAGGAAGGCAGCTCTGTGTTAGGTGCTGCAGTTGACTCATACTTTTTGGGGGTGTAATTGGGCATAGATGGTGGGAGAGTTTCTGATTGGTTCCATAGAGGAGAAAATCAAGCCAGAACCTATATGAACTATTGCGGATTCTGTTTGAACTGATGTGAGCCTGGCCGTATTTACCATTTGATGAGCTTGAAACTGAATTTTTACTGTGGCGCACATGAGTCAGATCCCGAGTCTTCGCATAAAAGCGAAAAGGATGTCTTGCAGCCGCTGATAATAATGTCAAAGGTGTGTCATAGCTCAGATGTGAGGACAGGGGTAAATTCTCCTCGTGTTAACTGGTAAACCAAGTAGCTGCAAAATGTCACCGACCTGGCATGAACCTAGCTGCAATCAGGGCAAAAATCCAAGCTGCTCTGCTAGGACAAAAAAACAAAAAGAACAAGCTTGTCAAGGAGAAACGGCTGCAAAATTTTGGAAAATGAATCAATAAAGAACACCACAAATGGATTTGAGTGCAGCTCTGACTCCCTAGCTGTGAAGCAGCTCACTGGCTTTGAGGAAAAGACTGTTGCTGTGCTGAGAAGCTACTGGGTGTGGGCTCAACATGTCTTCCCTGCGATAAAAGAAGGAAAAAAGAAGCTTCAAATAAAGTTTCTCTGCATGCAATGATAATACATTTAGTTCTCAAGTACAAAAAGAAATGAAGTTTTAACTGGGTTTGAAAATTATAGCCTTTACTTTGCAACGGGTGGCCATTATTTTAGTGTCTGAGTACACATTTTAAGACTACAATAGCTCTATACTCCCAAAAAGTTTCTCTTTCTACCTCTCCTGTTTAGTAAAGTGCCTGCTGTTTATCAGTTCCGTTGTGAGTCTGCGGATTTTCTTACCTCCTGGCTGTCTTTGACATCTTTCAAAAGGACATTATCTGCATGTAAAACCCTACTAGCAGTCTACACACTGTTTATGCATTGTTAATTGCTCATTAGCAAAGCCTTGGGTTTAACGTTTAAACCAAGGAAACGCTGTGCAACGGAGAGAGCTGAGGTTGCCAGCAGTTAAATCCCGCTGTGCTAAGTCTTGCAGTTCGGCAGCTTCACTGGTTGTGGCAAATATTGTAACCGTTCAGTCGTTTCTGCCTCGAGTTTCGAGGAAATTCTTCCCGTGTCACTCAGGTGATAATTGGGGTGTTCTTGTCTGTACAGCTGTGTCTTTAAAGCTGCTGTAATCAATGTTATTTCATTGGGTCGCGTTAATTTGTGTAACGGTGAAGGAGGTCGGGTGCAGCGATGAACTAGCAGATAATTACCACCTGGCCTCCCTTCGGCTTCGTCTCCAACTTGTTGTTGTAGTTTTGCGGCTCACGACTTTGCTGTTGTAGTTCAGGTCTCGCTGCTCTCATCATCATCATCTCCGTTCTGCTAAAAAATCCTCTAAAATAACACGCTACCAGTCCAGCAACAAGCAAAGCTAAGCAGAGAGCAAAGGGCTGCAAACTTCCCTCTAGACCTGCAGGAGTTTTAGCGTCGGCCTTTAAAATTCCAGCCAGGAACAAGTAAATAGCACATATCTGCTACTATGCCATGGTTTCCATGTTGATTCAATTACATCAGACTTAACCCTCCGGTTGTCCTCATTTACAGGCACCAAAAAATATTGTTTCCTTGTCTGAAAAAAAAATCCAAAAATTCTGCAAAAAAATCCCCCAAATTTTGGAATATTTGCAAAACCTTCAGGAAGAAAATTCCAATAATTCCTTAAAAATTTCCCTTAAAAGTATAATTTTTTAAAAATCCCCCACATTTGGCAAGAAAATTATTGTAAATATTTTCAAAAAATTTGCAAAAGTCTTCCAAAAAAATCCTAAAAATATCTAAAGTGATTCCATATATATCAGTAAAACTTCTAATATTTTCTTTAAGAACATTCACATAAAAATCAACCAAAATCTGGCAAAATTTGCTGGATTTTGGTTGATTTTTTTTTATGAATGTTCTTAAAAGAAATATTTTTAACATTTCTTTTTTTTCCACCAAAAAATGTTCAGTCTTCCCAAAAATGTGGACATCAGAAGTTTCACTGTGAAAATAATTTTTTTCCCCCCACATTTTCAAACTTTAAAACAGGTCAATTTTGACCCGCAGGACGACACGAGGGTTAAAAAAGGGTTTTGCAAGCAGGCGTAACAATATATAGTATGTGTAGGGAAAGAAGATCCTCTACAGTGAAACAGTCCTGACTGAATGAGAGGACAACCTATCTCTGAGATATGAAACATAAACCAATTAACAGCTGTCTGCAATTTCCTCAAAATCTCTAATACAATTAAGAATTAGCGATAACAATACCAAAGGCATCACTTCTGGTGGGACAGATAGACACCAGAATCCTCTGCTAAGAGGTCATTTGTGACGAAATAAAAATGAAAAATGAACTCTGTGGAATGTGTGGAAGCACAGTGTTCAGAGCTGTGAGGCCAGTGGAGCTGAATATTAAAAGTTTATGTCGTCATTTGAGATCAAAGAGTCATATCTGGCAGTGAAATAGACCCACTTTGATGCCTATAGGCTGTACAGACCGTACTCTACAGCTGTTGTGTTCTCTCCTTGTGTTTTGGGTGGGTTTAAGTCACAGGTGTTTTGTGTTTCGCTTTAGAAAAAAAAGACTTCATATTCATAAATCTGCCACTCCGCCCATGACTGTAATGGTTTGTGAAATCTGCTTTTAAGTTGTTTTTTCCCTTTGAAAAAGCAGCTCGGTTGGATATTTTGATGACAGTTTTATGAAAATAACTCATTGTAGTACGCAACAATACAATGTGTCTGACATGGAAATTACTGTTGTCCCCGGCTTCCAAAGCCTCAAATTTGGTTAACTGCAGCACACCCAGTAAAACGGAAACCGAAATGTCATATTGCCATTTGCTAAATGCGTATATGCAAATGATACTGCCAGTTTGAGTCAGTTAACAGCTGCGTACACTTTGCAGAACTAGTTTCTGGGTATGTGGCCCTGTTGGTTTCAGCGGAAGCGTCTGTAAGTAAGAAAATAAGCATGTGTGTGCAGAATTTTTCCCTTTACCTCCAAAATGTCACAGCTAGCGACTATTTAAGCACCAGTATATCTGCCAAAACATTAAAACCACCTGCCGAACAGCGTGTAGCTCCTCCTTGTGCTACCAAAACAACTCTAATCCATCAAAATTTGGACTTCACAGACCTCTGATGGTCTCTTGAGGTTTCTGGCACAGTAACATTAGCAGCAGATCCTTAAAGTCCTGGAAGTTACAAGGTGGGGCCTTCATGGCTTGGATTTGTTTTCCAGGGCCTCCAAATGCATGATTAGCTTGAAATCTGGGGGATTTGGAGGCCAAGTCAACACCTTGAGCTCTTTGTCATGTTCCTCAGAACCCTCCTGAGCAATCTTTACACCGTGGCAAGGAGCATTATCCTGCTGAAAGAGGCCACTGACATTAATTTGGATGTTGGTGTCATTTTTGATGGCGTTTGAAGAGCGTCCTAAACAACTAAACTGCATTCTTTTCTTGGCTACGTTTTGCAGGAACCATATTTTCCACTAGATTACGTTTGATTGTAGCCTATCACAGATACATTTCTAATTAGCGTACCGTGTATTTTACTACTTTTCCTCGCTAATTATTTAATTCTCTCTCATGTTGGATATTACAGGATTGTGATAAATACAAAGCAGATTCCACTGTTTTTACATGTTTTATCACTCAAATTGTAAACTTATAGTGGTGTATTGTTTATGCTATGTCAAATTTTCCAAAATTAGATTAAAAAATTTGTCATTCTTCTTACAAAACCACTATATACTGAATCATATCTTCTGTGACTATACTTATTTTATAGCCAGATTTGGCAAATACACAACCCTAATCAATATAAAGTGTTAATACATGAGTTGCCACTTCAATTATGCTAAATGTGCATTGAGAAACTTCCTTTTTTTTTAGATAGTAATTCTTTCTTTCTTAATAATCGGGAGCATCAGAAACTTTTCTTGGACTTTTTCCTGATGTTTTGGATGGAAGAGACGCTTCAAATATTTGCTGGATTTTGGTTGATTTTTGGTAAATGTTCTTAAGAAACATTTTTAATATTTCTTTTTTCCACCAAAAAATGTTCAAAGATTTCCCAAAAATGTTGAAAATGTGGACATCAGAAGTTTCACTGTGAAAATATTTTTTTCCCCTACATTTTCAAACTTTAAACCGGGTCAATTTTGACCCGCAGGACGACATGAGGGTTAAAGATGCATTTTTACTTTGATTTTTTTTTTTTTTTTTTTTTTTGCACAAAGTTGTAATGTTGAATATGATCTGTTTTAATTTGTCCCTCTTATGGTTATTGTCAAAGTCTGCTTTCATTTGAGTCACCAAAATTAGCTATTTTTCCTGTTTTTAACAACCTCCACCTCAAGAGCTGATTGCTAACGTGTCGCCTAATATATCCCATCCTGTCATGGGTTTTAACAACATAATCAGTGTTGCTCACTTCACCTGTCAATGGTTTTAATGTTATGGCTGAACATGCATATGGGCTTCATTTCAATTAGAAGCACATTAAGCTACACGAGCACAAAGAGACCTGAAATATGAGAAAATAAATCACGGTGACAGTAAATAAGTCCGAATAAAGTGACTAACAACATGGCAGAGACATTCATCGTGATGCGTCACGTCGTTGGCTATATTGCGTCTTTATTGCTTCTTTCCTGTTGAAATGCATATGGAAATGGTGGCTGTGAGTGAGGGAGGTGGAGACGGAGAGGAGGCAGAAACTAGGGTATCCCCGGGGACAGCGCTTACTCCTGGTGGACCGACCTGTCTTAAATAAATCATTCCATTTCCATGCCCAACTTCCCTATCTTCCTTTAATCCAGTGTGGGAGAGAGTGGAGAAAGATAGGGGAGTAAGCTGTTTGCTTTCCTCCTCTGCCTGTGTGTTGCTTTAAGCCTTTGGTAACTTGAGTTCCCAAACTTTTATCTTTTTTTCTCTCTCTTTTTTTGTTGTTGACCCACTTAAATGTAACTGTAAGCCCGAAAACTGGGTTGTACAGTAGAAAGAGGAAAGAGAAAAAAATCAAACAAAAATTCCTGTCAGTAAACAACACTATTTTTTTTCCCTATTCCTGCTGGATAACCTGAGCTGGCTGACCACACATGCTTTAGTGATGAGACCAATTTTCTATGCACTTTGAAAATACAAGGCCAAATGTCCACCAAGGTCCAGTTCATGAATTCTAACCGAAAAAAAAGAAGATAAAGATCAGATGTCAAGTGTTAAGACAGCCGGTAATAAGACCCAAGAAATATCTTAAATATGCCTGATAAGAGACTGCAATGTATTTTTTAGTCTTTCAAAAACAATTCAATGGTTTGTGCTGACTGCAGGTGAAGGCTAAGCTCCCACCAGGCTCTGTGTGTTTAGAGTATATGTGGAATCCTATAGGAACAGCAAATGAGATTTGGAGGTCATTGGTAGTCTTGCGAACGGCGAGGCTGTTCTTAAGCTACCCTTGGCACCTCCCTTGGGTCCGCCTGAAAAGTGCACATACTGCATAACGGATCGGTTGACCCTGTCAGCTGTGCCTCGCAGTGATTGACACTGCACTCTCAGAAAGCTGCATACTTTTACTAGTGCTGACAAGACAAGGTTCTCCCTTCACACAAGTTTCTCTACCTCGCTGTGGCTGGATACCCTTCAGACTCGCATGTTGTGATCAAGAGCGGGAGATATTTGGTGATGGACAAGATCTGGAAAAACTCTGTAGCTGCAAACCCCTGAGACAAACAACCAATTTTATTTGAAGATAATAAAGATTTGATGTTCATTCAAACACCTGCATCAACCCTTAGATGCACGAGTGATGGGACCCTACACTAAAAAAAAATTACCCATATAGGAATCGATGTGTTTTTATGGCATCTTGGTCATTTTGGTTAAGAGAAATAATTGGGGTCCGAGCACTAAAGGTGCATAGGACACTCTTGAAATGCAAGGAATTATTACTCTGCCAAGGAACGGCGGAGTAATGTGATGATCGGCGTACATTTGTCTGTGAATCTGTGAATCTGTCTGTCTGTCCATGTGAAACATTACTCAAAAATGGACTATCGGATTTGGATGAAATTTTCAGGGAAGGTCAGAAATGACACAAGGACCACCTTATTAGATTCTGCCAGTGATGCAGCTTATTTTCTGGATCCACAGATTTGTTAAAGATTTCTAGATCATTGTGAGATAGCGGCACAGAGTCACTGTAACCATGACAACAAACGAAAACTACGTCAGCGGCCTGCTCACATGATTGCAATCCTACTACAAATCAAAAATCAAAACAAATCAAACTTTAAGATTTCATCTGTCGGAAATCATAAAACGACTGAGCAGCCTTGGCGGCGTACTATGCTCTCTGAGTGCTTTTCTTGTTAACATTCTGATGATTGAAAAAGAAGAATGCTACACAGAACAGCAATAGAAACATGTCAACATCCATTTTGTTGACATTTTTCCACTCTTTTCTTCTAACTGTTGCTGCTCTCCATCCTTCCAAGTCTGTGCATCACCTCTTGTATATCAGTGATAAAGAGCTTGTGGTAGTAATACAAATACTACAATTTCTTTAAAAGCATAAAAAGTAGCTTAAAAATTTAAATGAAATTATATCAAAAACATGTTTTTGAGGAATATCTAGAATATGAAATGATAAAAAGTTTTCATTACAAAGATTTTGCAAGAAAGCAACCTCACTGGGTCATTTTTGATCCACTTATGCATCTAAGGCTTAATTAAACCCTGTGGCTTCAGAGCACTCACTTTATAAAGACTCAGTTTGAGGGAAAAAAGAGAACTGAAACAACAGATTGAATTTCTGTTTTAACAGTGCAAATGACAAATAGTCTAACGCACACAGAGGCAAACAGTCACGCTACAGACACAGCAGGTTGGACTAATTTAGCATAATTTACTCTGCTTTGGGGCTGTGTACCTACAAGCCTGGAGAATAGTTTCCATCTGTGTCTCTCCCGAGTCCTTTTTACTGTTACATGCCTGTGGGTCCCAGCAGTGCTTTCTGAAAAACACCGCTCATGGGGAAATATCTGATAATGAAAATGCCCAAAGATTCTCAGTAAAAGGAGATGAAATGGAACGAAATGCAAGAGCAGCTTTGTGGAAAATACATCAAAAATCAAGTCTGTTTTCCCATCGCTTGACAAAAACCATCCTGTCCGGTTTCCCTCGATGTCCTTAGAGTGCAACCGTCGGACTTGTGAGAGAGTGACTCCCCGAGTTTCACACTTACCCATTAAATCACATCTTCTGGCTCGGAGCTTACGCCGCTCATCTCTTGGAAGTCAGCCATTTTCAACATTATGTCCTTATCTCAGTTAGTGGAGCCCACCAGGAAAAGCTCACAGTGGCTGTTTTAGGGCAATTGAGACTTCTGCAGCTGGATGTAAACTCATCTTCTACCCGAAAAAAAAAAGAGTTAGTTTGATCTCATTTTGTTTTATTTCGCGGTGTTATACAAAATGCTTTGCCCCAATTTTGGTCCCTTCAGCCCTTCGTTCCCTCAGCTGTCATAAGTTCAGTAATAAGCTCTTCCAATACGGTGTCACTGTGAGTCCCTGTAGTCCATGAAAGTCTCACAAAATACCGAATTTGCCTGATAAAATGAGAAGAGAGCGTCGATACAGGGAATTTGCAGCCTTCGTATAGTTCATAAAGGACAGTGCAGTAACTGTTTTACTTTAAGAGGCTGAAGTGAAGGCAGCAGCTTCATTCAGTTCCTGAATGAATGTCAAATAGAGGATTCTCTGAATTTTATTACACAAAATGTAGTTGCTGGGAAAGACGCTGACAACTTCCTAAACAGATTCAGAAGCAGCACAAAAACGCGCTGCAAGAAAATATCGATGCACTCGAGGATCACAGTGTTTCTGCATCAATTTTTAATCAATGGCTTACATGATTTTTACATAAGATTTGATTAGATTCAGTGGAATGTTGTTTAGCATCAAACCATAAGAAGCAGTAAAAGTGCAGCGCGATATAAAATGGCTAAGCATGGCACGTTAATTACAAAATGAGCAGCATAAGCAGAGTTATACGAGCCAGGCAAGTGTATAAATAGATTCTGTATGATGCTGGACATTACAGGCATCACAGTGATAAATGCAAATGCAGATCTCACTGTTCTGACTGCATGTTTTTCTTTTTAAACTCAAATGATATAAATATGTTAGTGTATTCTGTATACGATGATAGTTTTTATAAAGTTAGATTTTAAAATTGCAATATATTCCCACTCTCATTTTAAATAATGCAGTACATCACTGAGCTTATGAAACTGCAATATACTGAATCACATATACAGACTGTTTAAAACTCAAATTATACAAATTTGATGGTGTATTCTACTGTTTATGCTATGGCAATTGTTCTAAAATTAGAAAATCACTATGTCACTGTGCTTATAAAAATGCACTATACTAAATCATATATTCTGTCAGGATGCTTATTTTGCCAGTACGTAGCCCTAGTAACGCAGACTGATAAATAGCGCTTTTCCACTAGCACCTACTTGGCTCGGCTCGGCTCGGTTTAGGTCGTTTTCCATTACAATTGAGTACCACTTCATCGTGCATGGAGTCGTCATAGCACGGCGGCCCAGAAGTCCCTGAACGTCATTTGTGTGCGACACAAACGCAACATAACAATGGAGAACATTGAGGCGATGGTACACCTGCTGCTCGCTCTGTGGCTTTTTGTCAGATTCAAAGTAAAAGAGTGCCGCACCGTCGCTGTCGCCAGTTTTTTTTTTTTTTTTTTTTTTTAAAATGGCAGGTTCGGTTTTCGTGAGGAGTCGCTCTCATGTGTCGTCCAATCAGTGGCCTGCACTCTGTAGACGTCACATTATCGGCTCGCCGGCCAAGTAGGTACTGAAATAGTACCTGATACCAGCTGCTACATCCTAGTGGAAAACCTCACACGCTGAGTAGAGTCAGGCCAAGTAGGTGCTAGTGGAAAAGCAACTTAATACAGTAGGCCCTCGGTTTACGACGTCCTTGACCTACAGTGTTTTGTGGTTACAGCGCCATATCCCAGAAATTAATTAAGAAAGTCTTGTTCCATCATTGTGATGCGTGGCATTCGTGACAGTAAAACAAATTTTGCGAACTAGATGGCGAGTGGAACAGACGAATACGTCGTCACACGGCGCTATACGAGGAAGACGGCTTTGTTTACATTCGCCGGTTGTACGCCACATTGGATTGTGCTGCATTCGTTTACTTTCATTGCTGTTGCTATTTTGGAAACTTTTTGCCCTTCAATATGGCTCCCAAGTGCAAGTCAGACTCAGACTTGAACAGTGCTTCAAAGAAAAGGAAAGCCGTCTCCATGGAGACACGAGTTCCGACTTACAGCGAAAATCGCATAAGCAACACGAGTTGCTGCTTAAATTCTGTTAAATCTCCAGTGCAGAACTTCTGTCTCCCCCTTCTGGCAGTGAGAGCAATTACACCAATACTGCCATGATCTATGCCATATTTTAGACACTAATTCTTTCTCTTAAGGCAGAGCTTCTTAATAATCTGGATCATCAGTAACTTTTCTTGGACATTTTCATCATTTTTTTTTCTGCCATACTTCATCTCTGTCGCCACGGTTACGCCCCACTTCAGTTCTGGGAACAAGACGTCGCCGGTTGAAGTAAAATGCATCCCTACTGGTGCGTCAGGACAGGAAGGACACCTGATTTACACACAGAGATTCACCTGACACTAATAGGCTCAATCAGCATTGTGTGAATTCATTTGGCAAAGTCCTGCAGTGCAGCTTCCACCATCTGCTGGACTTATTTATACATGGGAGGCTCAGTTTCTTAAAGTTTGTATGGATAGTGGAGCTTTAACTACCTCAAAGGCCCAAACTTAAAAACATGAAGGATTATGTAACAGCTCACTGACAGAGGATTAAGCTTTTGTCACTCAAATTGCCTTTATTTTCACTCTTTAGGAAGTTTTAGCTTGTTACTCTGGTCTCACCGTTAAAACATGTTTTGGTTATTATCCAGCAGCTGGTTGCATCTTCAAAGACATTTTTGTCATCCCACATTGTACTTATTGTCTGCAGAGAAAGACAAAATGACTAAAACCGTGTGGAAATTTGACATTTCCACAGATTTCTGTGGTCTGTGGCAACTTCAAGCAGAATAGTGATAGTTTTACATGTCAAAGCTGCAACACTCGCTGAGAATGAGAAGGAAAACCAGATTTTCAAACGTGAACGGGTTAAACGTGATGTAAAATCACGCTAAACAGTTTTTTAGTCAGATGACTCCGCTTGCTTTTAATGGCAAAGCATTAATAAAGAAACAGAGACGAATTGGCAGAGAAATTATAGTGTTTGCTGTGAAAAGACTCAGATGGCAGTAATGCCAGCATTACTGTAATTAGTCGACAACGGCACAGCAGGTACGTCTGCCTCTTCAAATCACAGCTGTCCTCTCTGCCGGTCTGTACATGTGTCTTACATTACGTAGATGCTGTGTGTCAGCGGCTCAGCGAAAAGCTTTAAGGAATATCTTGAACTGTTAAGGACACAGAAATGGAATAAGATCAGGCAGGGGGGTCAAACTCCTTTTAGTTCAGGAGCTACATTAGGACCAATTTGATCTCCAGTGGACCGGACCAGTAAAACCACAGCATAATAATCTATAAATAACCACAACTCCACATCTTGCCTTTGTTTTAGTGCAAAAAAGTATGTTCTGAAAAATGTTTTCACATTAAAGGAATTTTCTCTTTACAAAACATCAAGAACAACCTGAAATTTCTTAAGAAAAATAAGTGCAATTTCAACAACATTGTGCCTCATTTTATCATTTACACATTACAACTTCCAGATCACATTTAGTCACAGGTATCTGGAACTGAATGATATAGCATTTAACTTTATGACCAAAACGACAAAAGTCAGGCAAAAAAAGACAAAATCAACAAAAAACAAAAGAAAATATTAGAAAAATGAGACACAAATTGACAAAAACAAGACCCAAAACGACAAAAACGAGAAACAAAATGACAAAAAATGAGACAAACGATCACAAAACAAAACAAAACAAAAAGAGACAAAAAATTTGACAAATAGTTACAAAGCAACAGAAAAATGGATGAGTGACAAGAAAGGCACAAAACAACAAAAATGGTACACAAAACAACGAATAAAGCAAAACACAAGATGACAAAAATAAGACAAAAATCATAAAGGAGACAAAAAGTAAACACAAAACAACAAAAATGAGAAACAAAACAACAAAAACATGAGACAAACAACAAAAGTCATACAACAAAACAAAAACAAGACAAAAATATTAGAAAAATTAGACACAAAAATGACAAAAATTAGACAAACAAAAATCTGACAAAAAAGACAAAAAACAACAAAAACAAGACAAAATATTACAAAAATGAGACACAAAACAACAAAAGAACAATGAGCAATCTAGTATTTTACTTTATGATCAAAACAACTTGGCAAGATCTAGAAAGTATTTTAAATGCATAGTTTTACAAATGTACAATTTGCAGTCAATGTCTTCTCTGTAATTTTTACACTTTACAAAATCAGGCCGGATTGGACCCTGTGGAGGGCTGGTTTTGGCCCGCGGGCCGCATGTTTGACACCCCTGAGATAAGGTGTCCTTTGCACGAAATAAAACAAGCAAAGACAAAGGAAACAGACACAAAATGCATCTCTGGATCAATGCAACGTTAAACTCTCTCTCCCGGCATTGATGAAGCCCAATAAGAACTCGTCCTGTTCATCTAAATTACATGTTTAATGGAGTTTTTTTTCATGAAAATAATCCCTTCAGATGCAACCCTTCACCTCCTTCAGTATAAATATGCATATTAGCTGCTTCCATCTCCACTCGTCCCTCCGCTGCTTCCTGCAGCTTCAGCATCTGCTCACCTTTGACTCTGTTCTATGAATTTACTCCACATACACAACGGCTACTTGTGGATTAATTCTTTAATATGCAAAGTATCAGCCTGCGAGTTGACAGGATTGGTTCTTCAGGTTTGTTAGGCTTCAAACCCTGAATCTGTGTTTTTTTAAGCTGCAGCAGTGGAAATGCTCCGTCATGCCGTTGTCACCTTATTCCACTTAACACATAAAAAACACCATATGGACACATTTGGTAAAAATAAAAAAGATAACTTGATTTTCATCATCAAGTCCAAGTCGAATGAGCAGCACAGATTAAAGGATATTTGTGTTCGAGGCACAGATGATGACCAACTGGCAGGGATGTCGTGATGCCAGAAATTTTGTAATAGGCAGCAGTAGCATAAATGCCATGATTTTTGGTGCAAAACCAACAAAGAAAGAAGACAAATTAATGCATTTTGACATAATTTTTTTAAAAAGCTGCTGCTAGCGACAACTTTTGCTTCAGAAATTTAAATTTTAGGCTAGTTGACTAGTCTAAATGTAAGAAAACACTGATTTTTTCGCTAGTCTTAATTATAATTTTGCATCCTTGCACTTTGTATTCTGGCTCAACATATTCCAATAAGTCTCATAATCCCTTGCACAGTCATTGCTGTGATAATCTGCATGCAGGATCACAGCTTTGGCAAGAAACAATGTCAGATTAGCTTAGCTTATTGTGGCTATTATTAGCAGTGCTGCCACCATCAGCTTGTTTCTTTTAAATTATTTTCTGCAGATTAGCATCAACATGCCTCTGCTGAAAGTGGTTTAACATAGCCACGGTGGCGTGATTATATCCCATGTTTGTTCTGATACAGCTTATATACAACCTTATTTTTTATTTTCTAGGGCAAAATGTTGTCAAACTGCACTGGTTTTCACCAACGTCTGCAGGTAGCAGGGAGCATCCTGCTGCTAGTAGCATCTGAAGCAAATGTAAACTGACATTGTATGTTAATTAAATATTCATGGTTACTTTAACTGACTTGTTTAATTGTTTAATCAATTATTTAGTGGACTAATAGTGCACATCCCTAGAGTTAACACACACATACAAACACAATGTTAACATTATCAATATTGCATAAATGCATTATAAGTTCGTCTTTGTAAACTTAGTGTGCGGATCATTGCTTCGACAAATGCAGCTGTCACAGATTGGAAAAATATACAGGTACAATTTCAGTGTACGAACATTGTGATGACATGTTATTAATATAAATGTAACAATAGAGACTTAATCATCTTGAATCTGTGTTCTGAGAGTGTTTCAACAACAGCAACAAGAACAACAAAGACAATAGGAAGAACAAGAAAAAGAGGAACAAGAAGACCAAGAACAACAGCAAGAATAACAAGAAGAAGAGGAAAAAGAAGAAGTACACCTACAACATCAGCAAGAACAACAACAGGAAGAACAACTACAACAGCAAAAAGAAGAAGAAGGAGAACAAGAAGAGAAACAAGAAGAGGAGGAAGAACACTACAAGAACATCAACAGGAAAAAACAACAGGAAGAACAACAAGAACAATAAGAAAAACAACAAGAAGAACAAAAAGAAGAACAACAACAATAAGTAGAACAAACAGAAGATGAACAACAACAACAGAAATAAGAAGACAAGGAACAACAACAAGAAGAACAACTACAGCAACAAAAAGTAAAATAAGAACAAGAACAAGAGGAACAAGAAGAAGAGGAGGAAGAATATAACAAAAACATCAACAAGAGCAAGAAGAAGAATAAGATCAACTACAAGACGAACCACAATAACTACAAGAAGAACTACAACAAGAACAACTAGAAGAAGAACTACCAAAGTAGAGGAACAAATAGAAGAAGAACAACTACTACAAGAGAAGAATAACTACAAGAAGAAAAAAACTACAAGAAGAACTACAAGAAGAAGAGCACCTACCAAAGAAGAACAAATAAAAGAACTACCAGAAGAACCACAAGAAGAACAACTGCTACAAGAAGAACAACTACAAAAAGGAGAACAACTACAACAAGAAGAACAAGAGCTCTACAACATCAAGACAAGGAAGAAGAAGAAGAAGACTTTGACTTTGTATATGTACAACTAAATTTAAAGTTCAGCCCATATTTGTGCAAAAGAGAAGTAAAAAGATCTTATAAATACCAAGCATAAAAGTAATAACAGATAACACTCTAAAACACACTGAACACATTCCCACATTCAGTTTGCACCTTTCCCTTGTAGTCAGACTAAAAGCCTGAAGTTTGAATTAGTTTAAATTCCAACATACAGAGTCGTTTGTTCTCCTTCTTAGGAGACAAATACATCAACCAAACACAGCAGCATGAGGACCTTACCCCTGAGGTCCCAGACAACCTTCACCAAGTATATATCAAAAACATCTCAAAATAAACCACATTTCAGAACATAAAATACACAACAATAGTTTAAATATTATAAAATATATTTCAGAAGGGTTAAGATGGATTTCTCTAAGCACACATGTTAGATTTAATAAAGCTCAAAATGAACTGACTATGTGCAGATCCAGAAGTCTGTGTTTGGGATGCTGGGATGAGTTTGATGCTTTTTTGGTTTTTCAAAATGTTCTTTGGCACTGTTTGCATGTAACTTGGCTCAGATTCTTCGATTCTCTCGCTGGTGTTTATGGAGATGTGGGTGAAACACTGCTGCAGACCTGTTGCTGAACCCGAACTCTTGCACACTCGGTTATTGTCCAGCATCTCTGGTGCTACCAGCATTTATGAAACCAAAAAGAAGTCAGTAAATTCACATTTTTGGACTTCTGGTATCGACTCTGTTCTTGTAAAATCCTTAATAGATGCAGTGCACAATGCTTTCAGCCTCCTGTATTCAGAATTTTCTTTCTTTCTTTTAGCACAACCATTTCCCCCCCAAGTTTTAAATCCTACCTTGACGCTGAAACTCAGATCTATTGTGTAGGACTAGATGTTGATCTCCCTTCTTGCATACATGAGACACCTCAGACTCTGTGGGATGGTCCAGTGAGTGAGGACATCCTCTGGGTTATCAAGTGGACGCCCTCCTTCCTCGGTGTCTCGCTGATAGACCCACAACACCTCCTGAGTGTTCAGCAGTGCATGCCAGCATCCCAGGTTTCACCCCCTAGATGCCATCTACTCTTCTGAAGGCCCAGCTGGAGTCCTTTCTCTTCATCCACAGCCACTGATTTCCCTTTTCCAGATCGCCTGCTGGTGGGCCTCCCCCCGTACTCCCATCTCCTGGAGAAGCCTGGATGTCGAGGTGGTTACGAAGCCTCTGCAGTCTACTTTGACTGGTCGGACCCTCACCTTCCTGCCTTGCTGTTTTGCATCGGTGGCAAGCTCCATATATCTCAGCTTCTTGGCCTCTTCTATTGAGCTTTCCCAGGGCACTGTGAGCTCGATGATGTAGACGTGCCTAAGCCAAGCTGACCTTAGCACCAGGTCTGGTCACAGGTTGGTGGATGTGATCTCAGGTGGGAAGCAGAGCTTTTGATCCAGGTCTACCAGCATCCTCCAGTCGCAAGCCCTTCTCAACTGGCCAGGATCTGGACAGCCGAGAGGGGCCCGCCCAAGAGGACCCTCACCCTCCAAATGTTGTTTCTTGCCATCGGGCTGACGTGGGTGGAAGGACGTTAACACTCATGCGCTGCGCCTCCAGCACTAGTGCCAAACACTTCAGCACCTGGTTGTCCTGCCAGGTCTAACGGCTTGGAGTGAGGCTGGTCTTGCAGCCCACTAAGATGTGTTTGAGTGAGCATGTATGGTCTTTAGATTCTAAAATGCATTTCCTTGTGTGATTATGTATGTTTTAAATATTTAAAATGATTCCTACAGAGCTGTGTATGCTCAAAAAAACAACAAAAAAAGATGTAGCTGCATAAAGGTATAAAATAGCAGAGCCCGGTGTTGAATCTGTGCCTTTTTTGTGCAGAACCTTGCAGGCCACATGAAGGCGGATTTTTTTTTTTTTTTTTAAAAAGGAAAAAAAAAGCTTCAAAAACCCTTTTGAGACTTCTTCAAAGGCAGGAGGTCACCCTGTTCGGAGCATGGTCATCTGCCCACTCTCCTTCAAAATTGTTTCTTCTAATGTGGTGGATCACAGAAAAAAAAGAAGAAAAAAATATCCCAGATGCTCAGTCTTTCATAGAAACAACTCCTCTCCCCGTTCTGCCTTGAACACGGTGACGGTACTTTGATTTTCAGCTGGTGGCAGTGGCCTCGTTTGAGTTTTCACCTTCAGCCTGCTCGGTCGACGGGATATTCTTTACATCTAATCACCAACGTATTTGTTTTTCATCCTCGTTTCAAGGTGCCCATTAAACATACAGGAAGCACGCGCTACACTTATGCATGTTTAATGAACAATCTTCTTCAAAATTCACCCCTTTTAATACTTATCTTTCTGCAAACATGGGGAGTTTCTTTCCTGAGTCAACAGGCCCATTAATCATTCCAACCAACTTTTCATCATCCTCACTCTCTATGTTTCCTTGCCCTCTGAATAAATGTCAACATTCACAGCGTGAATTTCTGAATAAAGAACAGAGCGAAGGGAGGAAAAGCACACAAATCGATGTATATGCAAACGTTGACTTTTCACTTGGAACAAACAGAAATGCTCATTTTTACATGAAAATAGTTTTTTTTAAATGTTTTTGTTTGCACGTTTTATTGATTTAAAGGCGGTAAAACATTAAGTGACACCATCACACTGTGATAATAGCTCTAGAGATAGACACAGATATTAATATTTTTGCCTCCTGGAAGATGATAAGATCTGTGGAAATCTTCCCCGTGTGCTCTGAAGAGGGAGAGGTCACACTTTTCCACTCACTTTATGATGCATTGCAGTTTGCTCTTGGATTTGGCAGAAGCAGTGGGGGAACTGGGCAGTTATGAAGGAGGTGGTGATCGATTGCATTATATTGGACTTATGGAATTACAGCGCTATAATATCCCAGAAGAGGGTGGACCTTGGTTTGTGTAGGTAGAATGGACAGTATATCTGCTCCCTGCTTATGGAGGTTATTGCAGAGGTTGTTTTTCAATGTGCAGCTCCACGGTTGCTTTCCCTCTTTCGAATTTTTCACCTAAAATGTTCAATCTGCAAACCGCACTTGTATAAGTGAAGAATTCTTAGGATTCCACTGAGGAAATGGTATTGAACTGTAATAAATTTAGCATCTTAACTGAGTTGGACACCTGAGCTGTGGGACCTCAGTGACGGTTTCTCTGCCTTGATGGATTCTAGTTTGAGTGTAAAATCAGCATATTACATGATGGAGATGAGCCTGTGGTGTCATTTAACACTGCTTCTCTGAATGTTACATTATTTAACTGCTATGGCTCCAAATTACAATATGAATAGATCCACAATAAAGTGAGCAGCCTTTTTGCGAAGCTTATTACATTTTACTGAGTTCGATTTTGAATCTCCTGCGAAAGATTGCATATTGTCAATGATTAAACAAGGCAAACAAGACATCGACTTAATGTAAGTGTCTTTGTGTTGCCTCTGAAGACTAGCAAGAGGACCTATAACATATTTATTCACGTATCAATTCAAAATGTTTTACATAAGACATGAAGACAACAGCAAAAGACTGAAAGAAACCCTTAAAACGGTACATATTTAGAGTTTTTTTTACCGAAAATAATTCCTCCATACCTTAAAATCAAACCCTCCTCTAGTGTGCACAGATCTAGTGTCAGCCTCTGTCTCCAGTAAAATCTTTATTAATCGCCTGCAAACACTGTAAAACTACTCTGTGGAATGCAATTTCAAGTTGTAATATTTGAGGGATTGAGCCAAATATCTTTGAGTGGGAAACAAAATCTGAAAAAGTTCGTATAACATGATGAAGTGTATTTGATCTATTGCTCTCTACAATCTTAGTGATAAGGATTCAGTTTTTAATGTATTTATTTAAATAGTTGACAGGATTATTAATCAATAACTGTAAATGTGGATGAAGTAGAGCAAATATTAATACATACACTACCGATCAAAAGTTTGGGGTAACCAGATAAGTTCATGTTTTCCATAAAAAGTCACACTTTTATCCATGTGCTAACATAACTGCACAAGGGTTTTCTAATCATCAATGAGCCTTTCAACACCATTAACTAACACAATGTAGCATTAGAACACAGGAGTGATGGTTGCTGGAAATGTTCCTCTGTACCTCTATGGAGATATTCCATTAAAAATCAGCTGTTTCCAGCTAGAATAGTCATTTACCACATTAACAATGTCTACACTGGATTTATCATTCATTTAATGGTATCTTCATTGGAAAAAAATGCTTTTCTTTCAACAATAAGGACATTTCTAAGTGACCCCAAACTATTGAACGGCAGTGTAGATGGAGATTTTAAAACGTTTTTTTCTTTTTTTTTTTTTTTTTTTAAAATCCATGGACACATGACTGTCAAAGAAAACTGCAAGAAAATCAGTCCCAGTCTTAACCTTTGGATTTCTTTTGTGGCATTTTTACCTGTTTTGGACAGTGAGGTGGCAGCATGTAACAGAAACTGGGAGACAGATAAAGGAGTGTGACATGAAACAAAGGTCTCAGGATGAAATTGAATTGGTGATGTTGCAGATGCATCACGTGTCGAAGCTACCAGGTTTCCTTTGATTTTAAAGGTTATCTGCTCGTCCAGATCTGTGCAGCATAGCGGAATGCAGCTGATTTGATGCAATACTGTGAGCAGCAGAGTAGCAGAACAGCATTCTGCCAGCAAAAACTCAGGAACTCCCGCCTTACAGAACCTCACTGCAGCAAGAGCAGAAGGTGCAGTAGGTAGGCAGTTCATTCCAGCTTGCTGTAGTGTACAGTAAATTGCAGCAAGTGCCCATTGATGTCTAACAAAAGGAGATTAAAGCTTTGTACAGTCATGTTTGGCCTTTCTGAAACTCAAGGCTGTAAAATTTCACAGTCTTTAGAATGAATAACGTGTTGTCTCATCACTCTGAAATGCTCAATCTTTCATATTTTGCCATATTTCACCTCTCAAACATCTGCTTTGACGGATCAGATCAGCTCCAGCCATGTGCATGAGTGCAAAGTGTACTTGTTTGTCACATGCAGGTGTTGTCGACTGAGCAGCCCAGCCTCTGAACCCTCGTGTCGTCCTGCGGGTCAGAATTGACCCAATTTAAAGTTTGAAAATGTGGGAAAAAAACATATTTTCACAGTGAAACTTCTGATGTCCACATTTTCAACATTTTTGGGAAATCTTTGAACATTTTTTGGTGGAAAAAAAAGAATTGTTAAAAATGTTTCTTAAGAACATCCACAAAAAAATCTTGATTTTTATGTGAATGTTCTTAAAGAAAATATTGGAAGTTCTACTGATATATATGTAATCGCTTTCGAAATTTTTAGGATTTTTTTGGAAAGTTTTTACTCATTTTTTAAAAAATATTTAATATAATTTTATTGCAAAATTTGGGGGATTTTCTTAAAATAAAACTTTTAAGGGAAACTTTTAAGGAATTATTGGAATTTTCTTCCTGAAAGTTTTGCAAATTTTCCGAAATTTGGGGAATTTTTTTGCCGAATTTTTGAAATTTTTTTAGACAAGCAAACAATATTTTTGTTGCCCATAAATGAGGACAACAGGAGTGTTAAAAAGCAGCAGCGTCCATACTGTACCCAGTGAGCACCTTTATGTGTGACACTTCAACGTTTGGTGTTTTGCCAAAGTTTTCATGTGTTCTGCATAAAAAACAAAAACAAGCTCGTGGAAATTAGTGCTTTTATGGCAGAAGGTATGTTGATTGTCGTTGCATCCTCTCTTCAAGTGTTACGATTCTCGCTTCAGGCGTGCGATGCTGGTTGTCGTCGTGGAAATGAGGCGACGTTCAGCCCTTGAGAGTGGAGGTGATGACGACCGACGGAGACCTTTAAGGCCACAGATGCTACACCTGCAACGGCGTCTTGTTAACTGGTTCAAACTGGCTGTATTATGTGCATGTGTAAGCTCTCTGGAACCTGCAACTTGACGTTTAATTAATCTACAGAGAGATCTTTCATATCCTGCACTCCAAGCCTGCTACTTGTCATGTGCTCGTACTCAAGAGAGATGAGAAAACTCAGCTGGGAAAATAAGTATCGGTCACACGCAGGGAACATTCTCATGAGGGAAAACAAGAATTCCTTTTTTTTTTTCTTTTCTGTTTGATAGGCGTTATTACTCAACGCTAAACAAACAGAGTCAAATATAAAGTGCACAAGCCATTTAACGAGTCTTCCTGCCAACGGTTACAAAATGTAAAATAACAGCCATAATGATTAGTGTCTACAGCTTCACATCTCGGTACTTAGCACATCGACAGTAAAAGCAGCATGTCGGGGTGTTTTAGTTGCGCTAGCTGTGCGCCGCCTGATGTGTGCGCCACGCGACGACAAACAGTCAACAACTGGCGGAAGGTAATTATCTCGATAATAATGCCTCTCGTTGCCGTGATTTTTTCACATCTTCTTAGGAAAATTAGGAAAATGGAGTAAAAGCCTCGGGAGGCTGGCTGTTTTGTCGCCATGCTGATGCAGATTTGGATAAGATTTCTCCCCAGAACGGCAAACCTTTTACAGCCGCTGGAGAGTTATATAAAGTCAATTCCTCCTGCTGTATGTTATATATGGATCCTCACAGGCCAACTTCCTGCCCGGTCCTCGTCCCACAGATGATGAAAATGCTTTTTTTGCAAACGTCAGCAGCAGCTGCAGGATAGTGACTGAGCGTTTTTTTCCTTTTTTTTCTTATGCTGTGCTTCATGTTAGGGCAATATCCCCTCCATTCTGCTTGTCTATTAATATTATCCAGTGCTTTTTGTGAGGACGCAGTATGTTTTCAGCAGCTCGGATCCTCACATCATTCATAAGTGTCCCTGTGTTAACCTTTCAATAACTGGAAATAACCAGAACCTACAGAGAACTTCCTGATTTATTATAAACACTTGATCCTGGACTCATTTTCAGCTCACCTGTTGGACCACCGACCATCTGTCACGGTTGCAGCTCCATCCAGAGCCATTTTGCTTTCACACAGGAGACCATCTCTGCAGGACGCTCACCTTCATGATCATATTTTTATAGTGGATTCATAAAGCATTCAGATCCCTTCACTATTTGCATGCTTTATTGCTTCAGAGATTTCATTTTAAATGGATAAAAATGACAGTTTTTGCCCATCGAACTGCACTCGATTCCCCCCTAATGACAAGGTGAAAACATGTTTTTGGGAAATTTTTGTAATTATACTAAAAATCAATAACTGAAATATCTCATTTGCTAAATTTATTCAGGTCCTTAATTTGGTTCTTTGCAGAAGCCTCTTTGGCAGTAATTACAGTTTTAAGTCTCTACGAGCTTTGCACACTTAGCTCGGGGCAGTTTTTTTTTTTTTTTTTAAATTCTTCCTGGCAGCTTGTCTGAAATGTTGGGCGGATCCGTCTGCCATCTGCAGGTCTATTCAGAGAAGTTCTGGGTTTTACATCTGGACACTTTGCTTCTGAGAACACTAAAACATTTAGTTTTATAACCTGACATGCAATCTGAATTATTAAGGCTGCACCAAAACTGACTCCAGTGTTCGTTATACTGTGGTCATGTACTTCTACTACTTCTACCACCGCTTTACAACAACTCCCGTTAGCTGAGCAGGTGGGCAGAGGAGGACTCAGCAGTTTGGAAATATTTTAGGATGAAGGCATGATGATAAAAAAAAATGTGAATCAGACTGCAAACTATGCTCTGCTAAGCTGTCAAAAGGAGGAGTGAAAAATAACTCCTCTGATGAACATCTGAAGAGTCGACACATCAGACGGCTCCAGCTAATGCTAGCAGTGGGAAACGCTGGGGAAGGAAATGTCCAGAGAGACAACTCATGCTCTGCTGAAATCACAGAAGCACTTAACCACTACACTGCTCTTGATGACCAGCTGTTGTCAGTTCTACATAACACAGACTTTCATCCTCCTCTTAGAAACTGTGCCATCAAAGCTGCATGAATTTGTAGAATAGCACATCAGTAGCCTGTTTCAGGACTTTCTGACTTCTTCAGCTTCACGGCTAATATTTGGATGTAGTCGTGTCAGCTCAATTTCTACATACAGAGCACTGGTTCTGGGCTTTTTATATGAACCGACCCATATCAGCTGCTTTTGATTATGTAAAAATTCATAGTTAGACCTATAGTTTGATTAATGAGTACTCATAACGATACAAAATCTCCAAATGTAAGTGTTTTAAAGTGAAATTGTTGCATTTCTATGACTTACTGAACACAAGTTTGCCTGTTTAAGATAATTGTATTAATCTCAGGAGAGAAATTAAGTTGCTACAGAAGCAAGGGTATTCAGTAAAGGGGTAAACAATAAGACAACATGGAATATTAGAGTGTAAAGTGAAGGTAAAAGGGCTGCGAGTAAGGTTTACTGATATGAAGAGAAGTGACACCAACAGAGCAGCAGTACATGCAGGCAATGCCAGCATCAGTTCTGAGGATTCTTTCTGATCTTCAGGTATATATTGTAGTTGGGAGAAGGTCAGATTTAGATTACAGACCAATATGGAGGCAACTCATATGCTTAGTCAAATCAGAATAGATAATATGTAACCTTGACCAGAGCAGAGAGTCCTGGCATATCTTCCTCCTACATCATCTGCCTGTCGGAAGATCATTTGGAGAGTCCAAATACATTTTTACAGATGAAAGAACTTTGCAAAACGGTCTAAAAAAACTTGTTAATTGGAGTCCAACCAACACCACATTTTAGGGACCAATGGCAACACTGATTTTTGGGAGTAAAAAATACAGAAATTGCTATATTGGCCAATATTCTTCAACATTAAACCCACATGCTGAGCTAAAGGCCCTGTGTGTGAACAAAGGACCCTGTTTGGGCGGGTGGGACATGTCAAAGTAATGTCCAGGAGCCCAGATCTCCCAGCAGAATATTGCATTGCAACGAGATAATCAATCACTTCTCCTGTCACTGGTTTTATTATTGTGACTGACTGGTGTGTGTCAGAGTTATATTAAAAGGAAGAGTGATGGAGGTCACCGTTTATTAGCTCTGCAGCAAAGTACTGCACAATTTGTTCACAACTTAGTGGGAGGCCACCACCTGACTCCGCACCGCCGTCGGCTCGGCTGCGATGTGCGCTCTGCTACATGTGCTGCTGAACATGCAGAGAGTCGAACTATGTGATGATGCAGTTTCTGAATTATTTCAAGCATCTTTTTCTAATAAACAAATAATAAATGAGTTGGTGCTATTATATATATCTGTGATCTGATACAATTGCCAACTGACAAATCATTCAAACTAAACTTATTCACCTAAAATTAAATGTACATCACGATACTGTAATCTGCAGCAATGTAATCTGATTACATACTCTATTACTCTGGATGCTTATTAACAAAAAATGATCAATGTGCAAGATTGGAGTTTGCAAAAGTCTAACTAGTTGAAATGGAAATGATTTGTACTGATAAAGAGGTGAGAATATCACTTAATCACAACATTTAAACTGAAAATATTCACAAAATCTAAAAATTAAAAGGAGAACACATTTATTCTGTGTAGATTCTCAGTCATCCAGGTCATGGTAATCGTAGGAGCTTCAGTAGAAGTCAACTGGACTTGTCTTGTAGGTTCTTGAGGACGTTTCACCTCTCATCCAAAGAGACTGAAGAAGAACTGAAGAAGCCTCTTGGATGAGAGGTGAAACGTCTTCAAGAAACCAACAAGAGAAGGCCAGTTGATTTCTATTGTTCCCACAAAAACACATTTATACTAGTGATGGGACATGATTAAAAACTCAATTTGTAATTAATCACATTTTTGTCAAATAACAATATTTGACACAATAAGTGAAGTTTTTCAATTCAAATCAATTTTGGTTGATGTCTGAATGGATGGATAGACATACATGTGAACGTAGACGACAAAAATGTTTGTTTCATTTATATTTATCTGCATTTTTCATGTATCCTACATTCACCGACTACTGCAAACTCAAAGTGCAATTATAGTTATTATATTCAACATTTTAGAGCTTTTTGCAAACTCAAGCACTTTCAGTATCTTCTGAAGTGGTCTATTATGGGATGGCTACACCGGTAGCCAGTACCAGGACTGTCATAGCTATCGTTAGCTCTGGTGCTAACAGCAACATGTTTTACATTGTTGTGATACCGTCGGCTTGAAGTGCTGCAGTGATCAGAAAACTCTTTGTTGCACATTTTACACACAACCAGGCTTTTATCCAAACTGCCATCAGGAAGATTTTTAAAAGAAAACTTTCTGTCCAACAAGCTCAATGCGGTTTTGTCTTCCATCACTGTTCACCAGACTTTCTTGTGCGCTGACATCGGTGTGTCCTGTGCATCTTCTTCGAAGCTGGCAAACAGACTTTAGGTTCATTACCGCCACCTACTGGGTTGGAGTGTGCATCAGCGTTACCAGTGTGCCAGAAATTAGGGAACTGAGAAAGCTGTGATTAAAAGCGTTTTTTTTTTTTTTTTTAAACGCATGTTACTTTCTGTAATTAATTGAAATTAATGCGTTAAAGTCCCAGACCTAATTTATACATATCTGCCACTTGCATGTGTAAAATGTCAGATTTAGAAAAAAAATATGCAAAAAAATGCCAATAGCTTTGTCTTGAATCATGTAAAAGTCATCTGAAAAACAAAAAATAGGGCCATGAATGCGTTGCAGCACAGTTTGTCCCACCGTTGCACGTGCACTTGGCAGGAAACAAACCCACCGAGAGACAGAAAGGGAAGATGCATTTGTATGTATACAAATGTCAAAATGTCAAGGCATGTAATCCTCTCAAAAGGTGATGAGGTGTTTGGTTAGAGCTTGGCGAAACTCCAGGCTCTAACACAAGAAAAAGTGCTTACTCCAAGTTCTGGAGGTGAACGCTGAGTTGTGATCCCACTTTCCTCTGCTGCACACCCACTCCCCCTTCCCTCTCTCTTCTCTCTGGCTTTAAAGGGATTATTTTGGTATCCTTACATATGGATTTACAGTAGTACTGTACAGCACATCCTGAGTGGCGTGTTCCATTTTATTTCATGTCAGCATACTTTGAAAGTGCTGCTTTTGCGAGGATGTCTGGGGACCGAGGTGCTGCTTTTTTAAGTGGATGTTATTAAACCTCTGAGTTAAGATTATATCTCTGCACGTTACTCACATGGACGGTGTTAAAATGTTTTAAGAGCTGTCGGAAATGGCACAAAATGATAGCTGAGTGGCTGTTGCAACGTCAACTGATGATGTCGGTACGATTAACTATAGGGATGAGATTTATCCTGAAAACCTAATTAATTAGCATGGCTTTGCTCTAAATTATAGTTATTTTACTACTTAATTAGTCTAATAATTACTTGTGTACTAAGTAGTAATAAGAAATACTTTATTTTTCATAAAAATGTGTGGGACTGACCATGTATATTTTTATTTGACAAATATATTTCTTTACCATAGATTATGTTTATTCACCAAAGTACCCTTTCTAATGTCCGTATTGTAGGCTTTAAAGAAAAGATATTTCGTCACTGTTCTAAAAATTTTTAGAGTTCCACATCACCCAAGTTGATTTGCTTGTGTTTTAATTAGTCGTTAAAAATATGAGATATTTTTAATTTATTATTTATTTATTTCTGATATATCGTGCATTGTGAAATGCTTTGGTATTTTCTTCGCATTTATAAGAATTTTTTCAAGAAATCAATGCTAATAATTTCCTTTGCCCCCCCCCCATACTGTTGGTCTTTTCCTGGAAATCATTCCTAATAACACGTACTCTTTATTTGGTATTCTATGTATCCCTCCACTACTTTTTAAAAATTCCGTCCAACGTCTGTCCTCCCACCACTCGTCTGTCTTCTTCCCCTTACAGCAGCTGTTGCTAGGCAACAGCTCGTGGCTGCATTAGAATATTAATATTTACATAAAAACAATATTCAACAGTCAGTGAATAGGCTATTAGATAAAAGTCGCATCATGAAGTATTTTCTGGTTGAATTTCAATGCGATGTGCAGACGAAGACGCATCCACTGGTTCAGTAACTGTAATGTGATTACTGGGACTTAAACAGTAATCTGCTGTAATCTGATTACATAGCCTATTACTCTGAATGCTTGTTACAGAGAAATGATTGACGTGGAAGCTTAGAGTTTGCAAACTTCAACTGAAAAAGGAAGAATACCAATTAATCACAAAATTTATACTAAATTGTATTTAAATAGTAATAATAATAAAAGGGAGAACACATACGTACAGTACATGTACAGGGCAAAAGTTCGGAAGCAAGATCAAATGTGTACAAAACAAAGATCCTACTTTCATTTTGCATCACAATAAAAATGATTATTATATAAAGAGTCACTCATCAGAACACATTTTCACTATAATTATCAGGTATTTATATCTGTACTCTTGTTTCTTGTTTTCTTCCCAGCCATTTCCATGGACACAGTTGAGATTTATTGAGATTTCTGTATGCAAACTCTCAAAAGCCAAAGAGCTGAAGTGAATAATGCAAATTGTGATTTGTTTTTTTACTTTTGCACTGAAGTTGTGACTCTCGTAAATCTTCTCAACCCTAAAACTAAGAACGCTTCTTTTCTTTTGGTCAGATTTATTCAGCAGTTGCCTGGTAACATCAACGTATACCTGAAGGTAAATCGAGGAACATGGTGCACATCAATGAAAGTAAAGTCTGATCATGCAGTAAATAAATACCAAAATCCATAGAATTCATCCTGATTTTTAAGAAAGATGTTGTGAACAGAAATTTGAGGTTGCTTCTGAACTTTCGGCCTGTAGTGAACATGTACAGTTTTCTCTTGACCAAGTAATGCAGTAGTCAAAGCTTGTGTTTAAAGTCACTTTCTGGTAAATATTACATTATTTTTACCTCATTAACGTGCCCATATGGTGCTTTTATTATATACTAGATAACGTACAATGAGCAAAAGAAGCAGCCAGCACCATTGTTCGGCATTTCTGGCTTGAAGCTGCGATGAAAATCAAGGCTTTCTATGTAACCAACTTAAGGAACTTCTCCTGTCAGGTTGTGGTTTCTGGCTTATTTTCATTCAAAGTTGATTCCTGGGCTGAAAAACTGCAATATCACAACTTGAACTTGTGGAGCTCAAGGGTTTAAAATGCTTAAGCAATCATAGGTGAGCCGGTGTGCTCGAGCTGCAGTGAGTAGTGAAGAAATCTGCACATTCTTGTAGTAAAAAACATGTTCTTAAAAAGGGAAAGAGAGCTAAATAAACTGATTTAAAATGACCAGGCATGCTTTTCTACAGTTATTTTATTAAAATTGCTAAAAAATGACTTTACAAACAAAGGTTTCAAGTAATACTCAAATCATTTTAAGGGATTATTTCAAAAGAAACACCCTCTAAATGTATAATTTTGATGCATGGAGATGAGTTTTAGGGGATTAATGAATAACCGGGGAGAGATTTTAAGTTTAAAATCAGGTGGTTAAGTTTAATGCAGTGTGTGAAGTCGGTTCGAGCTGCTAAAAAGCTGATTCAGCCACAGTTCCTCTAACAACCCAGAAAGACTTCAATTGGACTTTCGCTGTGGCTTTACATCAGCATCCTGACTCCAGCGATTCTTCCGTCCCACCTGCTGTGACGTCGCTGTAGACCGTGAAGAAAGCACATCGTAGCACCACGTTACCACCAGCCACCATCCCAACACCACCATCTCTCATCACCATTTTTTTTTTTTTTTTTAGATTTTACATATTCCCTTTAAGTCCTGACAAGGCTGAGCCATTCCTCAAATGCTTTAATTCCTTTAAAAGAATGTGTTCTTGAGATTCTCAGATACGACCTCCGCCAGACGTTTTGCATTTCTGGCATGAATAAGTGGAGCTGGCTGGGCTTTTACCGTCACCACTCTGGAAGGTCCTGCTGAAAAACACCACCTTCAAAATCAACCTTCACATTCAGACCACATTTATTTATGTCCATTTTATTTCTTTTAACATAAAATGTGTTTTGTTTTTCATAATTTTCTGCAGTTTCTTATGAATATTTATTTTTTTTTCACTTTGTTGTGGTAATTTTTACTCTTTGAACTATTACAAAATGATGAATTTTCACCAACACTCCCCAAAACTTCAAAATATGAAGTTTCCACTGATATAAAATTGAGAAAAACTCCATTGGGCCATGCATTATACAGTATAGTAAGAGTAATATCAGTAATGTCAATTATAATATTAATAAATATTGACTACAAAAAAATTATATTTGTCTTTGTGATCTAGAACTCCAGAATTCCGATGATGTAGAAAACCATTTTTAGGTTTTTTACTCAGAATTTTACAGTGAACTATTACAAAATGTTGATTTTTCACCAACACTCCCCAAAACTTAAAAATATGAAGTTTACACTGACATAAAACCATATATCGCATAGTATGAGTAATATCAGTAATGTTAATTATAAAATGAATTAAAAAACATAATACTTGTTTTTATGATTTAGAATTCCAAAATTTCTATAATGTAGAAATTTTTTTAAATGATTTTTACTCATGTTTTTACTTTGTTATGGTCAGTTTTACTCAATGAACTGTTACAAAATGATGAACTTTCACCAACACACAACCCAAAACTTCAGAATATGACGTTTACACTGATAAAAAAAAAAAATCTAAAAACTCATTTGGGACGTTTCGGTTGTACGTCGACCAAATCAATGTCAATATGTAAATGAGAATCGCTCCCCTAAACTCCCTCAACTCTGGTGCAGATTCTTTCCCCCCCCCCCCCCCCAATCAAACGTGTTTTATACACAGATGCATGTTTCTGTTTTGGTTAGAAGTCAACCAAAAAACAAAAACATAAAAAAGTTGTGAATGAACAAAACAAAATGCTAATTGGAAAAGAAATCTCATTTATGTTGGGTTTTATAAAGACAAGAAAAGCACTCAGAGAGCAGTACTGCACCACGGCTGCTCAGTAATTGTATGATTTCTGATGAAATCTTGAAAAAATTTGTGGCAGAAATCACAGCAACATAGAATGTGGCCACGTAATATAGATGTACCCACAAACAAAATGACCTTGCACTGAGCACAGGCGTGTGCTATGCATGTGTACGTTATGTACAGATACCGAATCACGTGACCTAAATATGTAGCAGGTGGCAGGAATTGATGGGACTCAGAAACACCCCCACAACTTAATCAATTGTTCCTTGGATCATTTCTGATGGATAAGTCCTGATAAGTCCTCAGTGGTGGATTTGTAGTAGGATCACAATCATGTGATCATCAACAGGCAGCTGGTAGTGTTCACTTGTTGTCATAGTTACAGTGACACCGTGCCACTATCTCACAATGATACAGAAATCTTTGACAAATCTGTGGATCCAGACTATAAGCTGCATCACTGCCAAAATCTAATCACTTGGTCCTTGTTTCATTTCTGACCTTCCCTGAAAATTTCTTCCAAATCCATTATTCTGTTTTTGAGTAATGCTGCTAACAGACAGACAGACAGACAGACAGACAGACAGACAGACAGACAGACAGACAGACAAACTGACAAACCAACGCCGATCGTCACATAATTCCGCCCAGGCTTTGCCTCCTTAGCAGAGTAAAAATTAGAAAAGGGGGTAAGTTGTTGTCTCCCCCTTTCACTTTATTTTTCCATTTCATAATCCTTTCAAAAAACAACTAAGAATTGAGAAAGAAAACAAAATCAACCTTGGAAGAAGTAAAAGTTTTCCTTTAATAGACTATCCACTACAGTGTATGCAGATGCCTATACCCAGTTATTTATTTATTTATATAATATGAATAATATCAGTAATGTTAATATTGAATAGTAACAGATGCCTTAAACTGCTTAAAAAGCTGCTGCAGCTCTCCCCTGTGGTCAGTATTTCTGTCTTTCTCTTGCTCACCCTGACGTAATGCCTCACAGTCTGGCGCTCATCAAGCATGTAAGAGCAGGTCTGCTCATCTGTAATTCACTCTGGCTTCGCCTCCATGACAGCACAAACGCTGGTATGATGATGTGGTGGTGGTCGCTGCTGCTAGAACAGCGCTCCCGCATTGGAAGTGCCAGAACGAAGCAGCAGCTTGTCATCTGAACGGCTGAACAGTCGGCTAGTCCGCTGCCAGCTCATCAAAGCACGGAAAAGGGCAGAGACTATCGCCGCCGCTGCCAACTGTCTCTGCCAGCTCAGGTAAGCACCTGTTTAGCATAGGACACTCCTGGTGCATCCGAGCTGCAGCAGCTGCACTCACACTCCTCCAGCGACTGTGTAAATCCACAGCCTCACATTTGTCCAGCACACGCCCAAGCAACAACTGGCACTTAATCAGTGAAATGTTAGACGTCTTCTTTGAGGTCCACAGGAGGCCCCAAAGTGATGAACGTTGGGCCAACCAACACCCCAAAACTTCAAAATATCAATTTTCTTCTTGAATTTCCCTCTGGATTAATAAATCATCTATCTATCTGTCTGTCTGTCTGTCTGTCTGTCTGTCTGTCTGTCTGTCTGTCTGTCTGTCTGTCTGTCTGTCTGTCTGTCTCTGTCTGTCTGTCTGTCTGTCTGTCTGTCTGTCTGTCTGACTGTCTGACTGTCTGTCTAAACTGATGTAAAATTGAGAGCAGCTCTAAATTTCAGTTTGAAAGGGTGGATTCAGAGGATATTTACTTACTTACTTATTTACTACTTTCCTATATCTGTACCTCAATGCACTGTGTATTTTTACAGCTTTGCCTGTTAAACTTAAAAACAAGAGCTGCTACAAATTTTCCCATGAAATTATATAATATTTGAATGTATTTTTACAGTGTTGCATACATAATCTACTTAAAACCATAAATATTGTGTAATAGATTACAGCACTCTGAGCAGTTACAGTTTAATACTGTAAATAGATCAGTAACATGTTGTATTTATATAGTGTTCCCAGTGTATTTGCTTGTAAATTACAACATTTTCTTCTTTCAAATGTATAAGCTATGAATTGCAGTCATATAGCAAAAATAACAAGGTGTATTTTATCTTTATGATGTAGAATTCTACAATTTCTGTGATCTAGATCTATTTTTATGTTTTTACTCAGGTTTTTACTTTGTTATGGTAATTTCTACTCAGTGGAATATTAGACATCCTGTTAAAATTAAACAAAAATGCAAAAATTATGAATTTTCACCAACACACACCCCAAAACTTTGAATTATACACAGTTTAAACTGATTTAAAGCCGACGAAAGCTGCAAATTTCCACTGGATCCAGATACTACCTTTCTAAATGTTAACCTCGATGCATTATGCATTTGTACAACTGTGCCTGTGCTGCTTGAAACTATACCAGAACTGTAAGAAGTTGCAGTAAAATATTGGCAGCTGTCTTTGCTAATATTTTATAGTATTTTTACAGTGTCACACTTACAGTTTTTTCTTAAAATCATAAATATTGTATAATAGATGACAGCACTTTCAGCATTTACTGGTTAGATTACTAATATACTGTGTTTGCATAGTGTTTCTATTGTAATCAGCATTAGCTCTAACTGTATTTGCCTTTTAAAATGTATAAACTATGAGTTGCAGATATATTCTATAGCTAACGAGGCATGTTTTATCTTTATGAGCCAGAATTGAGAACTCCATTTAAAAGTGCCCTATAGTGCTGTACATTTTTATGGTTTGGGGACCTTTGTTCAAAGGCTATGATGTATGACACACTTTAATCTGTTAAATATATTTTAGAAACAAAGGAGCAATAATGTAACTTTATGTAGAAAAAGAAAAAAAATGGTGAAAAAGGCCAATCTCAGGGCATCTGTGCCTGATTCAAGCTGCTCAACAGTGGGATCACTGCTCTGAGAACTGTTTTTTGTTCAACTCACACCATCACCTTTTACTTTAGCCTGCTGTTAATTCTCTTGTCATCTTTTGTTTCTGCCTCCAAAACAGCATCAGATTTTATAGGTTTTAACCATATTTTTTTGTAAAAAGACTGTACTGTTGGAATTCATGCCTTTGTCTGTACAATGACAGTTTTAAATGCACAGATTATGGGATGGGTTTATTTTTTATCTGCTACATAACAGTCTGATTTGTTAGCACAACATGTGAGGTCCTGTTACAGTTTGTCCTCTTCTGAATGCAACAGTCCTTTCATGTTTAACTAGCTTCCAATTTGTCAGCACCAATTAGCCCGGCCACGTTCCTTCTGCTCCGCCGCAGAAGGGATGAGACCAATTTTGATCCTGATACAAGCTTGGAAAAATAATTGCAACAGTGTGTGCAGTCTTTAATATTAAACACTCTTCTTTGTTTGCTTTGCCTGTTTGCATGTGAGGAAAGTTTGCTGAGGAATAGCTTAGTATCAAATTAAAGTTTAGAAGAACCAACGCAAAATGAAGATGGATTTGAACAAGATGAGTGTAGCGCCATATCTGGAATATAATATGTTGTCTGTAAATATGGCAATCTTTCATTCTCTCCCTTTGGAATTCACTTTGTGCTTATCTGCTGCAAAGTCCTAAATAAATAAAATGATTACTTTTTTTTTTATCAGATGATACTCATCTTGTCAGATTTTCCCTGCTAGTGGTTTTTGTTGTAACAACCACAGCGACTTCTGCAGATTAAGGAAAACAGATGTCTTCTTCCGACCCAAAGGGCAACGCTGGCTGACATCAGCATGCAGCTTTTAAGCCTCCTCTCTCTTAAGGAGAGCTTCTTTCTGCAACACACATTTTAGATTTCCAGCCCACGTGAGTCTAACAGGCATGTTGAGAGTGTATCACTTTCAGGCAGCAGCCACATGCCTCTGCTGCTTCTGCCAGTTTGCTCAAATCAACTTTGGGATCTTTTGTTGCAGCGGCGGTTTGTCTCGGAGAAGGGAGAACTTTGGTATCACTGCTTTTCCTCCCATTTTAAAACCGATATGTTCCAATACTGAGCTCTCTAAGTTGTTTTTCCTCTGTCACTCTGTAGTATTTTGTGAGAACGGCAAACATTTTCAGCTGTAAGTGGGGAAAAAAGCTGCTAAATGTTGCACAAAAGTGTTCAAAATGTCTGCAGCCTTTAAAGTTGCCGTTACCTTTAATCTATTTTTACTTGCCCAGGCAATTCTTCAGCTGAGTGATACTGCAGTAAATTATCCATTAACTAGCATATTAATCAAACCAAATTAAAAAAAGCATCTGGTACCTCACACACACAACACAACAGACAACGCTCACATGCAGCGCGAACATTCGGGCCACATGAATATTTTCTCCACAAAATCGTGAGATACTTGGCTCCTTCTCTTATCCTGTCCTCCCAGACAAATGTCTGAAGTTATTTTGAGCCTAAAAGCTGCCAAAACTGTGAGAGACGCCAACTATAGTGAAGGGCAACTATCAGCGCCTGGAAGCACAAATTTTAGGCCTTGGCTTACGTCTGCTTCACGTCGACTGTCTGATGTGACTGATGGCAACCCCAGTTCCATTGTATTCCTTTCAAGCGGTATTTGTCGAGCATTTCTAGTAATTTATTGTGAGAGGAGAGAAGGCAAACAGCATGCAACCAACCAAGCGTTCAAGCCTGATTACAGCAAAAAAGAACCTACACCAGTCAGCCACCATATTAGAACCACTTGTCAAAATAGGTGTTCCCTGTGACACCAAAAAACCTCTGAGGCAATGACGCCACAAGATCTGTGCATGTGTCCTGTGTTACCTGACATTACACTGCAGATCCTTTAAGCCCTGTAATGGTAGGTATCCAAAGGGCCGTTTCTTTCTCGCATGGAAATGCACTAAAGCACATCTGAATATTGTCTGTTTGGTGGGGGTGGGGGGTCACTTGCAGGTCATTAGGTGGTCACATGACAGCGCTTTAGCTTCGGTCCGTTTGATGCATAGGACCAACATGGCGGCTTGGTCGCAAATTTTCTCTTTTTTATCAAAACAGTTAAGCAAAAAGTATTTCTGAAAGCATTTAAGGCGAGAAATACGCAAGCTGTGCAGTTGCTGTATCTGTCCTGATTTTAGTTTAACAACAGCTGTGGCTTGTTTGCATCTCATTAAACCAATCACAGTCGCCATGGTTGGAATCGAACAAAAACATAAAAACAGGTGAAATTGTTTCCGTTTGATGAGCACTTGGATGAAAATGGGCAATCCGTCGAAACACAAAACAGGGTCCAAATCCTCTGTAAAACTGAAAATTTTCACTGTTGTAAGTTGCTTCCTGGAGGTTTATTATTCGTGGCTGCTCGGTCGCAAACTTTCTCTTTTATTAAGAAAACAGTTCAGCGAAAAATATTTCTGAAAGCATTTGAGACAAGAAAAATCTGCTGAATCTGTCCTCATTTTAGTTCAACAATGACTAGTTTAAGCGTCGGAACTCTGCTCGCTCCACTGAATTTGCATGAAGTAGAAATGAAACTATTTTATGCAAATTGACAAACATATGACAAACAGGTTGAGAAACTGTTTTTATCCATGGTCCATCAGACTCCTAAACTCTAAGCCAGGGATCACCAACCTTTTTGAACCTGAGAGCAACTTCAAGGGTACTGAGTAGTACGAAGGGCACCTTGTTTGATACAAACTTCCTCAATAGCAAACTTGCGCCATCATCTTTAAAAAATAATAATAATAATGAAAATAATATGTAAAAAGACTGTCTGATCACATTTATGTTAATTATTCCTTACAATAATTATTAACAACGATTTCCACAACAATGACGGTCGGAAACACACACATATATGGAAATCTGTTCCAATATTTAAAAGTCAGAGGTATCCCATCTCTGAAACTTTGGTAAATATCTTTCTTGGCAGTTCTGTATGAATCAACATATTTGCAGCATTTTGTTCAAAATCACACCAGTTACATTTCTGTGCAAATTATCACTTCTAACATTTTTAGGAAATCATTAACTGTCATCAAATCATGCTTCATTTGTGCAAACCACTACCTTTGTAACATTTTTGAACAATTCATGAACTCTGTCCCATGTTTGTAAAAATTATCAGTTATCTAAGAAAAAAATCAACTCTTTCACATTTTGAAATGAATCCTATCACATTAGTACTAATCACCAGCATTTTTCACCAGCATTGCAACATTTTTAACAGATCATAACAACAAATCATTACATGTTTTCAACTAATTATTTTGCACATTTTTGTGTAATGGCACGGTGTTTTGAATGACAACATGTGTTACCTCTTTCTTTGTCTGTAAATGTGTGTTAGTGGGAAGCCTGGCATTGCAGAGCTTATCATGTCTTACCTTTACCTTGCAGCTCACAGGTCAGATGGTTCAGTTTCCCAGTGATGTCCGTTAAAAATGCCAGGTCAAGAATCCACTCAGTGTCCTCAAGCAGCGAGGTGTCTTCCCCTTTGGATTGCATCGACTCTTTGATTTCGGCCAACAGTGACAAAAAAACGCTGCAAAACTGATCCCCTGCTGATTCATGGGGTTTCTGTGTGTAGTAACAGGTCACCATGTTCAGCTAACAGCTCCTCCAGCAGCAACTTCAATGTCCTGGTTGTTTGGCTTCACGTTCGATAGAACGTGTGTGCATTTACTCCGTGCGGCGTCTGCTCCCAAACTGCAGGGGGCAGTGTATCGCAAACACACGTCTACCTGGTCTACTCTAGTAATAAACTAGAGAAGAAGAAGTCTGTTTCCAAACTGCAGGGGGCAGTGTAGCTCAAACACACGTCTACCTGGTCTACTCTGGTACTAAACTAGAGAAGAAGTTAGCCATGGTTTACACCACTTACAACACGGCATTTTACCGAATAAAAGCATTTCAGCAGTTAGTTTTAATTTCACACCATGAATAGTTCATAACTCGCACAGAAAGGCCGCTCGAGGGGGCGTGGGTGCGAAAATGACGTAATTTTTCCGCACGGACCTCGCGAACGCGGCAAGCATAAAACAAGCTTTAGCATGGAAGCTTTGTGGCAGCTAAAGTAAAGTCTCTCCACATTGTGCCGCTTTGCCGATGCAATAGTCGCCCCACAAATAGGACACATACATTTATCTTTCACTGTCGTGAAAACGAACTCTTCCTCCCAGTCATCGTCAATAAATAGTGTTTTCTCTTCCACTTCTCTGTCGTGTTTTGGGGGTAAAAACCACATCTAGCTTCCCAAAGGGTCTGCGCCGGAAGCTTCAGCAGAATGACGTGGTGGTTTGACATGCGCAGTGAACTTTGACTCGGACAAGGTCAAAGTTCATTTACACCGAAGACATTTTTGTTTTTTAAAAAAATTATAATAAATATTGTAATTCAAAATCTGCATTAATGTAAGTATTTTTGTTTTAAAAATAACAGCAACTATAATTTTTTATAAGGAATTTCATGGTGACTAGTGTTATTTTTAGAACATGTGTTGCAGGCAACTCACATGGTCTCTGCGGGCAACCAGGCGCCCGCAGGCACCGTGTTGGCTACCCCTGCTCTAAGCAGTAACGCACCGTGTCACTTTTAATAATGCAGCTTATGTGCAATCTCCTGTCCATATTTATTCAATTTTACTGCCTTCTATTTGATCTCATTACCTCCGCACTGTATTGTATATATCTTGCCTCTTTTGCATATGTTGGAATTCTAAATATAGTTTTATATGTACATCTGATTTTCTTATTTATTGTTGTTAATTTAGCTTGTTTTAATGCACCGTCCAGTGGCGGCTACTTATATTTTTGTCATGCCCTCATGTATGATGACAATAAAGCTATTCTATTCTATTCTATTCTATTCTATTCTATTCTATTCTATTCTATTCTATTCTAAATTAGCTCCAGGGCAACATGCAGCAATGCAGCTCAAAATGCAGCATGCAGTGCGGTGCGTTTTCCATAGACAATGAATGCGATATGAGAAACTGACAGATTATATGGACACATACTTTCAGTGCAGTAGAAGAGTTGGACAAACATAGCAATTTGGTTGCAAACTTCCCCTTTTTTATGAAAAAAGTTCAGCGAAAAATACTTCTGAAAGCATTTGAGGGGAGAAATACATAAGCTGTGCAGTTGCTGTATCTGTTCTCATTTTAGTTTAACAACAGCTGTCGTGTTTGCATCTCATTAAACCAATCACAGTCACCATGGTTGGAATAGAACAAATGAGTGTTTACTGTTAATAAAAACAGGTGAAATTGTTTCCCTTTGACGAGCACTTGGATGAAAATGGGTAATCCATCGAAACACAAAACAGGGTCCAAATCCTCTGTAAAACTGGAAATTTTCTCTGTGGTAAGTTGCTTCCTGGAGGTTTGTTATTCATGTCTGCTCAGTCGCAAACTTTCTCTTTTAATACGAAAACAGTTCAGCGAAAACTATTTCTGAAAGCATTTGAGGTGAGAAATAAGCTGCGGAATCTGTCTTCATTTTAATTCAACAACGGCTAGTTTATTTTATGCAAATTAGCTGTGAAATTAGATGTGCCACAATGCAGCTCAAAACGCCTAATTCACCTAATTTGTAGAAGTCAAGCCTACTTTATGCAAATAAGCTCCAGCGCGACGCGCCACAAAGCAACCAGCATGCAACGGGGTGCATTTTACAGAGACAATGAATGTCTATGTGAGTCATGAGGTGAGGTTTGTTTTGCAGAACATCCCACGAATGCTGAATTGCATCAACATCTGGGGAATTTGGAGGCTAAATCATCACCTTGAACTCTTTGTCACGTTCCTCAAATCATTCCTGAGCAATTTTTTGAAGTGTGGCAGGGAGAATTATCCTGCTGAAAGAAGCCACGGCAATCAGATTAACATTTAACTTTGTCATTGCACAGAGTGCAACAAAATGAGTTTGGATCAGAGTGCAGAGTCAGCCAGACTAAGGTGTCCTTGCTCAAGGCCCAACAGTGGTGGCTTGGTGATGCTGGGCGTGAATCCCTGACCTCTGATAAGTACCCCAAAGCCCCTTAACTACTTAGCAAACAATAACCCCATCAGAGAATACTGCTCCAATGAAAGGACGCCTTGACAGCCCACCACACTATCGTTATGCTCTAGGGTGGAAAAACGCTCTGGCTTGTTAGCATCTCATTAAACCACTCACAGTCGCCATGGTTGGAACTGAGTGAAGGAGTGTTTACTGAAAATAAAAACAGGTGGAATTGTTTCCGATTGAGGAGTACTTGGATTAAAACAAACAATCCAAATCCTCGGTAAAACTGAAAATTTCCACTGTGGTAAGTTGCTTCCTGGGGGTTTGTTTTTTTTCCACTAGCAAAGAAACTATAACTGCAGGTAGCCTTAAATTAGTTGCAAACTAGCATTTGCATCCAACATCCGGTGAGTCAGACTAATTTTGATGGAACGTGTCCATATGTGTGTTTCTGTTAAGAACACTACCTGTTGCATCTCTTTCTGTAGTGCTTCCTGTCTCCATTCCTTCCTTACTTAATGCACATACTTAGCCATCCACATCTACATGATGTATAATCCATCCATCGATCCATTTTTCTTTGCTTATCCATCATCATCTTTCCAGTAACTTGTACGGATCTTACGGTATTCCCAATCCAGACGGGATGTGTAATATCTCCAGGAAGTTCTGGGGTCTCCTCACAGATGTCTAGATAACCTCCAATGAAAGTCATCAGGAGGCATCTTAATAAGACGCCCAAACTACCTCAGTCCTCAATTCGGACGCTTGTATCTGCAATCTCATTCTTTCTGTCATTACCCAGAGTTCACGACCATAGTTGAGGGTTGGAACAAAGACCGACTAGTAGATCGAGAGTTTTGCCTTCCAGCTCAGCTCCGTTTCCACCACAACAATCCGTTACAACTCCTGCATTACTGCTAGGGCTGCACCAATCCTTCCTGTCACTCATGAGCAAGATCCTTAGATCCTTGAACTCCTTCGCTACCCGAAGAGAGCTATTCAAACCTCCAAAAATCTCAAACTTTGAGGTGCTGACTCTCATTGCTTCTGCTGCAAACTGCCCTGCTGCATGCTGAAGGTTGCAGTCTGATAAAGCCAACAAAACCGCATCACCTGTAAAAGATCATGAGGTCCCTAAATTGGACTCTTTCCTCACCCCAGATGCACCCTAAGATCCCATCTATGAATATCACAAAGAAGAGGGCAGGCAAAGGGCAACGCTGGCCGAGTCTAACACCCACCAGAAGCATGTCTGGCTTTGTTTGACACAGCAGGCCACCATCTTTTCATTGCTGCATTGTTGGTTCTTCTGGTGTTGGAGAGGGGTCAGTATGGGCATTGTGACCAGTCTGCAGCAACCATCATAGCCAGCATTAAGGTTTTCAGCTTTTGCTCTCTATGAGCATCAATGAGCTTGACATGACCCTGTCACCGGTTCAGTGGTTGTCCTTCCTTTGACCACTTTTGATCGATACTGACCCTGCCTGCCATGAACACTCCACAAGATCAGCTATTGTCGAAGTGTTCAGTCTTTCAGCCATCACAATGCTCAGATCGTTACTCCCGCCCATTTTTCTATTCAATTGGGGCCTAATACATCCCACCCACTGACAGGTGCCATTGTAGCCACACGATCGATGCTATCGCTTCACCTGTCAGTGGTTTTAATGTTGTGGCCGATTGCTGTCATTATACCTTAAGGCGTGTCCACAGAGAAAGATGATTTTTTTTTAGCTCATGCATGTCTAATGGAACTGACATGTTTTAATCAATCCAGCTGCCTACTCAAGTGCAATAATGGCTTCACCGATGCTACAGTATGTACGTTGTAAACACGACTCCAGGCCTATTTTCACCCTGAGAGTCTATTGTCCTGCCTTTTATGGACACAACTATGGTGTTGGTGTTAGGCTCTGAGCGCTGCTGACTCAATACTGTGCCTTAATGCCTCTTATTTAGACACACAGAGCACCAGAGCTGCTGCTGCTGCTGCTGCTGTTCTGCTAACATGCTGCTCACACTACGCCTTCTGTGTTGACATGGCTTAAGGCATCTGGGCCACAAGTTACCCTTTCAAAGGATTTTTTTTTCCCTCCCCACATCTATCAGTCTGTGCACTCTACTTGCTGGCAGACTCACCTTCTCTCTTTCTGTTGATATATGTAACAGGTGTTAGTAGACGCCTGATTATGGACAGCAGCGGGAAACCATCTGTTTCACAGTTTGCCGGTGGTCGATTTAACCTGGCCGCCTTGTCTCTTAGCACCAGACTCTCCCTCAGCAGAGCGAAAGGCTTGACTATCAGGTCACATATTGTTTTTCTAATCGTGTCTGTTTCGAACATGATCACATACAGTTTAACCTTGATTAAGTAGCAGCAAATACAGCATGATTGTGTTTTGTCTGATGTACAGTCTCTCTTTCTCCTTAATGGAACCTTAAATCAACATTCAGGTGGCATAGCAGTGGCCAGGCCATGGTTTTCCATGTATGAAAGGACCTGTGTGATGGAAATTTTATCTGCAAGTGTCTGTGCAGACTCTGTGTAAGTCTCGAAATTTGCATGAACTGTACGCTCAGCATGCAGCAGAACAGTAAGGCGCTTGTTTTGTGCACAGTATGTAGGTCATGATGTATGTACCCTGTTCCACATGCTATTCTTGTTAAGCGGTCGCACTCATTTCTCTTTTTTCTGTTAGGCTTTGTTGTTGAACAAAACACAATGCAGGAGCACTTCTGTTTTTTTTATACTGTCAGGAGGTCATTGTCATGTTTTCTGGAGAAAATTATATTTTAACGTTTGATACTTTGTATTTTATACTATATACCTGAACCGTGTGGGAACATGCTGCAGTGAAACTCAACTGCTGATTGTATAGAAGTAGAAACTAGCTTTATTTCACACTTCCCATTATATAAATGGCCTCCAGCCATGTTCACTATTAACCCATAGTGAAGGTCTTGCTGCAAAAAAAAAAAAAAATCCTAATTGCATTCTTTTATGCAGAGAAATTAGTAATTTTCAAAGTTCCTCCTTCTTCTACTCCATTAATTAATGACTTCTGGTCTTCGTCTGTTGTGGGACAATGTGCACATGACATAAGGCGGTTTCCACGGTGACGCTGCGGCAGGAAATCGTGTGCGTTCAGGTGGCAAAGCAGGAAATAATTGATCATTTGTTTGGAGATGTACAGTCCAGCCTCACAGGATAATAGAGAGCCAGAGTGAAACTTACGAATTCTCTTCCAGAAGGCAGAGAATGTAATTAAAAATCACACGGCATTGTGGGGATGCAATAGTACCGACAAATCTGGTCCTTTTCAAGAGTGTATGACACAATTTACTCCATTTATCTGAATAGTGAGACACGTTACAATGATTAATACTAACCAGGAGCTCGAGATCTTTGCACCTCAAACACCAGAAGCTGCTGAGAACAGAGCAGTGAAGTAGTGAATCTATTAAAACGGACAGGAAGGGACGTCACAGATTACAGCGGCTAAAGCAAGAGAGGTGACATAAACAGGTGCTGAAATAAACTATTTTTTATATCTATCATACATTGAAAGCTGGAACATCTTTTCCTTTTCCAGAATCCTCAGGGAGCGCTGGTAAGGAACTGGGATTACTCCACATGTGATTCACGGCTTTGTATAAACCACCATGCAGCATGTTGGTAATAGAAGAGCCTTAAGTGGACTCGCTGTTGCTTGCTAAAGATTTTTTGTTGTTGTTGTTTACCCGTTACCTGTGGCAACGTGGCCGCAGTGTCTCGAGCTCGTGTTGTCCTCATGTATGCTTTCTTCTGGGAACCTTTCATCTGCAGGCTGCTCTGTGCATCGATGCTAGTTGTGCATTTACTGTACTTCACAGCCATCTCCAGCATCTAAGACCCAGCTATCATCTGACAAGCAGTCGTCCTTTTAATGCAGAAAAAAGATGAAGAAAGCTACACAGCTAAGATCCTTGAAGCAAATCACCACGCTGGTGGTGTATTCCAGGCTGTTATTTCTTGTTTTTCAGTATAGTTTTGTAAATGCGGTGCAGTTTCGTGGCTGATTAGAAGGCCGTGAAGCCTCACAGCCACACAAGAGCAGCCAATAGTTCTTTAATATTTAACTTTTAGCCCTTCTTATTGGATTATGCTCAAAAGTATGCTGCAACTTGTTACTTTTCTGTGCAACATATGCTGATTTTATACTCCCTGATATATCAGATAAGCTATAAAACAATAGGCGATTGCAGTGTTTTAATAGATACACTACTTTTTCAACCAGATGTTATATTTTGTATTTGCACTGTTCTTATTGTACCTTTGATAATGTCTGATCTAAGGAATTCCATTTATTATATTCTATGTACTAACAATGCAACCCTGTCTCACAAAAATTCCATTCATGTTCAACTAAGCTGCATTTTCATTTACATTTTGAAAGAAATGCAATTTTATTTTGAAAAAATAAACACATGACCGTGCACTATGAATGTTTTGCACATTGAAAAACTGTACAATATTACTTTTTTCTACGTATACAAGAGTCTGTGCAATATCAGTATGTTTCTACTTATGAAAAATTGAAGAAGTGTGTGTCTACTTGTGACAGAATCTGTTCTGTAACGTTGATATGTGCAATATTTGTGTTGTTTCCGCATCCAGAGGAGCTTTTTTTCTTTGCAATATCTGAATATCCACTCACTGAAGAATCAGTACTTATGGATATTTTTATTTTCTACTGATGTTCCCTATATTTTTGCACCATCCCCTTTGCTGCTGTAGCACTGCAAATTTCTCCCCACTGTGGGATTAATAAAGGCTGATCTTATCTTATCTTAGCAAAGGCTTCCAGTTTAAAAGAGCCATAAAGTCTAGATAAGGAGGCTGGATGGAGACATAAGTCAGATGCAGGACTTTCATCCAGGAGACTGGGGTTTTTTTTGTCTGTTCGATTAGGTTCAGGCAGAAAAATACATGGTTAGGTTTAGGTACCATAAATACATGGTTAGGTTTAGTAAAATATAGTTTGGTTGACATTTTCCTCAAGGATAAACACACGTTAGAAGCTTGGTTAAGTTTAAGCATCAAAACTATGTGGTTAAGATTAGGAAAATATCATGGTTTGTGTTAAAATATGATTCCTTTACAGCATATTTGAAGTGTCTTCTTCATTTTCTGGGTTTAAGGGTGAATTCTGCCCCATATAAAGCATCTAAAGCAAGAAAATAAACTGCAAATATTTCTTGATTTGAGATGTATTTGTGCACAAACTTAATCTGGCTTTCCTCCAACAAGTAATTGACACATTGCACAGGAACATCACATTTGGGAACTGAGAAGTCTAATTTTAAACCAGCACCACTTCCACAGAAAATAAATCATAAACCGTTTTGCTACGAGTGAAAATACTTTGATCTTCCTCATGCAGTATACATACTATAACTTTCCGGAAACTGATAGTGTTTCTGAACTGGATCCGACATCGTTTCACCGAGCCGGAGTGTTTTCACCTTGATAAATTGATCACTTAGCAAATGAATTAATTATCATTTTGGATTAGACACTCCAGCGTTCGAGACCGACCTGAGAGCGTCTGAATGAAGCCTGCGCCGGTTGCCTCATCATTTCGCTGGGCAGCCATCTCATAAGTACTTTGTGAATGAAATGGAGCAATCCCAAAGGCAACTGTGACTGTGAGCCATTTTCTGCTATTTGGGTAGCGAGGATGTCATAATGACAGGAGGTCTCTTCACTGGATTGTTGTCATTTTTCACACAGCGGCTGCGATTGTTTCTGGTGGAGATTCGGTTTAATTGATTCAACTTTAAATAAAATTTTTTAAAATGCCAGCGAGGATAGCGGAGGCTTGCATTTCTCTGACAATGTTCTCCAAGGTTCTGCAAGTATTCATTGCGACTGAGTCAGCTGAGGGAGCTGGAATAGCCTATTGTGCTGTTTGGTGAGGAAATTCTCAGATTGGCCCACATGATTCAAGTGATTCTGTCAGACAGATGGAGCGATTCAAATGAGATAAAAGACTCCGACTCCTCTGTATAATGCAGAAAGAGAGCACTTCCTTTTCCCCTTTAAAGAGATCCACTTCCCTCCTCTGACCTCATAAAACAAGCTACTTCCTCGCACATTCTTCTCGGTTCAGCATTCTGGGAGTTGCTTAGCAATCCTTTTTTTTTGTCTATACACGTGTTCACGTGCAAATGGGACAAAGACGGCAAAATGGTGACAACATCTCAGTTAATAATACATCCCGTGAAACCAATTGGAAAAAAAAGAATTGCAATTTTTATTTGTATTCATGTACAGTATGAACTACAACCTCAGGTATCAATAATTGAACATCATCCTCAGGGAAATTAGTTGGACTCCTTACAAGCACAGTCTCTCGTTGTTGGTGTTGTTGTTTTGTTTTTTTTTCTTCTTTTTGTTTCGCTTTTTTGTCTTTTTTAACAATTGAAGCACATGTAAAATTATGATCTGAAGATTTTTTTTTGCATTATGTTTTTGAAAATATTTTTTTTGTAGAAATTTTTAACCATGTGATGATTGTTCTCTCCAAAAATGAGAGAGAACGTTTCCCACATTACAGCAACCCCCTCCCCCCCAATACATGGACAGTTGGCAGAATAACACACAAGAATTTGATCACCTTGGCTAAGGGTTTGCACATAAAAATCAAGCTCACTCTGCTGGTATTTCAAGTCCAACATTCTGCATGTCAGTCTTAATTTCATTCTGGCGTTTTTTTTCCTCCCCGCATAATTCCATCCTGCTAAAGCAAATACCAACACAGAGATATTCCATTCATTCTCAGGAACTCACAACCCTCGTTCCCAAATATATATATAAAAAAATCTGAACCTTTTTTTTTTTTTCACTGTAGCCAGCGTCAACATTGAATCATTAAGCCACCAAAAGCATTGAAAAGGAATTGAGCACTGAAAAAAAAGGAAACAGTGGAAAAGGGAAAGAATGGTTTACTCATTGACATTACCACTGACGGTACTATTCCCATCATTCATAACGCTCCCCGAAGGGCTGCCGGTGAATAGGTTTCTGTTTCAATTGTTCTTGCTCCATTTACAGCTTCATCTGTCCCCACCAGAGGACCAGTCTTTAAACGCATGTTTTCACTTCTCATCTGTGTTTGTTCGCCATCCCACTGCAGTTGTAGGAGACAAAAGAAGGAATTTTAAGAGACCGGGCTGATCAGAAGCTTATGATTTTGTGAGTGACAGCGCTTTGTTTTGGCTCATATTTTTAAGCTATGGTAGCAGTCTTTCACAGAGATGAAAGCCAATAAGGCGAGTGGAAACTGCCTGCCGCACAGTTAAAATTGTCCTATTTTTCTGCTTTATGAGGGACATTTATTTTAAATAACTCAAACAGATGCGCTGTGTTGCAAAGTGACATTGTGTGTGGGTCGAATCCCTTCAAAAAAAAATCCAAAAAAGCAAAACCCCTCCATAAACATGCATCCCATAGTGTCGTTTTTTGTCGATAATCAGCCGCGTTTTGTGAAAATCGCCGGTGGGAAATTAAAATATGCTTGTTGCACGGAGACCAAAATGAAAGGCATATCTACCTCTTCTTACTTTCTGCACAAGGTCACTGTTTCCATGGCGACAGGCTGATGGCTAGTTTTTTTTTTTGCCTCCTTATTCCTTATCTATTTTTCACTCCTCTCCCTTTATATCTGCAATATCTCTGTTTGAAGACCCCTCATGACTGTTGTGAGTCTGGCTTCCCTCCTACCTCCTCACCCCTCCCTCCCCCAGTCGCTCTTCTTCTTCTTCTTCTTCTTCACTTTTCGCTCCTACCTTCCCCTTTCCCTAAGCCGCCCCTCTTTGAAAGACTAAATGAAAAAGCAAAGCGCAAACAGACGGGAGAGACAATGTTATGATAAATGATGCGGCATCAAAGTGTGTGTGTGTTTCCCTCCGACAAAAATGAGACTGAGCTGGGGTCGCTTCAATATCAAAGGCCTGTACCCCCCGTTAGATGTTGGGCATGGGGAGAGTGGAAAAGTCTCATGCTGTTTTCTTATCAGCTTTCCTCTGTTAGTCTGCAAATGAACTGCTGATACAGATTAATGGGCTATAACCCATCTCCCCCTTATTTTGTTGCAGGTTTTCTAGCTGCTCCGCTGGCTTCGTTAGCCCCCGTCACTTGGACAGGGTCACACTACATTACAAAGCAGCCTCATTTGCCTCTTTATCTGGACTAACAGATGGACTATCAGCGCTTGAGCTCGCGTGACCCTGGGGTGATGGCAAAGGTAACGCAACACTGAGTGGACGTAGATCATCGCTGGGTTAACGGGGGAGGCTGCAGACCACAGCCTTATGCTCTCCTTCATTTTCCTAAGCAATATTCTTTGCCGGTCGCTTGGCGCACGCCTGGCGGATAAAGCGAGACAAATGAGACGTGGCGAGGGGGTGAGGAACGTGACGGCGAGACAATCGGAGGAGCGAGAGGACACGGAGGAAATAAGAGAGGGGGTAGACGGGTGGGACTGAAGAAGAAGGGAGGAGGATTAGAAGGAAGAGGGGGCAAAGTAGTAAAGTGCAAAGAAAATGTAGGAGGGGAAAGTGGGAGCAAGACCTTCATCTTAATTGAAGTGAAGGCTGCGTGGCTGTTGTTTAGGAGCCACGGGGGAAATGCACATTTACTCATGGCAGCTTCGCTCCTCAGGCATGCTGACTTCACTGTGATATCATCCAGAGCCGTGTCATTAAGAGATCTAATTCTGTGCTAAGTGACAGCTAGAATATGATGGTGAGGGAAACAAACCAGTTTTATGTCCCTTGAACTTCCTCCAAATTGGACTCGGTGACCAACTGGCAAGTAAACGCGATCATCAGGTAAAACCAAAGTATTGAAATTCCATTAGTTTAAGGCCAAAATCGACACACCTGAAACCTTTACTTTTCTCACTTTGAGGAAACCATTCTTTCCCTTGTGCAGTATTACACAGAGAGAGAGACAAATAAAATGAGCTAAAAAGCTATCACAAATTGTTTTTCTTCATTTAGCCACTAGACATATTTTTAATAAATAATCTTTGTTTTTGTAAAGACACTTGTTAAAGTATCATATGTTGTCCCTTTGCCAAATGCTGATTAATTGCCGACATCAACTCTGTCAAGTCAACGGCATTTGATTTATCTTTTATCTTCACGTATTTGGTCCATTGTACTCCAAGTGTGAGACTGCTGATACTGGATATTTAGTCAAACTTAAGATCAGATCTGGGTCTCTTGTACGTTGTCTTTTGAGCAGGCTTGAATCAGTAAAGGTTCCTGTGTGGCTGAGCTGTGTATGGTACTGAGCATGGGAGGGTGGTGGTAAGTGCTCTTGTAGGTGTTGTAGTGGTTGTAATGCTCCAGAGGGGGCAGCGATAGGTGTCTCTCCATAGCAGCGACACCCGCCAGCTCTTCCTCCACCGTGATCACCTCCATGGAGGAGGCCGGCCCGTCGGGATCCTGCTGGTTATGCTGCTTCCTCATCTTGTAGAAAATAACCAGCAGGACGGCGGCCATGAGCGTGATGGCCACGAAGCAGCCGATGATGATCTTGGTGGTTTTCATGACCTCGTCCAGGCCGTTGGGGGATCCTTCTCCGTCCAGATCCAGAACTGGAATGGTGTAAGTCCGCTCTGTGGTCCTTGTGGAAATGGGAGTGCCTTTTGTCGTCGACGATGACACCCAGCCGAAAGGTGGAAGCGGTGTTTGGCTGTCATCCCCCGGGGGCTCGATGGTCTCCACGGTGACTGTGGTGAAGTAGGTCACCCCGCTGTTTTCCACAGAGGTGACATTAAGCACGGCGGAGGCAGAAATGTTGCCCGCCGTGTTGCTTACCATGCAGGTGTAAGTCCCAGTGTCCTGCATTGTGACGCTGGTAAAGTTCAGGGTCCCGTCATTGAGTACAGACAAACGCACCTTATAAGCCCCATGAGTCACCAGAGAGCCGTTTGGTGTGAGCCAACTGATGGAGGTCAGCGAGCTGGTGCGACATTTAAGCTCCGCCCCCATGCCTTCTGTCACATTTAAGTCACTGGGTGGCTCCACAATAACGGGAACATCGCACTGAAAGTAGCTGTGGTCCAGTTCTCCAATGTAGCGCCCTTTAAAGACTGTAGGAGTATGGCAGCGTGCACAGCAGCTGGTGTTGGCGGGTACTGTTTCCTTCAGCCACCAGCTGAGCCACAGAATATCACAGTTGCAGTTCCAGGGGTTGTGGTGCAGGTGGACCCGCTCCAGGCGATGCAACGGCGTGAAGAGGTCATGCGGTAGAAAGGTAAGGTTGTTGTGAGCCAGGTTGAGCTCCACCAGCGACTGAAGGTCATCGAAGGAGTTCCTCTCGATGGTTTGGACTTGGGCATGCATCATCCACAGCTTCTGGAGGTTCACTAACCCTGTAAATGAGCTGGGCTTGACAACAGCGAGCTGGTTACCTGACATTTCTAGCTCCTCAAGCCTGACCAAAGGTAAGATGTTGGGGATCTCCTTGAGGTTGCACATTCCCAGGTTCAGGTAGCGCAGGTTGCTCAGGTCCTTGAAAGCTCCGTCAGAAATGTAGGACAGACGTTTGAGCTCACCTAGATCCAGCCTTCGAAGCGAGGGGACCCGGTTGAAGGCATAAGATGGTATACTTTCGATGGGGTTGTTCCGTAGCCACAATTCCTTCAGCTTGGACAAGTACTCGAATGCTCCATTGGGGATTGTCGTGAGCCGATTATCAAAGAGCTCCAACGTGTTGAGACTGGCCAGTCCATTGAAGGCGCCAATTTCGATGCTGCGGATATGATTCTTGCTCAGTTGCAGGATCTCCAGATGGCGCAGGTGTTTGAAACTGTCCACCTTGATGACCTGAATGAGGTTATCCTGGAGGTTCAGGTAGCGAGTGTTGGTGGAAATGCCATCTGGGACGTCTCGGAGGCTGCGGCGGGTGCATATGACTTTGCTGAATTGGTTACTGCATGAGCAGACGGAGGGACAGGTCTGAGCACGAACCAGCCCAGCCACCACCAGGATCTGAAGGGCCAAAAGCAGCACAAAGAGGGGGTTGGAGAGCGCCCCCTTCAGCCTACGACCTCTCATTGTCTGGCGCTGGAGGGAGGAGATCATTGTGTTCAGCATTCATAGTTCATCTGCTGTTTGTGTTCTCTGCAAACAAGAAGAAAAAAGAGAGAGAAGAATAGTTAGTGACCAGTTAGTCCATTATAGGATTTTAAAAAAATCCTCTTCAGTGCAGCATTGATTAGTCAGTCAATAGAAAAAAATCACTTTCAGCCTCTCAGATGTGTACAGTTGCTTCTTTTGTATGTTTTACATGATTGTAAATTTAATATCTTTGGGATTTGGACTGTTGATCAGCTAAAACAAACAATGTGAAGACACAACTCGAAGCTCTGGGAAATCATAAAAACATTTTCTTTTGACACATTAGATCTAACGATTCATCAAAAATTTATCAGCAGATTATTTTATGATGAATTATGCAATACATTTATACATTACAACGTGCAGCGAATGATAAAAGAGCAAGTGCAAGATGAATCGAAAGCTTAAATTAATTGTCAATATTGCCCATTCGTGTGATATAAAAAGGCTTCCTTTTGTCGGCTCACTAAACCTGGATTGTCCCAGATTTCCCGACTTCACAGAAGGTGATGCATCTACACAGGAGACCGAAAATGAAAAACGAGAACTTAGCATCTGCCTCCCATTGGACCTGGACCTGAGAATTTCTCGTAAGCCCCCTTAGTCATTAGCCTGGAATTATTTAATACACAAAAGCCTTAGTCATGAAAGTTTCAAAGGATTTAGTGCATTACGTTGGAGTTATATTAGGACTCATGTCACTAACACCAGAGAATTACGCTGAATGAAGCCCTGCGCTTTTACAAACACACAGAAATTTGCACAGATCTACTTAAAACGATACAAAAAAAGCAAAGCAACCTGTGAAATGTATGCACTGGCAGACAGAAAGTCCAGCTATTCTTGGCTGTAATTGTTCTATGGCTTATATTCTGATCCAAAAACACAACAAAGAAATACCAAAGTCACTGTTGAGTGTTTTCCAATGGCAACAAAACAAGGCTAATTTTTTACTATCTTGCTAATGTATTCTACAGTCTGTCAATTGCCTTTGAAATATTTTACAAGGTTCATTTCCTGAGGTCTCAAAAACAACATTTTTTAGTCATTCACAATTCAAAGTAATTTTGCAGTGCTGTTTACTTTTCATTGCCATCCACTTTATCATCACACCAATATCTCTGACAAATAACTCAATTGAAGAGTGCGCGGAGGTCTGATATTGTCCCTGCATAACTCTTGCAGAATTTATTATCTCCCAAATCAAGTGGCTAACAAGAAACTCGTTACCCTGCTATCTTAGATTGGATTAAATTAGATTAGATTAGTCCATTCAGCCGACGTGTCTAGGAATATGCCTGAGTATGCTGGGGATAAAAATAGCAGGGATTCATTCACATACAGTACAGCCTCTGCTTCCCACTTCCACACTGCAGCGTTGATGTGCTGCTATCAACCCTCGTTTTTTATTCCTGCCCCCCAAAGACGGTAACCTACAAATAAATCAATGCACGCAGTACGACAAACACACCATATATGTGACGAAAGTGTGACAGCGTTGTGTCACACTGTGCTCGTAAGTGCCACAGACACCATTCCTCAGTGCAGTTAATGCCTTTGCCGGGAGCAAAGCAGTCTTACTTATTGCTAAAAGCATTAACTTTGCCTACTAGGTGCTCAGACTTAAGTATTCTCCTTTTCTCTTTGGAACTCTTACAACCGGAGGGATCCGCTAATCATCTCTTTCTGTCAGCCCACGAGCAAGGAGAAACAAGTGTATTATGACAGGTGTTTTCTAAACTGTGAGAATTGTTAACTGAGGTGGAAATGTTCTCCGGTGAGGATGAGTGGCTGACTTAATCAGTAGAAATGAGTCTACATGTGGTCTGGTTTTTTTACACCAGCCAGCCTGGCGATGCAGCGGAGGCTTGTGGAGAGAGGAGCCTCTGCTGGGGAATCAGATCGAATAAGGCCTCCCACTGGCAGGAGCTCATTTTGTCTAGCTGGAATTACAACAACCCCGCACTGCCACCTAAGAGAAGAAAATGTCAGACACGGCAAACACACCGATAGTGATTATCTGCTGTCAATAAAGCGCATCAGTTCGCAATTACACTCCGACGCTTAAAGAAGCGAGCACTTCTGGTGTAATTCTAGCTTTTGGCTGCGCACAATTCAGCAGCGGCACAATGGCTCATTACATAAAGGGAAGGCACATATATTTGCAGAATAAAACATGTGCTTGAAAACCACCTTCCTCTCTTTGTTGGTGCAACACTGCGTGGATTAATTCCATCCAGGCTCGCTCAACATGTATTCAGAGTGAGTGAAAGCAGGAGCTGCTTACATCTAAAATCCTGCCAGCAACATAAAAACACACCCACCCTTTACTTTCCTGCTTCTGCACCAGCAGCCACCGGCTGACAATGCTGTGATTTTTCCCAATTCGCTTGTTGGGAAAAGCAACACATGCACCGATCGAGATGCTCAGCTTTAGCAGTAGTATTTAGGTTACCTTGAAATTTCAGTGTCAGATGAGTGCAATTTACTTCTAATAGCAAAACGTGTTAGTTTAGACCAGGGGTGTCGAACATGCGGCTCGAGGGGCCAAAAGTGGCCCCCAGAGGGTTCAATCCGGCCCGTGGGACGACTGTAAAATGTAAAAATTACAAAGAAGACATTAAGTGCTAATTGTAAATTAGTAAAACTATAAATTTAAAATAATTTCTAGACCATGACAAGGTGTTTTGATCATAAAGTAAAATATTATATTGCTCATTGTTCTTTTGTCATTGTGTTTCATTTTTGTAATATTTTGTCTTGTTATTGTTATTTCTTGTCTTTATTTGTCTGACTTTTGTCATTTGTCTCATGTGTTTGTTGTTTTGTTTCTTGTTTTTTCTTTTTGTGTCGCTCATGTTTTTTTTGTCATTTTGTGTATTGCTTTATTTGTTGTTATGTGTGTTGTTTTTTTATCGTTTTGTGTTTTTTGTATCATTTGCGTCGCTTATTTTTTTCCATTTTGTTTCTTTTGTCATTTTTTGTCTCGTTTGTGTCATTTGTGTAATTTTTTGTCTTGTTTTTGTCCAATTTTTTGTCACCTTGTAACTTTTTTAAATCAAATTTTTGTCTCTTTTTGTTTTGTTTCATGTTATTTGTCTGATTTTTTTTGTCATTTTATTTCTCGTTTTTGTTGTTTTTGCCTTTTTTTTGGTCTGACTTTTGTTGTTTTGATCATAAAGTTAAATATGATATGATTCAGTTACAGATACCTGTGGCTAAAAGTTTTGTGCCTTTTTGTAGATAAACTGTGATCTGGAAGTTATAATGTGTAAATGATAAACTGAGGCATAGTGTTGTTAAAATCGAACTTATTTTTATTAAGAAATTTCAGGTTATTCATAATGTTTTGTAAAAAGATAATTCCTTGAATGTGAGCATTTTCAGAATGTATTTTTTGCACTAAAACAAAGGAAATATTTGGAATTGTGGTTATTTATAGGTTGTTATGCTGTGATTTTACTGGTCACTTGAGATCAAATTGGGCTGAATGTGGAACCTGGACTAGAATGAGTTTGATTCCCCTGGTTTAGACATTCTCACAGAACAAATGCCAAGATAACTGCTCAAAAAATTAACAGTTTTGTATTCTCACAGTGCGAACACGAGAAGAAATGTGTCAAAACTGCTCTACGCAAATCACATCGAGGAAGATAATAAATCTTTGAGGGAGAAACGTAACAAGAAACATTGAATTATGAAGTGACTCGCTTTGCAGACCCATTTTCTTGTTTGTCATATTCGCAGGAGCTTGTCGGTGAGACATTTCCCCTCAGAGCTCTAAAGGGGGAATTTGGATTTGTTTTGTGTACAATAGGATTATTCCAACCGAGGGACAATGAAAAAAACTGTAGGTAAACATCTGAAATCCAGTAAACAACACCAAAGTCACATGTTCGACAGTGAGATGCTAATCTCATGTTTGTTACAAGATTAAAACCCTGATTCTGTCACAGTTAACACCTGATGTCATTAGCGCTCTGCAGGAAGCACAAATCATTTTCACCTCCTACGTCAAACGCTCTTGAGCACAAAATTATTCATGTGAGTGCCAAAATTAAGATGTACGGTGAAAATGGCAAAGACAGAAAGACATTTAGTTAGAAATATTACTGCAAAAATATTCACATTTCTTTGTGAAAAATGCAGCGTTTGGAATAGCTCTCAGCGATCAATTTGCCACCACAGCAATTAAACAGCTCTTTTGCACGTGGCCAGTGGGATTTTGGACCAGCTTTCTTTCGCAGCAGCCTCCAGGTGTTTGAGGTTGGAAGGCTTCCTTGCATCACTCTGCTCTTCGTGTCCCCAGATCCTCGATGGGATGCAGGCCTGGACTCCAAGGTGTCGATGCTGCTTTCTTCTAACCATTTCTCCACCACTTTGGCTGCATGTTTCTTGGAATCTTTGTGTTACTGGAAGGTGCACTGCAGCCCAGGGCCAAGTGTTTCTGCAGAATCCTAATGTAGTCCTCTTTTCTCGTGATTTACTTTGACAAGGTTTTCAGGCCCGTTGGCTAAAAAAAACACCCCCAAAGCGTTGTACTCCCACCACCGTGCTTGACCGGGGAGGTGGTGTTCTTTGGGGGTTGAGTGCTTCTCCTTTCTTTCTCCACCTCAGAGCCACATCTTTGTGTCCATGCAATTCCATTTTTGTCTCATGTAGGCACAGAATTGAAGACTAGAAGCTTTCTTCTTTGTCCAGGTGGGCTTTTGTGTGTCTGTCTTGCAGAAGAGGAGTCCATGGACACCTGCCTTTTTCTGTGTCTGCTGGAGAATCTGCTTCAGATTCACAAAGATAGCTTAAGTGCTGATCCCTGAATGCTTCTTGGCTTTTCTTATGACCATTCTTGCCACCATAGCGATTTGGATTCCTATCACAACCTTTTGATATATCTCACAGTGTGCAGCTCTGTGCTTTCACTATGATTTACACTGTAGCAACTAAAGGAGAAAAAAAACATTTGGAAATGACTTGATAGGCTTTTCCAGGCTTGTGAGGAGCCACATTGTGCATCTTTCTCTCAGGAATGGACTCTAGTGGTGTTTTAGGATTCTCTACAACATGGTCAACTTGCAATTTCTAGTTTCTCAAAAAGTAATCAAGCAATTTTGGATACGTCATTTTTGGGGAAAATAACAAGAAAAGTAGAAATTGTAAAAAAAAAAAAAAAATCATTTCTAACATACTGTCCTACCGTTTTTTGCCAATTTTTTAAATGTTATTTCCAACAAAAAGTCACCTTAAATAAAAATTTAGCATAGGTGTGAATAATTTTGGGCTTAACTGTATACATTTTCACACTCCTTCATGAAATATAATGATAAATTATAAAGAATAAAGTCATTAGAATTTGTATACTACTGTTCAAAAGTTTGGGGTCACTTAGAAATGTCCTTATTTTTGAAAGAAAAGCATTTTTTTTTTAATGAAGATGACATTAAATGAATCATAAATCCAGTCTAGTCTAGGTTAATGTGGTAAATGACTATTGTAGCTGGAAACAGCTGATTTTTAATGGAATATCTCCATAGAGGTACAGAGGAACATTTCCAGCAACCATCACTCCTGTGTTCTAATGCTACATTGTGTTAGCTAATGGTGTTGAAAGGCTCATTGATGATTAGAAAACCCTTGTGCAGTTATGTTAGCACATGAATAAAAGTGTGAGTTTTCATGGAAAACATGGAATTGCCTGAGTGACCCCATACTTTTGAACGGTAGTGTATATTTACATTATTTTATCATTTACTTTCTGTAGTATTTTGGAGCAGAGAAAGCATCTAAACAAAGGCGATGTAAATGAAGTCACGTCGTTTATTAGACCGCTACTCATCGGCCGTTTGCTGCTGATCCAGCCAGTATGAAATTGAAAGAATCAGTAAAATGTGAAGTGTTATGAAATGTGGCAAGACTCATCATGACGGAGAAAGAAGCCCGTGGCCACTAAGAAGGCCTGTCTGGTGAACTGAGTATCAACTTGCTAATTCATTCAACACATTACTGATTCATTACATTTGCATACGTTTGTTGCTTGTCTTGTTTCTAACCTCGTTTGCGCTGATGGTGTAACCTCGCGGGCCATCTGGGGTTTACAAGACCTGGACATGGGCGGCATCCTCGGAGGTACAGATGGATAACAGGCCTGTTGTATCAGTGTTTGGAATTAACCTAAATCTGTGGATAAACACACAAGAACCAAAGCCCTCTAATGTCTGCATGTTAAAAGATTAAACAAATTCCAGGATTTGAAATCTGTGACGGTCAAAGTCTATTTTTTCCCCTTCCAAAGACACCAATCCTCAAGATTCCCACAAAATTATTTCATTTTTCTAGAAAATCTGACTCAAACAGGAGATTACAGCAGAAATTTGGGCAGAATTTTTGTTTAAATACGATTTAATACATTTTTTGTTTGGTGTTTTTCCATGGAATTCACCAAAAAAAAAGCAAATTTAAGCCAAAAATACCGAGCATTCCTGACCTAATTACTTGCAGAAAATGGAGCGTAATCAATTAGCTGATTAATTTCCCCTTAAACGGCTTAACAGATAATCTGCAATTAGTTTGCCGATCGATTTATTGCTTCAGTCATTTTGAGAAGCCAGAATGCCAAATGTTCCCTCATGCTCAAAAGTCTTACATAACAGTGAAGAAAATATTTTTGGACTTTGGACATTTTCTTTTCAATAAACAAAAACATTAACTGATTAGGACAAAATAACTGTCAGTTCAATTGCATATTTGAAAATAATAGCCCTGAAATGTAAGATTTTTCTTTTTAAATCATGCATTTAAGCAAATGATTTTGCACAATTAGACAGTAATGTGTGAAGGACACATGATGGTGATGGATTTATTAACACAATATTATTAGAATAAAGACTATAAAGACAGATTATAGATTCTACAAAACTATATGATTGCACCGTGGTTCAAAATCCTGCAGCTTTATGTCTCAGTTGTTAACATTAGGAGAGTACATGTCTGTAAACATCCCAACAATAATTACCGGTTTTCTTAATTTGGCAATTTGATGTTGTGACTGTGTTTCTGCTGTTAATGTGAAGACTAGATTTTTAAACCCTGCAGTATGAATGTTTCCCTCTCTTAGCTGTGTGCACGTTTGCATGCCTGTTTGTCCCAGTCCCAGTGTGGTGGATGTTGGGGGGCTTGATGGCTTTAAAATCGTCCATCTTAACTAGCATGCAGACTGGCATGCAGACTGGAAGTGCTTCCCTCTCCAGTTCTGCTCCACCTGAAAGAAAAAGCAATTCGCCTCCTCCATCTTGGCCTCAGTTGTCTGAGTGCTGGTGTTAAGGAAATAAATCTACAGTAGGAGGCTGCCGGGTGCTGCTGACTTATCAGCCGTACTCTATTCTTTTAACAGGAATGGAAATGATGGCCCTTTTGTTGACCGGAGAAGTCTCAGAATAGCAAAAAATGAAGTGCATTTTCTTGAACATTTTTCATTCGCTCGAGATGGTGTTATCCAACACTTCTTTTTTCTCTTTTTTTCAAAAATACTGGCTTGCTTGCTGCAGCCATTTTTAAAAGTGTGTCTATGCCTGGAACTAGGTTAAGGTTTTTAGACTACTGGCCTTATTGCAGCTGTCATGTGCACGGTTTACTGTCAAGTCTACAGCAGTTCTGGTAGAGTCACTGGTGTCATTTCTCTACCAGTTTAAGCCAGATATATCTATATATATTACATATTTTCTGTCTTTTGCCTTCATCATCTGGCTCCGTTGGGTCAGTTGTTGATGGAGGTTTTAAAAAAAAAAGGACATTTCTTTCTCAAGACATTCAGCGACTGTTTTGCCAAAGCTCTGCTGTCTCCTAAATAATTACAGGCCATTGCTGCAGCACACTGACGTCTGGGTCATAATAAAAGGAGTGATGCAAATCACATTTTGCATGTGGACTTTAAATTATCAGAATGTCCACAGAGAACTGGAGAAATCACTGTTTAATCTCCGCATTAAACCAGATGTAAATAATTTCCGTGCGGCTGACAGCAGCCGCCGCGTATTTCTCTTTCAAGGTGATGAAAGTAACGTGAGCATCCTGATAAAACTGCTGAAGTACAGCTGTTTGGAGCCGCAGTACTTCATTTTTAGTGGATACATCCTGATTGCATGGGAGATACAACCATGTGACACGTCCTATAGCACCTTGTTGGAAGACGATTTAGAGGCACTGAGTCGGCTATAGGCATTAAATGAAAAAAAAAACATGTACTGCTCGTGGGTTTATACTATGTATTTTCTCTCATCTGTGCGGAGATTAAGTGCCTCATGAATGAATGACTGCCAAGGGCGTTCGTGGAAAGGTGGAGTGGCGCTATATAACCATGTGGCACAGGATGCTATGACAACTGCAGGAACACTCCAGATTTATTAAAACCCGATGCTTTCACAGGAGCTCCATTGACTCCTTTTATTCATCTTAAAGTTGCATCGAGTGATTTTGACCTCAACGAGGCAAATAAACAAAATAAAAATAAAAAACAAGCTCACAAATACATCCACCCAACCTTTCAGTGAATATGTAAGCCGTAAAATACAAAGCTGGGCTTGGAAACCTATAGAACGGTTGACATTGGTGCATGATTTCAGCACTAGGAGCAAATTCCTTCAATGCAACACATTATAGTCTGTTTATTTGTTAGAGGTGTTGAGTTTTAGGATGAGCTTGGGGTTAAACTCAAAACAGGGATCACAACCGTATCCACCAATTAGCCACAACATGAAAACCACCTGCCGATGATTGGGTGCCGTCAAAACCAGGACGTTCAGGGGATCTGACACCTAGCAACAGAATCTTGGGATCATGCTGGCTGTTTTTTTGTTGCTATACTTATGGTACCACTTTTCATAAAATTATTTGAATCTCTACGAGTTGGAAAACCATGATTTTTCTTTTAGCCCCCAGGTCTTCCAGTTGGGACACTATTAGAGTGGTTTCACCATCATACCCGCTCAATGATCGCCCTAATATCAAATATAAATGCAAGAAAAAATGCAGTTTCAATAACTGTTTTACTCATAAGCTATGCCTCTAACTGGCACCATTCCCTATATTTTTAAAGCCCCTGTTGGTGCCAATCACAGGAAATAAATCTAGCCTCTTAGGGTGAAAAATAAAGGTTTTATAGTTGATGGAATATCGGAGTAGACAGAAATATTGACATTTTATGACAAAATTTCCACCATCATATAACTGGTTTGTATTATTTTATCAAAGCAGAGTTGTAGCATTGAAGACCAGATGTACATATCAATAAGAATGCAAAATTTCAGGACCCTAGATATATTATTTCGAAAGTTATGAAAGATTGGTACGAAGAAAACAACGCAAAAATTGACATGACCGCCCTCCGCCCTGTACATACAACACCTGTGACCAAAGATTTTGCGTGTTTTACTCAACAACATGTATAAGAATACAAAAAAAAATCAGACAAATGTGAGATGATCAGGCATGAAGTTTTTTTTTTTTTTTTTTATAAATTTGGTGGATTGAGGTGGAATAACCCAGATAAAGAAGTAGCATCAAACCCAAGATTTTCCGGCAGAACATGCATTTTAATAAGCTGATCAATGCCTGTGGTTTTAATGCTGGGACTGGCTGATCAATATATAAATAGAAAACCCATCCAACCACATTCAGTACCCTCTTGTCCAGAGTCATGAGAAACTACACTCACTGGCCACTTTATTAGGTCCACCTTGCTAGTAAAAAGTTGGACCCCTTTTGCCTTCAGAACTGCCTTAATTCTTTGTGGCGCTTTTGACAAGGTGGTGGAAACATTCCTCAAAGATTTTGGTCCATATTGACCTGATAGCATCACACAGCTGCTGCAGGTTTGTTGACTGTAAATCCATGATGCCAATCTCTTGTTCTACCACATCTCAAAGGTTCTATTGGATTGAGATCTGGTGACTGTGGAGGCCATTGGAGTACAGTGAACTCATGTTCAAGAAACCAGTTTGAGATGGTTTGAGTTTTGTGACACGGTGCATTATCCTGCTGGGAGGAGCCATCAGAAGATGGGTCCACTGTGGTCATAAAGGGATGGACATGGTTAGCAACAATATTCAGGCAGGCTGTGGAGTTTAAATGGACCCAAAATGTGCCGAAAAATATCCTCTACACCATTACACCAACAGCAGCAGCCTGAACCATACAAGGCAGGATGGATCCATGCTTTCATGTTGTTTATGCCAAATTGTGACCCTACCATCTGAAATGGAGATTCATCAGACCAGGCAACATTTTTCCAATCTTCTGTTGTCCAATTTTGGTGAGTCTGTGTGAATTGTAGTCTGAATTTCCTGTTCTAAGCTGACAGGAATGGCACCCGGTGTGGTCTGTAGTCCATCTTCTTCAAGGTTGTATGTGTTGAATGAGTGGTCATTTGAGTTACCGTTGCCTTTCTATCATCTCCAACCAGTCTGCCCATTCTCCTCTGACCTCTCACATCAACAAGGCATTTTCATCCACACAACTGCTGCTCACTGGATATTTTCCGACCATTATCTGTAAACCCTAGAAATGGTTGTGGGTGAAAATCCCAGTAGATCAGTGGTTTGTGAAATACTCAGAGCAGCCCGTCTGTCACCAACAACCATGCCACGTTCAAAGTCATTTAATTCCTCTTTCTTCCCCATTCTGATATTCGGTATGACCTTCAGCAAGTTCTCTTGACCATGCCTACATGCCTAAATGCATCCATGTGATTGGCTGATTAGCTATTTGTGCTAACAAAAAATTGAATAGATGTATCTAACGTAGTGGCTGGTGAGTGTATATCTACAATATGTTCCTGAGTTGAGGTAAAAAATGAGCCTCTAACTAGCCAAACAAGCTTCCTTTGTTCCGCCCAGAAAAGCAGAACAGACAATAATGCTGGACTCTTCATCATGAGATGAAGAGGTGGTGCTGCTGACCCTCTGACCTGACCGTAACCTCCACCATCCCCTCGGGGCGGCGGCGCTCCCAGATGGTGCGATCATATTATTGAAAATCATCATCTATTTAGATGACCACGCTCATTTTCTCCAGTCTGTGATGAAGGAGATTAAATTAAAAGAAAGGCAAAATTGAGAGCAATCAAACTGCCATCTGGAATTAGAGCCGGACAGACAATCGCTGCGAGCACAAAAACCTATAGACACATTTTAATTTGCCATCGGGAAATAAGCTGCGACATTACGTGTGAAGACGGAACAAAAGACGTTATTTTTAATCAATCTCTTGTTTCTGATGTGGATTATGATATAATTATCAGCTGGTCGGCCCTATAGAGTGATGATGTATGGGCCCCAGCCTATGTCTGCACCATTATTACATTACAAGTTTTTCTCCATTTTTATTAAATGGCTATGAAAGTGCCATGATATCTATTTCTGACATAGCAGAAGAGGAAAACCTGAGAGGTAAAGATGACAGAAAAACTCTTTAAGAGATCTCAATGAGACCTGATTAATTGAAGTTTCTGACATCTTAAGACGGTTTGTGTAGCATCAAACCACATATAGCAATTTTAAATAGAACACAAGGCTTGTGCATTGCAGCCGTTTTTCTCTATGTTTGTTAAATGACCATGAAATCCACATCTATTTCCAATTTAATAGAACAGGAAACTCAAGAGGTAAAGGGAACAACATTTTTAATACAAAAAATCCTCAGGAGACCTAATTCAATAAAGTTTATAACATCTTAAGAGGGTTTGTGGTGCATTAAACCATATATAACAACTTTAAATAGAAGACAAGGTTAGCTTGTACATTGCAGCAATTTTTCTCTGTTTGCTAAATGACCATGAAAGAGACTTATGTTTTTCCAATTTAGCAGAACAGGAAACTTAAGAGGTAAAAGGGACACAATTTTAATACAAAAATTCTTTAAATTGATTAAATAACATCTTAAGTATGTTTGTGAACCATTAAACCACATATAGCAACTATAAATAGAATAGAATAGACGGTTAGCTTGGTTATTGCAGCAATGTTTCTCTGCATTTGATAAATGACCATGAAAGCCACATATATGTCTTCAATTTAGTAGAACAAGAAATTTAAGAGGTATACGGGACAACATTTTTAATACAAAAACTCTTAAAGAGATCTCAATGGGACCCATCTTTAGTGGGTTTGTGAAGCATCAAACCAATGTGTAACAGCTTTAAAAAGAATATAATGTATATATAATAGCAAGATTAGCTTATGCATTACAGCATTTTTTCTGTACATCTGTTAAATGACCATTTAAGAGACTTATGTATGTCCAATTTAGCAGAACAGGAAACTTAAGAGGTAAAGGCGACAACAGTTTTTACTACAAAAAAATCTTTTGTAGACCTAATTCAATAAGGTTTCTAATATCTTAGGAGGGTTTATCAAGCATCAAACCACTGTGTAACAGCTCTAAATACAATACAATATGTGTACTAGCAAGGTTAGCTGGTGCATTACAACATTTTTTCCTCCATATATGAGTCCAATTTAGTGGAACAGGAAACTTAAGAGGTAAAAGGGACAACATTTTTTCATTTTACATTCTTAAGGAAACCAAGTTAAATAAAGTTTAGAACATCTTAAGAGGGTTTGTGAAGCATTAAATTGCTGTATTTAAATAGAAGAGAAGGTTAGCTTGTGCATTGCAGCGATGCTAACGAATATTCCAGGAGACACATTCCACATCTTTACATTAGTATGTGCAGCGTGTTTCCAGCAGTTGTTCAGGTTTTCATATTTGCAGTAGCTCTTGTGTGTTAAACAGTATCTCATTACAGAACATAGAGTTCTTGTATGTTATTCAGCGTGCTTTAATTTCAGGTTCAGTAGAGGCGGGTTGTTATCTTGCACCAGTCCTGGAAAGAGGGAGAGCGTGAGGCTAAAGAGACACCTTTCAAGTGATAATTCAATTTCTATTCACATATTACCTTATGCTGCCTCCATTATGATAATTGCATGGGCTAAATAATCTGCAAAGACCTCCATGTTCAAATGCACTCTGCCAAGGCTCTGTCTGGTCTCCGCAAAGGGATTAAGACAGGATGCCCTGGGTGGCAGACTGACTGAATGCGAGGGCGCTCTTAGTATTCGTGTCACTTGTCTAGCCCACCAATCTGCTCCCATGACTGCACTTGTAAAAAGAGATCTGCAGGATCGGCTGACTGTAGGTGGAAGGGCATCGCGGCAGAGTCGAGGCTGACTGGACTCAATGAAAAGGCGGTGCGTTAGTGTGACTCAGGCGGTGGTGACAGTCGTGGTAAACGGCTGCACACGCTTGGACTTCCCTCTCCACATGTGGTGCATGAAGGCAGGTAGCAGGTGAGAGCAGCTGAATAATGAGCTCCACAGCCTCCGTAAGCTGCCTTCCTTCCAGCCGTTAGACTAATCACCGTTTTAGCAGAGGATTGGTGAAGTGGGTGAACATGCAGCAGAGGACCGACTGCTGCCGAAAGAACCCCGGGTGAACTTTTGACGCTCATTCTATTTGAATTATTACATATTTACGTCCACAGAGCAGCTATGCCCTTGTTACATTTCATGCTTCACCAGTGGCTCCTTCCAATGATGCTAATAACACGGCGAATGTGCTTCCTCTCAGGTTCATAAGCTGGAGAAAACCAGCCAGGGAATTATGGTTTTAATGATGCAACGCTTTAAGTTTCACATTCTCATGGTTACAAATTACATGTCGGAATCTTGAGATACCCACCGGTGCTGCGGTATTCTGTGGTGATGCCTCCGAACGGCCGGCATCCATTGTCAGTATTGAGAGAGACAAAAGTGCTGCATTAAAAATGACACAATAGCAATGAAGCTTCAATGGCCGGCGTTGGCAGGTTGCCACTCCCTCCAGAATGCAGAGTGCTAAAAGGGATTAGTTCACTGAAGTGTCCTCTGTTCAGCCACAGCTACTTGCCAATGAATTCCGGCCATTCTGGTTTGCAAATTGATTGAATAGCAGAAGTCGCAGGCAGTTCTCTCTGGAGCTTTTGTGTTCACATTGGGGTGACAGGATACTGACAACAGATGACACCATACGTAGTGCAGCCTTTTTGTTCTTTTGTCTAAGATTGCTGCCCACCAGTGTGCTACTGTCTCTCGCTGGAAATCCTTTCTCTGGATTGTGCCCGATGTCTGTCGGTGTGTGAGAAGCCATTCACACGGCGCTAATAAGGCCAACGCCAAGACCGTTGTGTCGTCGCGTATCTCTGCGCCGATGCACACTCGGAATGAAGATTGGTTCTCAAAAATTCAGAAAGCGAGCGCAGTTACTGAAACACAGATTACCGTGCACGTATGAGCTGAAATAATGTTCAGGTTGCATTTATGGCATGAATTTCAAATGGTGTAAATTGCATTTTTCTTGTAAAACGACAGGCGAGGGTAGAATAGCTTTGGCTCAGTGTAGCATTAAGCCACTGTAAACCTTTGTGTACTCTGAGTGAAACAAGAAGTTTATTTCAGTCTTTAAGGTCAATAAAGGAAAATATTAATAATACAAACTGCATCCACTCACATGCCCACAAACATGTTAAATTATTACTGTGCCTCCAAACAGGTACGAGACTGAAAAGATTCCACTGAATATTCAGCCTGCCTAGATGCCCTTTTCTCCCAAAAATCAAGATTTTTGTGGGGTTTTTGTTACATTTTAAGCCAGTTTTACCACATACATCTTCAGAAACTTCAGCTCTGGAGGCATCTCGCTTTAGTTCATCCATCAGCTTGACTCAATTTTAACTGGACTTAACCAAATGTAACAGCAAACGAATGACATTAAGCATTAAATTATAGTAGTAAAATCGAGAAATCCTAGAAAATGCACACCACTCCTGATGATAAGCATTAATAGGTAATGTTAAAGAGCACTTCTTTCAAAATTTAAGAGGATGAGTAGATCTGTATGCATGAGGTCGCTCTCATAATCGTGTTTGGAGTCTTATAAAATGCATAAGGTTAAAGCTGTAAGAACACAAGTCTCCTATAGAGTTAATCGGCTTCGCCACATATAAAAAAAGCTCACCGCGTCCAATCATGTAAAGAGCTCACACTGTGCACCTGCAGGCCTATAAGAAGAAAAATAAATATTGAAAAACTGAAATGCAGTGAGAAAAATACGCCATTAAACAGCTAAAACACGTAAATATTTCAGTTTAATGTGTAATATTTCATGATCATGTCTAAAATATGCAATATTTTACTTTCATGCACAACACTGTCACTGTATCACGCAATATTTCATTTTTAACTAATTTTTCAAGTGCAAATACTTCATTTTTTAGTTGTTCTATTTTAGCCTTATTTTAGTTAAATTATTAGATTTCAGTGTTGCATCACTGTGCACCTGCGAACCTCTGAGTAGAGAAGCAAATGTTGCAGTCAAAAACTGAAAATGCAGTTAGAAAAACATGCCGTTATACAGCTTAAACATATAAATATCATCTAGAACATTACTTTTCTCAATAGTTTGTACAATATTAGTTTGTTCATCTTGTGTAGAATTTAAGTTCAGGTGCAGTATTTTGGTTTAATGTGTAATATTTCATTATCATGTGTAAAATTTGGAATGTATGTGCAATATTTCACATTTACGTACACGATTGTCATTATATAGTGCAACATTTCCTTTTTATCTGATTTTTCAGGTGCAAAAATAATTTTTAACTTTTTATTGTTCTATTTTAGACTTATTTTAGCTTATTTTATTTGTGTGAGCTTATGAGTAGAGAAGAAAACATTGCATTGAAAAACTGAAAATGAAGTGAGAAAAATATGCCATTATACAACTAAAACCCCGCATGCTTCTAAACGATAACAAAAATATCAGTTGCAATATTATTTTTCTCAATACAATATCAGTTTGCGCATCATGTGTAGCATTTAAGTTCATGTGCAACATTTAGGTTTTTGTCATTTCTCAGGTGCAATGTCTCAGTTTAATGTGTAATATTTCATTACGATGTGTAAAATTTTGATTACATGTCAATGTTTCACTTTCATACACTTCTCTGTCATTGTATCATGCAATGTTTCATTTTTAGCACATTTTTCAGGTGCAAACGCTTCATTTTTTAACTTTTTTTGTTCTATTTCAGCCTTATTTTGGCTTACTTATTTGATTTCAGTGTTGCATCACTGTGCACCTGGGAGCCTAGGAGTACAGAAGCAAATGTTGCAGTGAGAAAAATATTCCATTGTACAGATAAAACACTGGATGCTTCTAATGACATAAATATTTATAAATATCAGTTTATGCATCATGTATAGCATTTAAGTTCATGTGCGATATTTATTTTTTTTCACTTCTCAGGTGCCGTATTTCATTTTTTACTTTTTATTGTTCTATTTTAGCCTTATTTTAGCTTACTTGTTTGATTTCAGTCTTGTGTCTTACTTATTTCTTATTGCTTATGTTGTGTCTTTTGTATTTCCTGAGCAATATCTGGCACTAGAAAGTGTTACTTTGTCTAACAGTACGAGGAGTTTCAACCTTTGTCAACTTTGAAAACAAGAATCCACTGTTTATTCATCAAGCTAATGACAAAGATTGGGCTAAAAATGTCTGACTTTTGCTCGTTTATGTTGAATTCTGATTTAATTAACTCAACCACAGCATTAAAAAATGACTGATAGTGCCTACGTATCTGAACCCGCCTTTCCCAAAATCGCTTAATAAATTGAAAACAATGCAAAGCTTCTATTGATTCCTGCAGTGAAATTCTCTTTTGCTTCCTCCAGGGAGGTCAGAGTTCGGGGTTGTCGACAAGCTCTCAACTGTGCAGCTACGACTGGATCTCAAATCTACTCTGAATATCTTCAAAAGAAAGTCATCTGCACAAGACAAGCTTCCAGGAGTGGAGGTGAGATTTCTATTTCAAGTGAATATTAGGGGAGCGCTATGAGGTTGTCCTACTTCTAAGGCAATCTATTCAGCTCTATATAGAACAAAAAGAACAATAGGTACTTCTCAACTATTCCTCTCAAAGTATATACCTGCCTCGTCGTCTCCATACCGGTACCTGCTGCCATCGGGGCTAATTAGTATCATAAAACTGCAAAAAGTCGACTCGGAACAAAGTCTCGTGTCGCACACGTGTTTTCACATAACTGTGGAAATTGTAGGCCATTACATTTCCTTTCATAAAGCAACTAGTCCTTCCCTCTGCAACGATTTACAGCTTGGAAATTAAATTCCCTTCGACCAGATTACTATAATTATCTACCTCACAATGAAGGGTGAGCAGAGGATTAAGGTCTGTTTAAAAATAACCACCATCAAATATATTTGGACTCAATAAATGAAAGCTGAAGAGCAGACATTTTCTCAGTGGAGCGATTTAGACGATTTTTTTCTCCCTCCCTTTTTTCCCTCTTCTTCCTGCTCTTTTCTTTTCTCCCTGTTAATCTGCTTTGATAATTCGGCAGTGAATACATGACGCTTGGTGGGAGACCGACTTGAAGTCAGTCAGGAATCAAAGCAGGGGAAAATGCAATTATTCAAGTGGCAGTCAACAGTTTTCTTGCAAAAAAAGCGACGTCTCCAGTGTAGCGAGAGCACGGCAAATCAGCACCGTGAGCCGTATTATTGGCCTGCTAGCGCAAGGTCATCTGGTATTTGTTGTTCTCTAGCAACACGAGCGTGATTCTGATCAGTATCTCTGGTTGTAGTGCTGGTAGAGAAAGCGTTAATCCAGCAGAAGAGATGGGGTTGTGCTACGTCAGGGATTGTGTTTGGTTGCTCACCGCTGAAAGCTGATTGATTGTGTGTAGCCCGTGTTGACAGCATACTGTAGGTAGTCCATCATGTTTGTTTTTTTTATCCTTCCCTTATTTGTTCACGGTGAGCAGTCTCAGCTGGTATGCTAATAAGCTGTTAAGAACTGGTGTCGTGCCAAAATTCCCATCTCCTCCCAAAATGCACTTCCTGGTTGATTTGTCCTTGTTTGTCCTTGCTGTTTGCTGCTTCGTTTCATGCCTTGTTTACAGATAATATAGTGTAGTTTCTGTACAGACATTCTATGGGACTTTTCTCTTCTTTGCAATCCTAATAAATATTTGAAAAATCAACAAAAATGTTAATATTTTTGCATGAACCAATGATTGCACAAAACAGGAGACATATTATCCTCTTTGAGTAACTTTGCTGTCCAGATATTCTATGGCCCTTTTCTATTCTTTGCAATTCTAGTAAGTGTTTGAAAAATTCACAAAAATGTAAATATTTTTGCATGCACAGACATATTATCCTCTTTGAGTGACTTTTGGACGTTTGCACACCTTTGCAATACTTTAGTTTTGTATAATTACACTGAAAGGTTAACAGACACCGATACTTTCTAATACGACCACAATAATCATGATAATAATCATGATGTTTGAATTTTGTTGTATACAAAGAGACTAATAGCTTTTTGCCATTTGAATGCCTCAGAAATACTTTAGGTTAAGACTTGTTCTATTCTTTGCATTCCTAATAAAAATTTTAAAAACCTCATTTACCATTTTAATGGAATGACAAAGCAACTGTTGCACAAATAAGTGAGTAACTTTTGGAATTTTGCAAGCATTCGTGATGCTTTATCTTTGTATAATTACACTGAAAAGCTAACGTACACAACGCTAGGCCTAGTATGATCACAATGACCACAATAATAGTGGGAATGTGTGAATTTTGTTGTGTATAAAGACACTAATTTAAGCTAAAAATCTCCTTCTGAAATGTCTTTGCTGGTCCATTTGTCCTTGTTTGTCATTGCTGTTTGTTGCTTCATTTCATGAATTATCTTTTAAAATGTACTTTTGCCTATTCTTTGCAATTCTTTTAAAAATAAAGCACAAAATCAGAACATTTTATCCTCTTAGATGCTCTGTAAGTAGCTTTTTGATGTTTGCATGCCTTAGAAATGCTTTAGCTTTGTATAGTTACCCTGAAAGTGAACATACACACTGCTGTGCCTACTGTGACCACAAACATCATGACAATGGTAGTCATGTGGGACTTCTGTTTGCGTATAAAGACACTAACTTGAACTGAATGCTGGTGCAGATGTTAATCAGCACAAGTGGAACAGTCCCTGCTCCAGACACTTTTTGTGTCTTTTCACACTTTAACCCTCTAACCTCGGTCTTCAACCAAGTTTAAGTGGCCCTGGGTAATCTTGACATGTTTGTTGCTATTTATATTTAATCCCGGTTCGCCCGAGGCTCCGTTTGTCCAGCCACTGTGTTATTGTTCATCTGATGTAACTTGTTGTTCTCTCCTGTTCATGCCAGATTGTAGCAGACTTGACACCAGTGTTTGCATTTGTCAACCAGTGTGCCTCTTAGTCTCAATTATTCATGATTTTAGGAAAACATACATTCATCTTAAGGCTGCAGCTTTTGTGTTTATACAGTGATCAGCCACAACATTAAAACCACCTGAATAACATTGTTTAGATCTGCCTTGTGCCACCAAAACAGCTCTGATCCACTGAGTTCTGGAATCCACGGACCTCCTGAAGGGTCCAAAAGCCTCCAAGAAATTTGCCTTAGAGTCTTTAAATCCTGTAAGTTGTGAGTTGGGGCCTCCATGGATCTGATTTGTTTCTCCTGCAGATTTAAAAGATGCTCGATCAGATTGAGACTGAGTAATTTGGAGACCAAGGTTGTGTCCGAAATCAGTCTCTACACACTATAAAGTGCACTCAAAATATTCTACTATGCACCATTAAAATTAATGTACAGCTGATGGTCACTAACCAGCAATTTGTACCATCATGCATTGCTTCGTCAGACAGACGCAAATTGAATACTGATGGCAATCCTACATATTTATGACATTATTTTTTATAGTGTTGATATATATTTTGTAGTGTTAAGATTTATTTTCTACAAAATATATCTTTTTCTATATGAGTAGCTTGTCCAAATGACGACACACATGGGGCAAATCCATGAGTTATGGTGCAAAAATCTAAAAAATTACGGTAATAATTTGTATTAATATATTTAATGGAAGCAGAGCGATGTATCACAACACAAAAAAAGGAAAAAAAGTGTTTTAATTATACAAATTGTGTATCTAATACACATGAATTTATCACAAAAATGTCAGTTGGTTCACTACCAATGCCGGCATCGATCTAACATGTTATAACTGAGCTATAGCAGTGACAATTAACAATGCCGAAAGTCAAATCATGCCCAAAAGTGTTTACTTTAGCCAAGGAGCTCCCAAACTATATAGTAGTCCCTATATAGGAAGTAGAAGATGAGTGGTTGAACTCGTTAAAGAAGCTAACAAAGCTAATGGTGACTCAAAAATTACAAATAATAGACTACAAAAAATGGAGGAAAAACAGTCTATGAATAAATCTACGCAACATATGGCGACCTCAACCTACTCTTTGATTGAAACAGCTCCATCTACCAGCTGTAGCAGATAGAATATAGTCATAGAACCACAAAATGCATGTAGGGAGGAGACTGGGGTGGATGGATGGGTTGACAAAACATTAAATATGCTTTAAGCTGATAGCTTCACTCCAATCTCTCATGTTTTTTCATTTGTCAGACTGATGAGAGAGCAAACTGAAGGCTGGTGGCATTTCTACATATCCATTGCACTATTTTTATAGTGTTAAAATATTTTTTTATAGTGTTGAGATGTTTTTTTTTTTTTTACAAAATATATCTTTTCTATATGTGTAGTTTGCTGAAATGACAACAGACACTAGACAAATCCATGACTTACAGCATGGAAATATTGAAATTAAAAATAATTCTTGATATGTTTAATGGAAACAGAGAGATGTATGACAACATGTGAAGGGAAAATTACTCTTTCCCCTTTCTAATGTATGTCCTTGCAGCTTCAGGAAGATCTGCCAGGACCTTCTGCTCTGGTCAAGGTCAGATATTCTCTATTCTGACGTGACTAAGCAGACGAGTTGTCTCCATATTGGTCTGTAGTCTAAATCTGACCTTCTCCCAACTACAATGCACCTGAAGATCAGAGAGAATCCTCAGAACTGATGCTGGCATTGCTTGCATGTACTGCTGCTCTGTTGGTGTCACTTCTCCTGATATCAGTAAACCTTACTCTCAACCTAAGTCATCTGAGTGTCCAGTGTCTCTCTGTGTCGGCCTCCTCATCCTCATTCTCTCAACCTCGCTGAATGTTCACAACACAACACAAACAAAGAAAAAAAACCAAAAGGTGTTTTCATTCATCAGTTTTGAAAAATACACTTAGTATTACACGAATTTATCACAAAAACGCCAGTCGGTTCACTACCACAGCTGAGGCAGGGAATAAGTGGATGATTTCGGACACAGTCAAAGTCACAACCTAGAAGTCAAACCGTTCTTGAGCAGCTGGACTCTTTATCCTCAGTGCCATCTGAGGATACTGTTACAACAGTCTGCAGCGATGTTGAGGTTGATGCAATGTGCCAAAGTAACTTCCACATGACTGCCAGGAAGGCTTCCTGCTGCCATCTCTTCTGCAGGTAAACTACACACCTCTGCATCTACACGATGTTAAAAGAAAATCAGATTCATCCCACCTAGCAGCCTCATTCCATCTCTCCGTAAACAGTCGGACCGGCGATTAGTATTACAGTTAGAAATCCCAGTGGACCGGTCCCTCTGTGGGCTGCTTGAGAAAGCCATTATTTTTATTTATTTTTCCAGCAGCCTATTACACAGAAACAACACGGAGCGATGCTCGATGATGGTTTTTCACCATCCTCCCAGGTAACAGGTTTACCAGCTCCTGATGAGATGCAGCTATAAACTGCAGTTGTGTACATGTTTTTACATTAGCCAATAAGCTACCTCAGGCTCATGACGACGAGCACAAAGAGGAATTAATCACAATGTGTTGTATGAGTTTAGTTATTATGGTTTAGCTTGCATTTTTCTTTAAAGTGTCAGGCTCTCTGCACTTGCAGCCCAGTGGCATTGGGGCATATTTCCTCAAATAGTGAGCTTTAATTCACCTAAAGTCAACTGCAGAAGGTAGCAGGCTTGGATTAGACAGGCATTTATTTCTAATTCCCTCTGTTTGATAAGTATATTTTTGTATGAAGCCTTGTTTGGATGGACAGGTTGAAGTTGCTGCATTATGCCATTAAAACAAACTCATCATTTTGTTGTAAATTTAGATCCTCATCACATTTCAGTGCACATAAACTCTTTATTTGTGATTTTAATGTGAAATATTTGCAATATTGTGACAATAGATCATTGCACATATCATTTACAGAACAAGAGAACCAAATTTTTGCTCATTTTTGTATATTTGGAATTTACGGACCGGCAATACCAAAACACTGTTTCAAATATACACAAGCTGGTGTTTGTTTATTTAGTTTTTTTGTTCATTGAGCTGCAGAACCCAGGTCAGGCCTTCTGGTCTGTATCTTAGCAGCAAGCTGCACTTATTTTTGTCGAAATTTAGATATTATTTGTAGTTGTTAAAAAAATATTACTCAGTGTTTACCTGCACTTTCAAAGAGGTGCAAGAGTATGTGTAGTCAGATTCTGGCGTTTGTAATTATTTATTAGTTCTAGACCTGCAAAGTCCTTCAAGTTTCAAGGTTAAAGTGATGGAATTGGCGATGGCATTAACTGACTTATTTACTGTGTGGAAATGGATTATACAGCCTGTGCAAATATAGACATTCATCACGAAACAGTGAGTGCACAATATAATAGCCTGAATCTATCATCTCCTCACTGTGGCGGCCTGCCGGTGACAAAACCTTTCACCTGCTCTTAAAATAGCAGCGTATTTAAGTAGCCTCGAGTGTGCATCCATTACGCTTATAAGTGGTGGTGTGTTTGTATGTGGGCTGCTGGGCTGCAGAGGTGGTGGAGTGTCTGTGGGTGGGTCTGGGCGAAGACAAAAAACAATCCAGGGTTGTCTTTTTTAGTTTTGAAGCTAGCGTGCCGATTGCAGCCGCCTTTAGCCGCGGACCGATGTCGAACAAGCTGCAACGCCCTTTGTGTTCTGACACCTTTCAATCAAAGCCAGCTTTAAGGCTTTCAGCAATTTGTGCAACAGCAGCTCGTCTGGATCGGACCACACGGGTCACCCTTCACTTCCCACTCACATTACCGAGCCCTGGGCGCCCGTGGCCTTGTCGCCGGTTCACTGGTCGTCCTTCCTCGGACCGCTTTGGGTGACCACTGCACACTGGAAACGCCACGCAACGTCCTCACGTTTTGCTCTTTTTTTTTCTTCCTGCTTTCAACACGTCAACTTCAAGACCAGACTGTTCACCTGCTGCTTCATACAGCCGACACCTTGACAGGTGCCACCGTAACGAGATAATAAGTGTTATTCACTTCACCCATCGCTGGTTCCAACGTTGGCACTGATCGGTGAACATCGTAATACAGCAGATATTATACAAATTCCCTGCTGGTTTCATGAACACATTAAAGTGATCGTATCTGAGAAGAACAGCTACGGGTTTAATGCATATTACAAGACGCAGGTACAGTAGTTTAAAAAAATCCATTACATCAGACCAGTTTTTGGGTTGATTTTTCTTCTTCCATCCATCCATTATCTATACACCGCTTAATCCTCACTAGGGTCATGGGGGGGCTGGAGTCTATCCCAGCTGACTCAGGTGAAGGCAGGGGACACCCTAGACAGGTCACCAGTCTGTCACAGGGCTACATACAGAGACAAACAATCACTCTCACATTCACACCTACGGGCAATTTAGAGTAATCAATTAACCTCAGCATATTTTTGGACTGGCTGCACAGTGGCGTAGTGGTTAGCACTTTCGCCTTGCAGCGAGAAGATCCCTGGTTCGCGTCCCGGCTTTCCCGGGATCTTTCTGCATGGAGTTTGCATGTTCTCCCTGTGCATGTGTGGGTTTTCTCCGGGTACTCCGGCTTCCTCCCACAGTCCAAAAATATGCTGAAAATATGCTAAATTGCCCGTAGGTGTGAATGTGAGAGTGATTGTTTGTCTCTGTATGTAGCCCTGTGACAGACTGGTGACCTGTCTAGGGTGTCCCCTGCCTTCACCTGAGTCAGCTGGGATAGACTCCAGCCCCCATGACCCTAGTGAGGATTAAGCGGTGTATAGATAATGGATGGATGGATATTTTTGGACTGTGGGAGGAAGCCGGAGTACCCGGAGAAAACCCACGCATGCACAGGGAGAACATGCAAACTCCATGCAGAAAGATCCCGGGAAAGCCGGGACGCGAACCAGGGACCTTCTCGCTGCAAGGCGAAAGTGCTAACCACTACGCCACTGTGCAGCCCATTTTTCTACTTATAAAACTGAATAAATGTTTTGTGGTTTTGATTCGATTGGCTGAGAACAAAGAATATGTTGGTCTCTTATGAATAAACATACATACAGTACATTTTTGAGATTTCAAGACAATCCACTGGGATATTTAAAGGATTTTGCAGAAAAGAAGATTAGTCTCAGAATTTTAACATTTTTTTTTGATAAATGCCTGAAAAATGGGTTTCTCCTAAAACCTTAAAACAACAGTCTATTCATGGAGCAACCTTAGCATTCATCTGGTGTTGTGTTTCTGGACTCCTAATCAATATAACCCAATGTTTACTCGACTTTTGTTGTTGGTCTTCATCAAAAACTGAGACAAATCTCTGTTTCTTTAGCCGCCAGATGCACCATTATCTCCACTGTTTCTGCATCTTGGTTGCAACTTGCAGGTTTGGATTTTTTGGAGTTGTTTTGCCTAAAAACAGCTGCCAGCTGTGATTCACAATTTATTCCGGACCGGAAAACCAAAACACTGAGCCGAGGGATGCTGCAACTCTCCGAGAACCTTGTTTTCGGAGATTTCGTCACTTCCAGCAACACTTTTCACTTTACACAAACAAGTCCGACCGCCTTAATGAGCATGCAATTAGTCTGTCAATATTCTCATTACACACCCATGGGAGGTTAACGTAAAACAGATATTTTTCAAGTCTGTTTGGTTCGGTTCAAGCACAGGTGGGTTTAGGGAGAGATTGGGGTGTAGTTATCAGCTTAAAGCAATATATAATGTTCTACTGACCCATCCATCCACCCCTGTCTCCTCCCCACATGAACTTTGTGGTTCTATAACTGGAGCTACACATATGGAAAAGATATATTCTTAATATGTCTTAACGCTATGAAATATGTGTTAACACTATAAACTAACCATCAGAAATCTGTGTAAATGCAATCCTCAATTGACTCCTTCGAGACAATGTAAAATCTTATGTATAGCTGGTTAGTGACCATCGGCTGTTCACTACTTTTCACGGTGCATTGTGGGATATTTGAGTGCTCTGTAGAGGGTGTAACAACTGTAACAACATTCAAACAGCACTACAAAATAGTGCAGTCTATACTAAGTACTGGCTGATTTTGGACACAGCCCATGTTATGCTTTTAAGGGTTTTTACTCACTTTGAGTGTTATATGACTTTTTTGTGCTTTACAAAGCCCCAGGTCAATGCCAAAGGTAGTTATTCTCTCCAGTAGTAAACTCTGCTTCTTACCAGCCTCATATCCCTTGTTTTAAGTCAAAACTTTTCTTCTGTCACTTATTTACATCATCGCATTTGCACTGGTTATCATCTTATTTATTCATTTTAGTCTTGTATCCGCCATTGTTGATTTGCATATTTATTTTATTACTTTTATTATTATTACTTCTAGTCTTGTTTTGTTACGGTTTTATCCTCTATTTTCCTTTATTCCATGTTTTCTTTTTCCACAGTGGGACATGGCAATTTTGGCTCGTTTCATTGTCTGATCTAGTGAGGTGTATTGATTCCTTTTTATAAAATCTTTTACCGTGTTTAACTCTATTCCTCCACTTTTTTCTGGCTTTTTCTGGTCTTTGTGTTTCTGTTGGGACTGACTGGCCTTCTGATATAATTTTTAAATTTTTATTATTTGCCTAATTCCTGCCTAGCGACTACTTTGCCAGGCCCTTAAATGAAAATGAGCAGGCCTGTCATAGTCTCCATTATTTCCTCTACTAGAACTACATCTGTATACTCAGATATTTGGTGTTAAGATAACCAATGTGATCTCACTTTTGTCGAACCATCTGACCAATCAGATTTCAGACAGACGGTGAGAAAAAGGTGCTGCAGCAGCGACGTACAGTATGAGAAAAATAATGTGTTTTTTGAACATTAAAGCATCTAAGCATGTTCTAGTAGCTCCCAGAAATAATATTATAGATCCAAAAGCATGCATTATATGGGCTTTTTCAACAACTCAAAATTCTTGAGACTCTATCAGGTGTTGTTATCCTGAGCATCCATTTTCTACACCACTTGTTGCATGATGTGCCTCAGGATATTTTTGGACTGTGGGAGGAAGCCGGAGTACCCGGAGAGAACCCACGCATGCACAGGGAGAACATGCAAACTCCATGCAGGAAGATCCCGGGAAAGCCGGGACGTGAACCAGGGATCTTCTTGCTGCAAGGTGAAAGTGCTAACCACTACACCACTGTGCAGCCCATTTTTCTACTTATAAAACTGAATAAATGTTTTGTGGTTTTGATTCGATTGGTTGAGAACAAAGAATATGTAGGTCTCTTGTGAATAAACATACATACAGTACATTTTTGAGATTTCAAGACAATCCACTGGGATATTTAAAGGATTTTGCAGAAAAGAAGATTAGTCTCAGAATTTTAACATTTTTTTTTGATAAATGCCTGAAAAATGGGTTTCTCCTAAAACCTTAAAACAACAGTCTATTCATGGAGCAACCTTAGCATTCATCTGATGTTGTGTTTCTGGACTCCTAATCAATATAACCCAATGTTTACTCGACTTTTGTTGTTGGTCTTCATCAAAAACTGAGACAAATCTCTGTTTCTTTAGCCGCCAGATGCACCATTATCTCCACTGTTTCTGCATCTTGGTTGCAACTTGCAGGTTTGGATTTTTTGGAGTTGTTTTGCCTAAAAACAGCTGCCAGCTGTGATTCACAATTTATTCCGGACCGGAAAACCAAAACAACGAGCCGAGGGGATGCTGCAACTCTCCGAGAACCTTGTTTTCGGAGATTTCGTCACTTCCAGCAACACTTTTCACTTTACACAAACAAGTCCGACCGCCTTAATGAGCATGCAAGTAGTCTGTCAATATTCTCATTACACACCCATGGGAGGTTAACGTAAAACAGATATTTTTCAAGTCTGTTTGGTTCGGTTCAAGCACAGAAACAACCTGGGTGGGTTTAGGGAGAGATTGGGGTGTAGTTATCAGCTTAAAGCATATATAATGTTCTACTGACCCATCCATCCACCCCTGTCTCCTCCCCACATGAACTTTGTGGTTCTATAACTGGAGCTACACATATGGAAAAGATATATTCTTAATATGTCTTAACTCTATGAAATATGTCTTAACACTATAAACTAACCATCAGAAGTCTGTGTAAATGCAATCCTCAATTGACTCCTTCAACACAATGTAAAATCTTATGTATAGCTGGTTAGTGACCATCGGCTGTTCACTACTTTTCACGGTGCATTGTGGGATATTTGAGTGCTCTATAGAGGGTGTAACAACTGTAACTCAACATTCAAACAGCACTACAAAACAGTGCAGTCTATACTAAGTACTGGCTGATTTTGGACACAGCCCATGCTTTTAAGGGTTTTTACTCACTTTGAGTGTTATATGACTTTTTTGTGCTTTACAAAGCCCCAGGTCAATGCCAAAGGTAGTTATTCTCTCCAGTAGTAAACTCTGCTTCTTACCAGCCTCATATCCCTTGTTTTAAGTCAAAACTTTTCTTCTGTCACTTATTTACATCATCGCATTTGCACTGGTTATCATCTTATTTATTCATTTTAGTCTTGTATCCGCCACTGTTGATTTGCATATTTATTTTATTACTTTTATTATTATTACTTCTAGTCTTGTTTTGTTACGGTTTTATCCTCTATTTTCCTTTATTCCATGTTTTCTTTTTCCACAGTGGGACATGGCAATTTTGGCTCGTTTTATTGTCTGATCTAGTGAGGTGTATTGATTCCTTTTTATAAAATCTTTTACCGTGTTTAACTCTATTTCTCCACTTTTTTCTGGCTTTCTCTGGTCTTTCTGTTTCTATTGGGACTGACTGGCCTTCTGATATAATTTTTAAATTTTTATCATTTTCCTAATTCCTGCCTAGCGACTACTTTGCCAGGCCCTTAAATGAAAATGAGCAGGCCTGTCATAGTCTCCATTATTTCCTCTACTAGAACTACATCTGTATACTCAGATATTTGGTGTTAAGATAACCAATGTGATCTCACTTTTGTCGAACCATCTGACCAATCAGATTTCAGACAGACGGTGAGAAAAAGGTGCTGCAGCAGCGACGTACAGTATGAGAAAAATAATGTGTTTTTTGAACATTAAAGCATCTAAGCATGTTCTAGTAGCTCCCAGAAATAATATTATAGATCCAAAAGCGTGCATTATATGGGCTTTTTCAACAACTCAAAATTGAGACTCTATCAGGTGTTGTTATCCTGAGCATCCATTTTCTACACCACTTGTTGCATGATGTGCCTCGGGGGACTGGAGTCCATCCCATCATGCAGTGGGTGAAAACCACAGAGTCAATCACATATACAGAGAAACATATTCATATCTAGATGTACTTTAGAGTCTCCGGGTCACTTAACCTCCATGTCTTTGGCCCGTGGGAGGAAACTGGAGCACATGATGAGAAAATATATGCAGAAATAAGTCAACCAGAGCCTTTGAGTCTGGAGTTCACACTTGTTTTCACCAGCAGGCTGTCGGAGTAAAACACACAACCCTTGTATGTTTCTGTGTTACATATATTTTCCTACATTTGAAGATGTATGTTTGTAGATTTTTTCTCTTTCGTGTGTGTGTGTGTGTGTGTGTGTACGCCTTAACTCGATGGAATCTGAAGTTATGCACACCGAGCACAGAGTACATTGGCTTTCTCCGTCTCTTTCTGCATGTCTGCAGCTCCACTGCACCTTAATCCTCCAGCCTTTTTTTCACTCTCTTTTCCTCGAAGCACCTTTTCCTCCTTTCTCCCTCGCTCCCCCGAGAACCACTATCTGTCTCCTTCTATCCCGGAGCCTTTTCTCCGTCTCCTTCTCATTCTCCACTCTCATCACTAAATAATTCCTTACAGAGGAAAATCTAATCAAATCTCAGCGAGAGAGTGAGAAAAAGCCGAGATGGGGGAAGAAATGGTGTGTGTGCGAATCAGACTTTGGGAGATGGAGGGTGGGGGGTTAAAAAAAAGAAAGAAAGAAGAAGACAGAATCAGAAAGCAACATTGGCAGTGTGTGAGGGGGTTGTAGAGTGAGAGAATTGCGAGTGCATTAGCAGTCAGAGCACTTAGTGTGAGGAATCCATTCATTATTCATTAGCTAATTCACCATGTATAGTAATTAAAATCAGGGCCTGCTCCAAAATGGAAAGAGCTATGATAAACTGGTTTTCTATGTACAATATTGAAAAGGCTTGTTTTTTAGGTACTCATGTTTCAGGGTTTTATAAATCATGTTTATGTGTTTAAAGCCTGCAAATTGCTGTCAGGACTCTTCTGTTGCAGCGAGTAAGTACATGAGGACGCCGTCTTTCCGACATGAGAATGAATCTAAAATAGAAGTATGCAAATGTGCAACATGACCTATAAATAACAAACTGTTGCATATTTATTACATAGCATCACTACCGAAATCACCAATTAAAAACTAAAATTGTCAAAAAATATTTGTGCATGCAGCTAATTTACATATTCTGAAGCTATATATTCCAACTTGTCTTGTCTATAAAAACGTTATGTACAAATAGATGTCACGCACCCCTTTGACGTGTTTATTTGAGTCTGAAAAGACCAAAATAATGTCTTGTCAATGAAAAACAGGGCGAGGGTGATGGTCCTCCCGCTCAGTCTGTGGGGAAATAAAAAACGAGGTGCTTGTTTGAGCTATATTTGAACAACAAAGTTGCTTGTTTTGGCCTTGTTCTGACAGCAGTGTTAAAGGCTGGAGTGAAAATAATCCTACAGTACGAGTGCGTCTGTGATGTGGCTGTTTATTCCAACCATTAGACTAATTGCCTCGCTGGCAGGTGATTAAGATCAATGGCTACAACCTCCAGCTTCTCTATTTTCGTTGTATTATCTGTTGGCTCCAGTTAAAAATCTTCTTCTCTGTAGCGCATGTGTGAGCAATATTTCTCCTCATTTATGAAACAGAGCAAAACAATCAATCCAGAGTCCTGCAGAATACAAATGTGCAAGCCTCACAAAAACTCATTTGAGCCATCCATACATATCTATATTATTTGATTGCATTTTAATGCAAAGCCAGTCTAAAATAAAGTTGCAGAGCTGCAGCACGTATCCAGGCCTTGGAAATGCTTCTGTTCTTAACACCCGGTGCCTTGCAGGTCTTGTAAAACAAAAACGAGAAGCTGCTTAGTCCAAAAAATTATGCATTTGAATTCCTTGGACCAGAAACAGCAGCTTGTTTGGAATAAATAGAGGAAGACCTGGGAACTGGGAAGTTTCCGCATGACTGAACACACACGCACACGCACGCATGCACTCTCACACACACACACACACACACACACACACACACACACACACACACACACACACACACACACACACACACACAAGAAAGAGATGGCATCTTCAGTGAGATTACACAAACACAAAATGTACGGATACACGAATTTCTAAACATGGAAATAACCGCATCCAAGCCCAGAAAAACGGAGTGATTGGTATTGAGTTCAGAAGATGGAAAGCACTTGGGGATGAAACGGAACAATGAGGAACAAAACAGACTGGTCCCACAAAGCAATGATCATTTATCACCAGCAAAGCCGCCGCCAAAATAAGAGGAGGGGAAAAAAAATCTCATCACATTTAGAGACACAAAGGGTTTCGAAAACAATTTGGCATCAATAACAGCAGTTTGTGCATGACAGCTTCATATGGATCTGCATCATGGACTGTGCTGTTTCACCATCACAGCGATGACGGGTGTCACGTCTCCGTGAACTTCTGCACAGTCTCCGGATTTCGCTGCTGACTTTAATGCTCGGCTGAAAGAGCAGCAGAGAGACAGCGGAGCTTTATTCGCCTATTCCACAGATCTGGTCTACTTGCACTTTTCCAAAATGGTTAATTCTGCTTGTTACAAATTGTTCTGGAGCAAAGATCCAACTGTCACAAGGAATTTATTGAATAGAGAAGGTAAAATCACAAGAGAAGGTCGGATCTCTGGGGTCAAGTTTGTTATAAATCTAATGATGTGAGCCTTCTAGTCACATGATACCCAACAGTATCAATGCTGTGTAGCTGCTGCACATTTTATTCTTGTTTTAATCCTCTTGCTAGGGAAAAAAAGCTGTTCATTATGTAGTTTAATAACCACAACCAAGTCCCACTATGCTGTTTACAAGCCAAACACCCAATTACTTAATACATTATGCAGAATTTGCAGACTTCTCCAGCCTGTTATGGGAGTTTGGAGCTTATCTGTGCCCAGAACATTAAGGGTTTCTTCATCACATATGCTTAAGTTTGCATGAGGGCGTTTTAGGGCCTTTTTAAATAAAATAATAATAATAATAATAATAATAATAGTAATTATATATATATATATATATATATATATATATATATATATATATATATATATATATATATATATATATATATATATATATATATATATATATACTCCCTGAAATTAAAGTCGGAATTTTTATGAGGAAAAAAAAATCAGAAAAATAGGATTTATTTTTTGTGTTGGAAACAAATCATCTGCAGCCTCTATGACCCACTTACACCATTAACCCTTATAGCATATGGCTTCAGTTTGACATTGAAAGTTCTTCACAGTCTGAATTCTTACATTAATATGGTTATTCTGTCTAAAATCTTGAGCATTTTTCTTATTGCAAACTATAATTACACAAAGTCATCCACTGCAAGCGTACCACTGGAGATTGAACTGAAAACATTCTTGTTTTACTCAGAAATTTTCCACTTTAATCTCACAGAATATTCAAATGTATGACTTTGATCCACAAATATTACCCCCTGGCTGCAAAATTTAATTATTAATTACAAAAAAAAAAGCTCAGCGCCTGACATGCATCACTTTAAGAACAAATTTGCAGAAATCTGAACCATTTGACACATTTAATGCATTTTATGTAACATTATCAATATTAATATCACCAATCGAATGTGGTTATGAAGCAGCACATAGATTCAACTGGTGGATATGCATTTTAAGGTGCACAAAAGTATGCTTTGAGGCAAAAATGCTGCAAAAATTTGTAACTTGCACAACATCTGCCACTCACTGCTGTTTTTTACTGTCAAGTAAAGTGTCAAGAAAGAAGAATCCTCACATTTGAGGCACTGGATCATTTAGAAATGATTATTTGAAAAATCTTCAATCAAAATCTTAAAAAAAAATCTGTTGACTGATCCTTTTAGTTTTCACTTTCTAGCGAGTAGTAAATAATTGCAGCTTTCGGTTCGATATTCAAGTCTTTTGCTTCTGCACGAAACGCTACATGCATGCGTTGTGTGATTTATTGCCGTCTACATCACAGCTCGCTCCGTAACTGAGGAGGAACAATTACGTATCAAGCGCTTTGTATCAGCCACCCATCATCCGTTGCGTTTTACAGCATTCTGTGTTCGACGGCTGCTTTTTATCCGTCACATGTTTGATGAATTGTTCCTTCAGCAACGCATCCGGGGCTTCTGTCACATTCTCCAGTGGATGAAAGCAACCGGCGGACGACTGAAAAGGAGATGGAAAGAAAGGCGAGCGAAAAGATGTTGGCTGAAGTCGCTGTTGCTCCTCTCTCTCTGTCCTGGTGTAAAAGTGGGTGTTCATCCCCAGAATACAGATGGCATTACACAAGCAATCCTCTAAACGGCTGAGACGAGCTAACATGCCGTTGTCTGGAATGGCCCGTATCGATCTACGGTGCCTATGGTAATCTCACAGCCAAGAGTCTCAGCTTACGAAAACACCACACGCAACCTTTTTACTTACACTTAGTTCCTCGCTAGACACGCTCGCATTGGTTTTCTTATTAGCTGTGATGTCTGTGAGAGGAGAGGACAAGCGGTAACTTATGTAGGAAATTGGAGAAATTCTTTGAAGCCGCTTGAAAGTAGTCTGCTCCAAAAGAATCTAATGGAAAATACTGCTTGGATGCACAATCATCTTTACAAAATTGAATTCTGGTGCGTCGTCCGTCCTCTAGTCCCTTCCCTTGTGCCTTGGTGGTAGATTGGCCTGAACTTATGACAATTAACCTTGAACGCCGAGCCCACAAGATTTTCAGTAATTAAATTATCTCTCCTGTTGCACATCTGGAAGTCGGCCGCCACATTCTCTGCCTCCGATAGATCGGGTCTTTGTTGTGCAAAGAAAGAAAAAAAATCCAATTCAACACATCCTATCTTAGGATTCAGACACTGTTTCTGCACGGAGAGCTGCACATGAATACGCAGCTGCTTTATAATTTAATAAATTTGACATGGTAAGTGGGGTGTTATCAGCTGTTCCGCTTTGTAGTTCAGCAAAGGCAACTGCACAGGCAACTTACATGTTGGTACGATTGTGAGTGTGAAAGGCAGATGTAAAAAAAGAAAAAAAAACAGGTGCAAATTGGTTTCGGCATCATTACATGTTGCTGCAAAGAAAGAATGGAAACGGCAACAGAGACATGAAAGAAATACAACTCAGCTGGAGCTGCATTTTCATCATACATGTAAGAAATGGAATGATAGTGATTTAAAAAACACCTTGTTATTCAGAGCATCACAACAGCTGTTTGAATCCAGCTATACAAAGGCAGATCACATCTCACCGTGTCATTGAAAGACTCTAAAAAACAGCCCAGCAGCATCGAGGTGCGCCATCAGAGGAGAGAAAAGACGCTGATGGGCTGCTTTGACAAGTCCTTCTTTTAAAATGTGCCAAAAAAACTTGAAGAAGGCAAATGAGCAAATAAATGACGGCGTAATCAAGTCATATTTGGAGCAGAATAGCCATTGTACGAATAAGTCCAACAGGATGCTCGTCAGACCACTTGCCAAATTCAGCATTTTACGTAACGGCGTGACTCAAGGCCACTCGAAAACTGTGCAGAGTTGGATTCCAGCAGGCTGAAGCACTTATTTTTGTGTTTGGCTGGTAAAAAAAACTGAACCTGAGGAAGTCTCACTGAAATGTTTTTTTCCCCCCTACTTTTCTCATTTTTTTTCTCATGTTTCTATGGCAACAGTAAACTTTCTGACTGTTAATGTGCTTCAGAAAGTAGCTAGGAACAAAAACAAACAAACAAAAAAAAGCACCCCTGGCTGCAAATTTTCGTTATAAGGCCTGGGACTTTTTTCTCAGAACCTTTCTCAGTTCCCTAATTTCTGGCAGCCCAGTAGGTGGCAGTAGTGAACCTAAAGTCTGTTTGCCAGCAGCGAAGAAGATGCACAGGATGCACTGATGTCAGCGCACAAGGAAGTTTGGTGAACCGTGAAGGAAGACGGGACTGCATTGAGCTTGTTTGGAGGAAAGTTTTCTTTTAAAAATCTTCCCGATGGCAGCTTGGATAAAAGCGTGGTTGTGTGCAAATTGTACGACAAAAAGTTTTCTTAACACTGCAGCACTTCAAGCTGACGATATCGCCTCAATGCAAAGCATGTTAGCACCAGAGCTGACGATAGCTACAACAGTCCTGGTACCGGCAAACGGTGTAGGCATCCCATAACAGACCACTTTTCAAGACACTGACAGTTCTTGAGTTTACAAAAAGTCTGAAAATGTTGAATATAATCGCTATAATTGCAGTTTGAGTTTGCAGTAATCTGTGAATGTAGCAGACAGATAAAAAGTGCAGATAAATAGAAATGAAACAAACATGTTTGTTGTTTAAGTTCACGTAGATGTCTATTCATCCTTTCAGTCGTCAACCAAAACTGATTCGAATTGAAAATCTTTCCTTATTGTGTCAGATATTGCTATTTGACACAAACGTGATTAATCGCGATAAATTAATTACAAAACGTCTAATTTATTTGATTAATTTTCTTAATTGCGTCCCAACATGATTAATAACAAAAAAAAAAACTGTTTCATTTTAGGAGCAACTTTGCACAGATCTGAACCATTTGACTTGTTTAATGTGTTTTATGTAACTGGATTGCACATTATCAATACACACCAACCAAATGTGGTTTTGAATAAGCACATAGATTCAATTCTGCATTTTAAGGCACACAATCTGTTTTGAAGTAAAAAAAAAAAAAGCTGAAAAATTCACAGCTTGCACAAGGTCTGTGACTCACGACTATTTTCATTATCAAATAATCGGCTGAGTTATTTAGTTTTCATAGTTAACAGTTAAAATAAGTATAGAAAAAAATTGCAGTTTTTCAAGATATGTGTAAACCAAAAACAACAAGACAATCATCTCACTGGAGATGCTGGATCATGGAAATGTTTTGCATTTTGCAACACAGAGTTAGGTTTTACATGTAGGTGCACATTCTTTAAAATGGGCAGCATCGCCTTTAAACTGTTTAAATTTCACCTGGACTGAAGCAGATTCTGTCAAAAACATGTTTTACCTCCCATCTGTTTGTTTTTTTTTTTTTAAGTGGAGCACTGAAAGAAAAAAAACATTGGTTTAAAGGTTTACAGGTCATTGATGAGCTGCAACTTGTAAACTGAAAACCTTTTTATTTTGTTGGTGATGGTACCCTAAAGCCCACTGGCAGGTTTAAGAAACATGGTATCTTATAAAACAAGCACACAAATTACACCATTTCTCAGCCGGAAACTATAAAAACAGAATAATTTGGTCCTTGAGTTTTCCAACACTGACTGAACGACTCATCTGTGATGTTCCATCAGGAGAAAAAAAAAAAACAGATATAAATTTTAAATCTTGATATTTAATCAAAATCACTTTTTCCTAAATGACTTATTTTTTTTTTAAAAAAATGTCAAAATAAATTGTTTACTCCAACCAGACTGTGCAAAATATCAAATGTCTAACCAAAAATAGACACACAACAAAAGGTTTTCAGCCTGTGTGGAACAAATGAAAAACCTAAGCAATAAAATTAAACCCTTTTTCAGTTTTGGTAACACCTGTGGGCAGCTGGAAAAATATACATTGTGATTTTATCTTCGTTTTTTTTTTTTGGGTGGTGTCGTGCTGGAAGTTCTGAGTAAATTATTGCAGCTTTTGGTTTAACATTCAAGTCTTTACTTCTGCATGAAGCACCACATGTGTAGACTGTGTTTTGTAGTTCAATTAAAACCAGTGTAGGTGGCATTTCACTAGAAAAACGATCTGGCTGACTGTGTTTTTCCTTTTTAGCGTGTTATCAACTTTCAATTATGAATTAGGACATGATGAAGTGCCCTGAGATAAAGTAGCTCCTAAAAGAATAAGATGTAAGCAGGTAAATATCACATCTTGTGCTGCTCATCTTATCTTTAAAGTTGCAGCTGCAGTTTGTGGATTTGAGAAAAACGATCAAATTCTTCCCCGCCTCTTGAAAATACCAAACTTTATACTTCTCAGTGGAGAATTTTCTTCTATTATTTAAGCGCAGTTAAGGACCAGTACAGTTTGGTTGGGGGTAAAGGCAGTTAAATGACAATAGAGAAATAAAAAAGAAGGTAAAAACCCAAGCAGATGTTCAAACCAAGCACCAGATTGCTCTAAGTTCGACCTTTTTTCCACCTCAGACTGATCCAAAAATGCAAATTATTCCAGAGCTCCAGAACGGCTGAAATGATTTTCAAGTTGTGAAAAACAGCAAAACAAAAAAAGCTTCGACAGCCCGGCGAGAGTCGTTCATTCAGTTCAAGGAGTGTGTTTCCCTCAGTCACAGTTCATGTTGATGTTTCGGAGAGGCAGAGAGCTGCCAGTCATTCACCCAACAACCTACTTGACAAAACACATGTCTCCAGCTAATGCTTATTGATCACTGTGAGCAAGGCAAAATTGAGGGGCCTGCTGGCATGGATCCGCTCTGGGGAAAACAAACCATCACAAGTACAACAAAACAGTTTGGGTGGCTGCGTCCAGAAAACATTCCTGTTGTGACTTTAGTGGAATTTCAAATCTCATAGGCCCTGTATCGTCAATGGTGGTACATATTGCAAAGCATTTCTGAGGATAAAATGAGCATTTAAGGTATGATCCAGTGTCTATAAAGAGTATTCAGTACCCTTTCCTTTTCATTGCTTTTCAAAATTAGGCTTTTTTGGATAATAACTTACCAAAAAACACTCTTAATTAAAGATACAAAAGGTAAAATAAGTGACTGCATAAGTATCCACCTCCTTCAAGTCAGTATATAGTAGATGCATCCTTGGCTGTAGTTACATCATTGAGCCTGACTGTCAATCAGCCTTGATGCTGATTGACAGTCTGGATGCTGCTAATATAACTCATTCTACTTTGTAAAACTGTCAGTTTGCATGGGCATCAAGAGTGAACATTCCTTTTCAAGTCCAACCACAAACTCTCAGTTGGATTGAGGTCTGAAGTCTGACTCCAGAACATTCACCTTGTTGTCTGTAAACCATTTCTGTGGAGCTTTGGTTGTTTGCTTCGGCTCATCGTCTTGATGGAAAACAAATCTTCTCCTCAGTCTCAGTTCTCTTGCAAACCAAATCGGGTTGTCCTTCAGGATTTCTCCAGACTTTGCTGCATTTATTTTACCCTCTACCTTCACAAGCCTTCCAGGACCTGCTGCTGAGAAACATCCCCACTCTAATCCAGATTTAATACAAGTTTTTTTCAACTCTGTCTTTATCTTTGCCTCACTCACAAAGCTTTGACTGGTGAAGAACACAAATCAGTTGTATGAACAGTCTCTCTCATCTCAGCTGCTGAAGTTTGGAACTCCTTCAGAGGAGTCATAGGTGTCTTGGTGGCCTCCCTCGTTAGTCTCTTTCTTGCTCAATTGCTCAGTTTTTCTTAATTATTCCTTCCATTTCTTAATGATGGATTTAACTGACTTGAATTTAATGAAATTCCCAGTGATATTTTCTTTTATCATCCCCTTACTGATGCTCTTCAGTAACCTTTTCACAGAGTTTCTTACAGTGTTCTTTAGTATTCATGGTGTAGTTCTGTCCTGGAGTACTGATTCAACAGCAACTGGACTTTCCAGATATAAGAGTCTTTATACTACAATCACTGACACACATTCACTGACCTCAGGTGATCTCCAAATCACTATGTGTAAGACTTTCTAGTACCATTTAGCAGCACAAGTGTGGAATTATTCACTTTAAAGGGGGTGAATACTTATACAGTCACTTCTTTCACATTTTAGATTTTTAATTCACTGACATTGTGTTGTAGAAATCTGTTTTCAGTTTGACACAAAAGAGTATTTTTTTTTGTAAATTCTTGTCAAAAAGGCTAAGTTAAGTTGACCATGATTCACTGCTGAAAGGCAATAAAAGTAGAAAACTTCCAAGGCAGGTGAATACTTTCTTTTACAGACACTGTATATCAAGGAATAAAAATATATTTAGTCCTTTCCAAGTATCATTTCTGGAATCCATTACCAAATTTTCAGTCAGTAACCGCTTCCAATCTATTTAAACTACAGTCAATTTCTCACAAAGCATCCGTTCGAACAGATTTCAGGCCCACAAGGTCCTTCAGTCGAGATTGTGACCTTCGGTTTGGGGATCAACTGTGGAATAGATGGAACAAAACGCTTTGATCACCTAATGGGAAAAAATGTGCCATAAATCCACACCATTACAGTAATAGACCAACCGCAGTGGCTAATGTAAATGAGCTGCCTTTTAATTTGATTGTTAAGTCAGATGTGATTTCTAGCAACACTGAGCAGATTGTATGTATGATGGCTGGGAGTGACACTGTTGTCTAGGTTTTGGTGTATTTAAAGCGCATATTTTGAATTTTTGTTGACAGTATTGCCATTTGGGATCTGAATTGTAATTGGCACTATATAAATAAAATTTGATTGAATTGAATTGAACTGACACTATTTACATCACACAGCTTCTCTTATTGGTAGATTTTGATGATTTCATTGTTGAAAAACTGAAAAAAAAAAATCACAGGGTTGCAGTTTAAAAAGGATTTCTTTCATCCCGCACACTGATAACACACACTTGGACACACACACACACAGCCACAGCTGTGTTACACATGTACAGGTGTCTCGGTGGGGGGGGGGCTTCCTTTGCAGTGCTGCACTTTCCTCTGGATGCTCGACCAGAATATACGAGCTGGAGGGCTTGGACGGAGGCCAGGCTCGTCTCCTCGATTTTGGGTCATAAACGCGGCCTCTGCCCAGGACTGCAGGGCCTTTTAAAACAGGGCTCAGCTTGATTGGACACACTTCTGTTGCTCCCTCCCGACTGCTAGCAAGCCAGCTGATCAGAGAGGCAGAACAAAGCCGGTCTCCTACAAGCCAGTCCGCTCTCAACCTCTCGTACAGTAAACGGGATATTTAGGGTTTTTTTTTTTTTGTGACCGTCCTCGCTTCACCACTGCTGCTCGTACATGGTGCTTGCTACAAGAATAAATAAATGAATAAATCTGTGGGATATATTCAGCATCAGCAGCTCATTTCTGCAGGATGGGGAAGCCAAGATCAATGATGGAAAGAAACCAAAAGAAAAATTCAAATCTGTGTGCACCGGGGCAGGGAAAAAAAGCGTAGAAGAGTTTCTCGTGAAAGTTCACGAGGTCCCCGTTTCGTTTCCGGTCCCGCTCGCGCCGCTGTTTTTCGCCGCCTAATTTGTCCATGAATATTACAACGTGCACCATTTGGCTCATGAATATGAAATAGATGAAAGCACAGGCTCTACACCCCCTCTCCCAAGTAATCAACAGTCGACACACACAGTCCCGGTGTCGGCTCTCCGACTCTGCGGCAGCGTTTTTCTCTGGTGCATTTAGCCAATCGCAGCCGATCAGAGCCTTAGCAGGATGTTAGCGCCGGTACAAACTGTCCGTGAATAACATGCGAATGGAGCATCCTTCGTCGCCAAGGATATTTCAGTGGCGCTCTCCCTCTCCTTCTGTCTCCCCTTTTTTTCTCTATCTCTCATCTCCATGCACAGACAAGTGGTATTTACAGCGTGATAGCCCTAATTCCTACGAACTTTCTCTATTCGTGGCTGCAAAAAGGAAAAAAAAAATGATTGTAATGTTTTATTTACTGCTGTTGGATAAACAGCGCGCTCGCTGTAGGAACAACATTGAAACATGATGCAGAGCTGAACTGCTAATGCACCAACAGTCTCTGCCCATGCGTTTACCCCGCCTTAAGCCACATGGCTGCGCTCCAGCATGGCCATATGCCCCTTAGCCTAGCTGCTCCACGCTATATTAAATGACTCATGATACATCATCTACATATCATCGCTACCCGAGAAGGAGAGAACACGACTCGGGAATACTGTTAGATGATCAGAGATTGTGCTGCTTGTCAGCGGAATGACGCGTAAACTGCATTTCTGTCATTATCAGCTGATCCGTCGGCTGTTGTTGCAAGAAATGGGTCAAGGATTTTGTGTAAAAGTACCAGAAAATTGTGAGAAATGCCTATTGGAAGCTTTAAAAGTCTTTTTTTGTTTGACCAACATTTTAAAAAATCAATTTACACTCAAGTATTGACCAAAAAATGAAACATTTTAAAATATAAGAAATTAAAATGAGAAAAAACAATATTCAGAAGACTCGTTCATTATTAAAATACTTGCATATTTCAGAATTTTGGTGAATAAACTTTAAATAATTAGTGGTAAGTAATTTGTCTGGCAAATATGCGTCATTTCTGCAATAAATTGGTCGATATGTTTGCTCAGAAGTATCAGAAAATTGCATATTGGAACTCACTCGTCTTTAAAAATTGTAATTAAAATTGTGAAAAATTCATCTTGCACCTCAGAGCCCAACTGTACGTCTTAGAAACTGGTTATTTAGTTTGACCAACTATTAAAAAAATAATTTACAATCAAATATTGGATAAAATTAGAAAATGTAAGAAATGGAAATCAGAGAAATGCTAATCAAATGATAAAAGTTGCATATTTCTATTGATCCATATCTGAATAATAACATTTTAGCATTTATTGGTTGCTGTCAATATAACAGAAATTAAATAAATACAATTTGAGTCACCTGTTGTTAACTATTTTTTTCATACATATATGCATTTTTTTGCAATTAAGTGATTAATAATTTTGTTAAAAGTTTCAGAAAATTGTGAAAAAATGCCATTTGCAATTCAAAGATCCCAATGTGACATCTTAAAATTAGTTATTTTGTTTGACCAACATTTTAAAACCAAAAAAAAATTTAATTTACAATCATGTATTGACACAGAAAAAGATAAAAAATTATGAAATGGAAATCAGAGAAAATATGGTCAGATGAGTCATTGATGATCAAAATAGTTGCATATTTTTGATCATCAATCTGCTGATCCATAACTGAATAATATTGTTTTTGAATTTATAATTTCACAAGAATTGAGTAAATAAACCAGTTAAATATTAAGTGATTTTTCGTGCATTTATTTGGACTAAAGTGATCAATAAGTATCAAAAAAAAATCTGAAAAATGCCCAATGTGACATCTTAAAATGGATTATTTTGTTTGACCAATATTTTAAAAATGTATTTTAAAATCACGTATTGATTGAAAGAAAAAGATAAAATTGAATTTGCATTTTTTGCAATAAACTGATCTCTCTCTCTCTCTCTCTCTCTCTCTCTCTCTCTCTCTCTCTCTCTCTCTCTCTCTCTCTCTCTCTCTCTCTCTCTCTCTCTCTCTCTCTCTCTCTCTCTCTCTCTCTCTCTCTCTCTCTCTCTCTCTCTCTCTCTCTCTCTCTCTCTCTCTCTCTCTCTCTCTCTCTCTCTCTCTCTCTCTCTCTCTCTATACATATATATATACATATATGTATTTTAAACAACCAAATATTATAAACATCATAAAAATGTGAAAATGTCCATTGGAGCTTCCACAGCCCAACGTGATTTCAATAATTGGTTATTTTAACATGTTTCGACAAACAAAAGGATAAAATTCAAAAACTGTAAGAAATTGACATCAGAGAAACGCTAATCAGATGACTCATTTATTATAATTTGATGTAGTTAATAGAAATGTGGTAAATAAACTTTGAATATTCAGTTAATTGTTAGTAATTTTCCATGCATATATGCGTTTTATGGTTTGTCAAATGTGAGGATTTGATGGTTTCACCTCAGGCTTTAGGAAATGAAAACCCAATTACACATTTATTGAGGAAATAATGGAGAAATAATCCATAATTAAAGAAAGGTTGTGATTACATCAGTGCAGTATTATGAAAATATGTCACATAGCAATGTATTTAAGTTGAGTTTAGTGCCTGGAAAGACATTTAGGAGAAGTTTTCTTTCGACAAACTTGTTCATTTGTCGTCACCGAGGGCAGAAAAGCAAAACCAGACTAAAATGTGTTGCCTGATGGGACCCAGAAACAAAGTGTGTGTGTGTTTCTGCATCCAGGACGGTGATGCATCCTTATCTAATCGCACAACAGGACCCACTAAATGAAACTCCTGCACAACAAGTGGTGGGCCGGCGAGTCGAACAGCGCCGCTTTCTCTGACATTATTAATTGCCTCGCATTGTTAGTCATTTTCATTACCAAGGTGTGAACGAGATAAAGACTTGGGACCTCGGTTCGTGTCAGGATTTCTCGCCGGGGTAATTAAAGTCCACGCACCAGGTGCCGCTTAGATGAGCTTGCAGGATTTTTGCTTTAACGGTGCATTCTTTGAAGATGTGGTAAGAGATGCATAACACTTAGTAAGCTCAAACTGCACCTAATGATTAGTCCCATTAATGATTAATCTGCTGTTTACTTTCCAGATTAATTAGACTACCCACTTGTCAGATGGCAGTCAATAGTTAAAAAAAAAAAAAAAAAAGTAATATTTATGTCATTTGAGAAGCAGGGATGTTTTTGGCAACCTATCAAAAGTATTTTGTCGTTAATTAAACATGCTCATACTGTAGATACACAGCAGGTGCTGCGGTGTGGAGATGTCCATATCTGAGATACCTGCAGGCACTTTGTGAGGAAGAGATAATTGGAACATTGTTTGTAGTTTTAATTTCTGACATATTTCCAGCCTGCAATTTGCATGATTACTCTGCCTTGTAGTACTGAGACAGCATTTGTTTCACACCGTCCAGACATTTTTGAACCCCCTGGAAACCGCAAGCAGTTTCATTTTGCTCCTGTCAAATTGTTTTCCTCACTGTGGGCTCATTTTTCACTGCAGTATAAAGTCCTGCACCTCTATGGGAACAGCACAAGCATGGCGAAAAGAAAATAGAACTCAGAAATGCCTTTTGTGCAGTATAATAAAGTTATGATGGAATGAAGCTAACAAAAAAAAAATAAGAAAAAAAGGAACTTTAAGCTTTTTAACATTTTAACATTTACCCAAGTGTCCAGCACTGGGGATAAATTGGGGCTCTACATACTATAGATATTTTATTAAATTATTTTTAATTTCTTTCTGTGCTTATCTACTACATATTCTGTGTAAACACTGCCTGCAGTTCAACCCAGTGCAGTGAAAAAAAATGCCTGAATTGTTGCCTCGTGACTGTTGATCACACCTGAGTCATTTGAGGAGTTTTGGTTATGCCAAGGAGTACAGAATTTTTTGTTTTTTTACAAAACATAGTTACTGCAAACTGTTTATTTTTGGCATTTTTTTAAACTGACACACAGAATCAAATGATTTTGATGACAAATTTGAGGTTTGGTTTGCTTTTTCCAAACAAAACCGATGCAGTTCGATGCCATACACTAAGCATTTGTTGATTATTTAATAATTAAATTTGCATTTTTACAGCAGTACAGTACAAATATTTATGAAATAACCATAGAAAAATTAAAAAAAAACCAAAAATATGCAAAATATAAGTACTAGCTCCGATTCTCGAAATCCCTCCGCATGTGGAAATAATCATATTGCACATATTAATGGCAACGATGAGTACAGATACTGACAGAGAAGTATTAATATTGCACAGATTCGTCTTATATATGTAGAAAAAGTTGAAGGCTAGTTGTCAGGAAGATGGAAACCCAATGATTTAGGTTCTTGCTATGTTAAAAACCTGCTGGTTCAGAGGGTGAATGATCAGTAACGGCTATAAAGCTTGTTCTGTCTTCGATTCTGTTTTGTTCTTTCAGTCTGTGAGCTCTGTTAATGCCTCTTCTTTCATATACTGATATCAAGCAGTTATGTGAGCCAGTGACCCGTGAGTTAAATGCAAAGAATGAATCTATCGCAATGCGTTGAGGGAGGCGTCCAATCAGTTCCAAATTCATTCTGCATCACTAAAATCTTACAGAACTCTCATCAGTGACATAATGGAGTCAGTCTGGGGTTTCATGAAGAGTTCTGAGGAGCTGAGTGGTCCGACCAGCCTGCCAAGTACCTTGAAATAATAAAAGGTTTATCCAGCAGAACAGGGGCTGTTTTAAAGGCTAAAGGTGTCATTTGATTTAATTACAGTTTTTGTCTGTTCACTGCACTTTGTACAAAGGTAACGGAGTGAGAACATCCACCCCTGACTTTGGTTTTACATTTTTTTGGACGCTGCTCTGTCTCGCCATGATTTATAGGTGAACATCACGCCTCTTTCTTGATGCTGACTTGGGGAAAACTTTGTTCATACTGGAGTTGAAGAGCTAAATTCTGAGCAGATTCCACAACAAGGTCAGCTCTTGTAGACTTGTACTTTCTTGAAGCAGAGCTATTTACCCATCACATATTTACAGTAAATAGCTCAACTAAGGTGTGTATGCACTGAGCACCTGCATTAAGTTGTAAGGATTTAGATTGAATTATTGGATTGAATGGCAAAGGATCAATGGAAATTAAAAGTAGCTGCAAAGCAATGATTGGGATGTTATTATTTGGATGCGGAGTACATTGAGTAAAAGATCAAAACACTGCAACTATCCTTTATCCTAAGCATCCTTTGGATTCCTAGCCAAGGCTTAATACATTTAACGGCAAATGAAAGGGACTTTGTGTTATTATTGAGAAAACAAGACACAAAGAAGGAAAAAAAGCATCATAAGAGCTTTTCTCTTTCTTTTCTTTGAATTTTGAAGGACAAAATGCTCTTGTAGCAAACAATGAGGTTCACCAATAATGCATCAGTGCATGGCAACAGGGGAACATGATGTACTAATAGCTTTGTTGGAGCCCACAAAAACAGTGCAGTTGATGAGAAGTGTTGTCATAAAAAAAGAGGGGGAAATGCAGCAGAGGCGACACTAAAGAGGCAATCTTGTCATCCTTACAAGATTCCCTTCTCGGTTTAGCAGCGTTTGACTTGGCGCCAGTTTCTGGGGTTTCATCTTTGCCAATTAAGCCAACCTAGTGTATTCCAGCAACTACAATCTGCGTCGTTTGCCAAAGCATTAATGAACTAGATATTAATTTCATTCTTACGCTGATTTGGAAACTCCCTTCTTCGATGGATTGCGAACCCACTGTCTGCTCGTCGCGAGTTGCAACATGAAAGATCTTCCCCATCAAAGGCATCTGAGCTCAATGAAATGGCAGGAGATAAAATGTATATTAATATGTGGGGAATTAGATAAATAGGGGGGGATCTTAGAGAGAGGGAGAGGAGGGGGCCACGAACATGAGAGAGATAGAGACTCATCATGACGGTCATCACTTCAGCTATTATCCCTAATTCTCTAAGGGAATATCTCAGTAAGGCGGAGTAAATTTGAGGCTGATAAGCAGACAGTGAGATTTGCCCGTGCTTTGAGGCAAAGCCTTTCCAAGGGCTCGCTTTTCACCTACACAAGGTTTGAACTTGACGCATCAAACGGCTCGTACGACTCCCCTCCTCGTTGCAGGATTCGGGATTCTGCCGTGCAGTTGGTGAAGCAGACTGTCGGTGGGATTTGATCGTCTCTCCTCTGCCCTCCACGAGTCTCAGTCTAATTAGCACAATGAGTCCAACCACGACAAGTTAAAGAAACTTTTCAGACACTCTCCATAGGATCATTGCTACTGACTTTGGGAATCCAGTGACATTTTTTCTTGCACCACTACTATTCAAACGTTTGGCATCACTTAGAAATGTCGTTACTTTTGAAAGAAAGGAATTTTTTTCACTGAAGATAACATTAAATGAATCAGAAATACAGTCTAGACATTTTTAATGTGTTAAATGACTATTCCAGCTGGAAACAGCTGATTTTTAATGGAATATGTCCATAGAGGTACAGAGGAACATTTCCAGCAACCATCACTCCTGTGTTCTAATGCTACATTGTGTTAGCTAATGGTGTTGAAAGGCTAATTAATGATCAGAAAACCCTTGTGCAGTTATGTTATCACATGGATAAAAGTGTGAGTTTTCATGGAAAACATGAAACTGTCTGAGTGACCCCAAACTTTTGAACAGAAGTGCATATTTTTTGGCTTTTTGTAGAACATCTTGCCAAGAAATAAAGAATATGCTGCAAGAATAAATCCCCAAATTGGCCATTTCCTGACTCATACATACTTACAGTCGGGCCAAGGTTTTTACTTGCAGTGAGATATTTCTGCATCTGTAAGATTGGAAGCAGTAATAGCAGTAGTTTCTGTTCCATTTCAGACCGCAGTCCACAAAAAGATCACTAAAATTATTTCATGCATACAAAGAAACGTTCCAAACACTACAACTATTTAAATATCCTGTTCCTTTACAAGGAACATCCATCCATCCATTATCTGCACACCGCTTCATCCTGTGGGGCTGGAGTCCATCCCAGCTGATTTAGGGTGAAGGCAGGGGACACCCTGGACAGGTCACCAGTCTATCAAAGACCTACATATAGAGACAAACAATCACACCTACGGTCAATTTAGAATCACCAATTAACCTCAGCATGTTCTTGGACTGTGGGAGGAACTGGAGAACCTGGAGAAAACCCACGATGTACAGGAAGAACATACAAACTCCATGCAGAAAAATCCCAGGCCCACGCTGGGATATGAACCAGGGATCTTCTAGCTACAAGGCAGAAGTGCTAACCACCAAGCTGTTGTGCAGCCCTTTACAAGGAATAGCAGCTTTAAATAGTTGCAGTTCCAACACTGATGGTTAAAAAGAATCACAGAAACTTTCCAAAGTCTCTCTTGCCACAGGATTTAGCTCTCCACTGCCCATCCATACCCTCCAAACATGCTCCAAACTCAGACTGGTGTCACATTCTGCCAGAAGTCTTACTGTCTGGAACATACTGACTACACAGATGGACAGAGGGAAGTGGATTTTACTGCAGGAGTTTTAAAATTTATGGACATCTTCATACTTCCCCCCCCCCCCCTTCTGCGAATTTCAAATTCAAGCTGCTGTCTTGCATGAATCTTCCAAACCAAGACTGGGTGATATTCAGCTCATTGCTTTACATATCCTTTATATTATGGATTGCTTAGTCACACTATGTGATTAAATATATTACAATATTTCATCAATTAGAGATGTTCACTTGAATTGCATGTGGAATCTCACGTGAACAAATGACGTTTAGCCACATGCTTTTGCATATTCCATTCGTTTCCTGTTTGTCAGAGCTGATAACTGGCTTCAGAGGAGCCATAAATCAAAAATGTTGCCACATTAACATTTTCTATAACCACTGTACGTCATGAGATGGTCGACACAAGCTTAATTATTTAAATGCAGATGCTAAAAAATACATAAATGTGTTTTAAAGCTTGGTCCAAATTCATTTCACACTGCCGGGACTGCAGCTAATAGAAGACAGATTACAAAAGTGATTATTGCTGTAATCTGTAGCTGTTTATCACGTTAATATTCAATCAGTAACATTAATTTCATTTGGATTTCCATGTATCTGTCATGAAGGGACAGTGACAGACTTGCATGCACTTTTTGAATATCATATTTAAAGGTGCAAAGTGTCATGTTAGAAATAATCAGCTGCACTGAGAGTCACTGAGTGGGAAAATAAATATATCAACTTGCACAATTAACAGTTTTCTACCAGCATTCTTCTCTTGAATCATCTGCGGTAATTTTTTTACCATGTTATTATTTTATATTCTTCATAGATTTCCAAAGACATCAACCTGTTGCTCTTTACTGAAGCAGGCAGCACACAACTGGTCTATTTTGTGCAACAAAACAAAAACAAAAAGAGTCAAATGACCCTTTAAACACTCCCATTTTTTCCTAATAACCACCATCTTTATACCCAATATTTCTGATTTAGGTTTATCCAGCAAGCTAACACAAAGAAAGTCTGGCTACGTCAAATTTAGTACAGCCATTTGGGTTGGACGCATTTTTCTAATTCTGCTTTTAAGATTTAGTCTCATCTTTAAAGCTGAAATGCAGGACTTTTACATATAAATGAACATCTGTTGCATTCAAACCTTTACTCAATGAGTTTATACAAGGCTGATTAAGCCACACAGTGCCAGATAAATGTCTGTATTTTGCAATTTACTATTGTTTTGTACACCAGAGGGGGTTTGAAGCGACAATTCCATGTTAGCACACTGGTGGCGATGCATTTCACAACAGCCAGCAATAGCCAATTAGCCAAAGCTAAACAAGAAGGCAACAGTAGTGACGAAAAGAAAGTCTGCAACTACGAAGGAAATGCCGCGGAAGCATCCAAGAAAAGTTTCTAAAGCTTCACCTAAAAAGAGAAACTTGAACAAACACTGTAGCGCCGAGCAGCGAACATGTTGGTGTAATTACACCAACATCAAATCATGGCTTAGCTGTCAGGAGTTGAAGTTGTAAATATAAAATAAAATAAAAAATAGAAAACTTAAAAAAAAAATAGGAGATTTAATGTGACATCCCAGCGAGCTCCAGGCTTTCTAGATAAATTACATTAAATATTCTGGATTTCTCAGGTGTCTGGGTCACACACTGACACTCTCTCTATTGATTTCCAATGACTGCATTTGCATTTGGTTGTAATATTGGTTAACTTTTCATGCATTTGTAATCAAAATGTTAAATTAGTCCAGTTATGAACTGGATGTCTGGACATCTGTTGACTTAGTGTGCTTACTGGTATCAATAAACAGTTTTTTTTACCTTGAACTCAACTAACTTGTGTCTTTTATCCACAGATCTTAAATTAAAGCAGCTTTAGAAACAGAGTTTTTCCTCTAAGTAGTTGTGAAATGTCTCTACAGTTGTTTTCTTGCACTTGGAAGAAAAAAACTTTTGAAATGGTACAAAAATAAGCAATGAGACACTTGTATGAAAGCCATAATTGCCTCCAGGACATTGTTTACTGTGATTATGCATTCTTGGGAGCAGTGGGCGGAACTCAGCTGTGCCTCACATCACAGCACTGCCATACCTATAATCACAGAAAATAATGTTGACTGGAGCATTATTGCTGAACTGTATATGTGTAAGCTGTTGGGAATCTGTGGAGGAATCTATGAAAGGTCAATCTGGCATTTTCAGAGAGTGTCTGGATGCTGAAGAGGCAGAAACATGGCACCCGTTGCCTGAGCATACTCCTTCTATCAGAGCCTCTGGCCGGAGTTGATCGCTGGCTGCTGCTGCTGCAGGCCACTGCAGACACATGGCACACGACACAGATGGCGAAACAAGGCGACCGACAGCCGTAGTCAAAACAATTCTGACATTTGTGCCATAAGTTATCTCTTTTTTTTTCCCGGCGTCAACGTTGTCGCCCCGCATAAGTCACACGTAGCTGTAACGAGCAGCAGCCGGTCTACAGGCACATGCAGCCTCCGTTAATATTTGTTGATTTAGGAATGCAGACTCGTGAATGACACAGAGCGGGATTCGCTGAATAATCCCCTTTCTGGTGCACAAAGGCATAACTTAAGCTGCTACAGTGAATACTAAGTCTCTCTCCAGCCTGGCAAGCGTTGGACTCGTTCACACCCGAGCAGTCCAACTCGCTCAGATCGGCCTGTCTCTCGACTCGACACAAACACGTTTTGTGGAGGTACTACTGGAAAGATACAGAGGGCTATCTATCAAAATGGAGACGGGTGGAAGTCGTTCCAGTCTCCCCGAGCTGCATCCCGCCTACCTATGTCCACAAATGCTGTGGGTATGCATGCAGAAAATGCACACAGTCCCTCCGTTATTAGTAAGGATAAAGGCCTGCAGGGAGCTGTGCTGTTTTTCACTTCATCCAGACAGAACCTCAGCCCCACAACTCCCACCACCGATCCTCACATCACACAGAGAGGTGTGCAGAGGGGCCAGGATGACGGTAAAAACTGATGAAACAACAGTATTCCTCAAAAAACACTGACTTGCCCCCATTAATCGCTTGAAAAAACCCCCAGAGAAGATGGCCATGTGAAAATGAATCAGCATTTTTCAGCTTTGAAGAAACATACGTTAATCTGCACCAGCAGTTTGGGCGAAGAATGACCTGCTGTGATTGAACAAACGGCCGCCGTCGCACAAAGAGACATTTAGCCTTGTCAGAGGCCTCGTCAATCATTTGCTAATTGAAAGGGAGAAGCCGGAGCCACTCGACTAGAGCCGCCAGGCGAAATATTCATTATTTACTATTTTCAACAGGGATTAATCCCCCCCTGATTGTTTTGTTTTTTATTAAATCGATCAATAATTTCATCTTACGCTGCTAGAAAATAATGAAAAATGCTTGCCATTTTCCCAAAGCCCAAGTCTTTAAATTACAAACCCCACTGGCAATCAATATCCAATCAATCCAGAATAAGAAAATCAGCAAATTCTAAGGATTTATAACATGGGATATTTGGTATTTTGACTGACAAATGGCTTTTTTATTGATAAATGCATTCATTTATCATCACTGACTAGTATTTTCAGCTCTAGATTGAACTGAATGATCGTAACTTGGCACTGAACTGCAGGTTTTCTTGAAAATGTCACACTGGAATCAGAGACTTGGCTGTAGCCACGTTGAACTTTTCTGCGGTTGACCCATAAGTTGAGGATTTGAGGGGAATTAACTGAGAATCCTAACGTTAAAGGCTGGTCATTTGATGTCAGACAAGCAAAATATGCAGTTTATTCCACACGTGTGTGACCGAACTTCGATTTATGCAGTCATTATGCTCGGTGTTGTGTGTAGAAATCCACTGGCTCCTCATTTTGGCTCAAAGAAGGAACCTGAGAGTTCCACCGGAGGGCTGATCAGTTGATCGATGGAGCTTATGCAATTTACATTGTTTGTGTTAATGATCGGAAAAAGGCAGCTAAAGGTGACAATGGCACGAGCCGTATGTTCGGGATGCCCTGGACTGTGATGTTTGTGCTAAATGCAAGAAAAACTGGCAAAGCAGCGTGAATCAGCCGGTTATGAGTGAGGAAGAAGGAAGCGGTCTGTCACAAGCCATTTAGTGAGGAGGAATGTGGCGGAGATGCATCACGTGAAGCTCCTATCATAGCATGAATTACCGGTTTGAAGCAGCAAGAGGCAGAAGCAGCGTTTCAGTGTGTGGGGAAACAGAAAAGCTGGGATTGTTAGATGAGTCACCCTGCTCTGAACCAGTGGTGGACGACATGTGCATAAGGAGGAATCTATTCACCCGAGTGCTTATTTCCAACAGTGAAGGCTTCTGTCAGGGCCGCTATGGTGAGCCATCCTGGCACCGGCTCCTCGGCATGCAGGTAAACGCCAGAAGCTACGGCTCTTGTCAGGCCGATCACACTCCTCCCCGCTCCTGATGACTCAGGAACGTAACGAGGTGATAAAACCCAAATTCACGCACCATGACAGGTTCCCCCCCGAGTTGAGAAATCATGTTTACCGCCCGTGATGCTCATAAATCCTCGCCTGTTCTAGAAACAATGACGCCAACCGCCTTTAAAGTTGGTGAGAGGACAGTCACATCCTTCCAGTCGAGTCGAGCTCCAGGCTTCTTCTTTTTTTTCATCAGAATCTAAGAGCTGAGTGTAGCTGCTCAGGTGGCCCATTGCCCTATTGAGACACTTACTGGTGTGTGGCCTTAATTTACCAGCACATCATAGAGCACTGGAATAACAGGGCACCTGCATGTTTAACACACAAAAAAGCAGAATATAATCCCACAAAATGATACTTTCATACCTCAAAGTGACCATTTTCTCTGAGTTTTCAGCCATTCAGAGGACCCACGGATGTTGAATAATACAGGATAAGATGGGTAACAGATGAATACTTTGCTTAAACGGCTATTTAGGAATGATTTAACCCAGCAGATGTGCGAGATGCTGTGTAATGGAGGAGCTGCATGCAGATATTATGGAATAAGTGACCCATTCACACTCAGACTGTGTCCTTCATTTTACAGGCGGCTCGTAAAAAAAAAAAAAAAAAAAAAAAATCGCCAGATGTGAATATGGACACTTGAGGAGGCTTCATGTTGGAGTGGAATGATTCTGGCTGCATCACCAGCAGCAGCAGCAGCAAATCTCCAGATATGAGATGTGATGCCCCAAATGCAGCTTCTCCAACCAACACACATGTATTTTCAGCATCAGGGCATTTTCAGCACCTCCCACTGATGGACAGCTCCTATTCACAGCTTCTCTTTTTTCTTTTCCCTTTTGAAGCTTCATCTCCAAATCAACAACTGAATTTTAAAAATCCACACTTCTGGTTAACCTGCTCAGACTGGGGGGGGGGGGGGGGGGGGGGGGGGGGGGGGGGGGGGGGGGGGGGGGGGGGGGGGGCGGGGGGGGGGGGGGAGACACAGAACAACCTGCTGTATCACCCTAGGGTGGCTTGGCTGGCTGAGGTTTCCAGAAAAAAAGAAGAAGGGAGCACATTCTGTGAAACAAAGCGTGACCCGATGCACAACTCCAAAGCGCCCTTTTTTTTTTTCTTCTTCCTCCTTTTCCTCCGGACCCAGCCGGTCCAACCTGGCCAATCCGGCGCCCTTTTTTGCTGCAAACGTGTATGCTGAGAATACCTGAACTGAATTTGAATTACCATATGACGTAGGCCTTTTTCTAGCACTAATGTCCTACTGGCAACAGGGACTGTACCACACGGACCCACAGCCTCTACCAGGCGCTCAGACGCGCAATTTGTTGCACCAGTTTACCCCCTGCATCCCCTCCAAACCCCCCCTTTCTTGTTCCCATCTATCTTTATCTGCCTCTATATATACCCACACACACGCGTTTGGGAGCAATCCGCTCACACCCGAACCAGGATGCGACAGCCACCTCACAGGAGCCAGAAAATCCACCAAAAAAAGAGAAAAAGTATCTGTCCGTGCATTGAAGTCAGTGAGCCAAGCGCAGAATCACAATCACGGGTTAAATGGCGATGAGAGATGGGTCTGCATGGGGGAACGCACACAGCAAAAGCGCGTCAGGGCTGGAATTTGGGTTCAATCAAAGATACTTACGCATTTTTCTCGAATGAATGAAATCGAGGTTGAGAGCAGTGCAGGAAAAATCAGCAGCAGCAGCAGCGGCGGCGGCAGCAGCGGCAGGGCCCCGGTTCCCCGTTTTCAAGATTTGCGGTGCGACCGTGGCACAAATCTCCATGTGAAAAGGGGGGGATAAAAAAAACGAAAAAAAAAAAAAACACACAAGGGGGCTGCTGCAGTCCGCGTCTCTCTCGATCACAAGTCAAGATGCTCGCCTGCGAATAAACGCCAAACACTCAGAAAGAGTTGCGTGGATGTGCGGTGCGGCCACCATTCCCACGGACGGATGGAAAAAAAACGCACCAGCAGCAGCGACAGCAGCAGCAGAATCAGCAGCAGCTCCCCGGACTTGAAGGTATTCCTCTGGACTGGAGAGCAGGAGGAAATCCTGCAGAGTTTCTGACGGCAAATCAAGTCCTCACAGGCCCAGTTCTTCTTCTGCTTTCTATCCTCCCAGAACCAGTTGACTCCCACTGGTGGTTTCCTTCCAAATCCAAGCGAAAAACAAACAAAAAAAGAACCAAAAAAAAAAGTGGTGAGATTCTCTTGGAATTTGGGCAGTCAGAGGCTTCTTTTTGTGGATTTCTCCTTCAAACCAAAAAAAAAAAAAATTAACGGGGGGGATGTGGTGAAGAAGAACAATCCCCTATTTCTAAAGCATTGTTGATAAGGTCAGCGCGGAAAGAGGTGCAAACAGGAGCGACGAGGAGAAGAAAAAAAAGAAAAAAAACCCTGAGAACGCCTATTGGATCAAATTAAGGATATCCGTCCCACTGCAACCATCACACGCGTCGCATCAGGACAAATGGATTGCCATAGGCTGCTCTGGAAGAGAGGAGAGGGGAAAAAACGGCACAGCATATGGCATACAGTATTTTTTCGATTAAGTAGGTGCTGCGTTCCCTCCCAAAAGCAATTCGGTGTATTGATTACATAAGAGCGGCTGTTGGGGATAAATCCGTGCGTCCGGGATCCGGGCGGTGGAGCAGCATCATCCGCAAATAAAGCGGCTTTTGCTGGGGTTTTTTCTTCTTTTTCTCCCCTCCTCTTCTCCCTCTCCTCTCTCTCTCTCTCTCTCCGTGCCACCGGCTCCTAATGGTCCCTCCGCTCGCTGCAGTCCATGACTTGAATAGCGAGCACGTTGAAATCTCCAGGCACCCAGATCTGCGCGTCGGAGTCACGTGTGCGTGTGTGTGCGTGTGTGTGTGTGTAGGTAAGATGAGTGTACGTAGGTAGGTGCGCGCATGCATGTGTAGGCGTGTTCCCGAGAGGTGGAGGGTGGATGGTGGATGGTGGAGGGGAGAGGGGAGGAGGAGGGAGCACTTTAACTTTGACCACTTTGCTCGCGCGTCCGTCCATTTAAAACCACCCCAGCGGTCGTTAATTATCAGGGATCAATAGCATTAAAGCGTAAAGAAAGCCCAGATCTGCTGTGTGATCGGTGCGTGTTGCTGGGAGTCAGCTGTTGATGAGGTATGGTTGCCACCTACAGGCGTTATTCTCTGTTCAGTCATCCGGAACGGTCCATAGTCTGCATCCACAAACACATTCAACATGTTCCCTCCTCCACATTCAGCAGCAGCAGCAGCAGAGTGGAATCAGCACAAAGAAGTCACACCACAGAGCGTGTCTATTTGCAAACAAGTTCTTTTTTAATCATTTTCAAATGAAACCATGAGAAATCTCCCTTATATGGCCACCAGTAATTCAACCACACTCATGATGAAATGATGAGAGATAGTGTAAGAAAAGTAGTAGTAGTAGTAACTTGTTTTATGGCTCGTTTCCAGGTAGTTTCCTCCTAACCGGATCCTTGCTTGTGTTGTATCTACTCTCAGATGTACATCACTTTATATAAAAGCATCTGCTAAATGAAACTGTACAATTGTAGAATCAAAATTCAGTTTCAAATTTCAACATATGGAACTGGAATTCAGAAAACCAGCGTCAGAACAGGTGAATTAGTTGCATTTCTGATTTAAAAAGACAAAAGTCTGCATCATGTGAGACCATTATGGTGCTCTTTAAAGAAAACACTCATTGTTAGATAAATCAAAATCAAAAATTTGACCTGATAAAGGTAATATTTGTGCACAAAGATTGCAATACAGCCAACATTTGTTCATAAAATTAATTCTGAGCAATGAATCATTCAGAAAAAGTCACCATTTGTGGAACATAAATGCCAGTAAAAAACATTTCACAACAATCCATCCAGTTTCCCCAAATTCCAAGTTTTTCTGATCTAAATCCAGCCAAAAACTTCAACATATGAAACTGGAATACAGAAAACTGACAAATATTCAAGTAAAAAAAGGTGAATTATTTGCATTTCTGATTAAAAATAGACAGTTTTGGTGCTCTTAAAGTAAAATACTAATTGTTAGATAAATCACAAACAAAAATGTGACCTGATAAAGACAATATATTTGAACAAATATGTATTCATACAGTCCAGCCATGCATGTCAACCTGTTGGTGGCGAGGAAGGTAAAAAAGATAAAGGTTAAAAAAAAAAAAAAAAAAACGTTTAATGATAATCCATCAGTACAGTTTCCCCAAATCCCAAATGGGTGTAGTCATATTCCATCAAACGCCTCAATATATGGAACTGGAATTGAGAACACCAGCAAATATTTACATCAGAACAGGTGATTTATTTGCATTTCTGATTTAAAACGGCTGTTATGGTGCTCTTAAAGACAAAAGAAATAGTTGCAAGATAATGAAAGTGTTGCATAAATCCAACACTTGACCACTAGATTGCACAAAGATCACAATCCGTCCAACATTTTGGTAATTTTGAGCTATGAATCATTCAGAAAGAGTCATCATTTGTGGAACATAAATGTCAGTAAAGACATTTCAGAACAACCTATCAGTACCGCTTCTCCAAATCCCAAGATTTTGTGATCAAAATCCAGTCAAAAACTTCAACATATGAAACTGGAATTCAGAAAACTGACAAATATTCAAGTAAAAAAGGTGAATTATTTGCATTTCTGATTTTAAAAGGCATACGTCTTCACCATGTGAGACCATTATGGTGCTCTTTAAGTAAAATGCTCATTGTTAGATAAACCAAAATACAAAATTTGATCTGATAAAGACACTAGATTGCACAAAGATCACAATGCATCCAACATTTGTTTGTACAGGTCATGAATCGGTCACAGAGTCACCATCTGTTGGACAAAAATGCTGGTAAAAACATTTAATGATATCCATTAGTACAGTTTCCCCATATCCCAAGTTGCTGTGATCAAAATCCAGTCCAAAAACTCAACCCAAGGAACTGGAATTCAGAAAAATGGCAAATATACAAAGTCTGAGCAGATGAATCATTTGAATTTCTGATTAAAAAGATACAAATTCTAAATTACATGAGACTATTATGGCGCTCTTAAAGAAAAAAAAAGTTGTTAAGTTAGGAAAATGTTGCATAAATCCAAAATTTGACCTGATAAAGGCGGCATATTTGGTCTGCAGTAGTTTACACATGTAAAATGTAGGAAAAATAAGGAAACTAATGTGCAAAAGAACATGCAAATTGTGCTGGTAGAAGAAATAAGATGCAAAACTGTGCTTGTATTTACAACAGTCCAGTCAGTGAGGTGCTCTTTCAGTAAGAAAAATAGCTGTTAGATAAACCAAAGTGTTGCATAAATCTAAATATTTGCCCTGATAAAGGCACTAGATTGCAGAAAGACTGCAACGCATCCAACAATACAATTCATTCTGAAGCATGAATGTCAACCAGCTGGTGGTGAGAATGAATATCAGTCATCTGTGGAACGTAAATGTGTTCCTTATGCACATAAATGCAACATAAATACAGGAAACCTCTCTAACTACTACGCTGCTCTTTTTCCCCCCATTTTATTACCACCAGTAAGCAGAATTCAACCACGCTGACACTGTAATGATTAAAAAAAAAATCGTGTTTGCAAATAAAAACGCTCTCGGTGGGAAAATATTATGAGCTTCCCGTGTAATATCACGATTTATTTTTGTTATTTCTGCACAGATTCTCTTCTGTGTGCCTGTAACATGTTGAACGTGGATTTATTTGTGGATGAACCGTTGAATTCTGCTTACTGGTGGTTATAAAATAGGAATAAAAAGAGCAGCGTTGCAGTTAAAGAGGGTTCATGACAGACAGAAGCGTGGTTTTATTTGATCTGAGATGAACAGCCTGTCTCATTAGGTGACATAATGAACCGCAAGTCTGCTACGTGACACATCGGCTCCTGGTCACTGCCGCTTTATGAGGCCGAGGGAAGACAAAGATGAGCGTAAATCAGTCACATTGCATGTTGTAAAGTAAATAACTGCAGTTTTAGAGAGCTGGTGGACTAGAGGAAAAAAAAAACACATGAAAACAGTGACAGCTTTCATACAGGCCGCATTCTGCTGGTGTGACGGGTATGAAAATGAGGTGAACTGCATCGCTGTGGCCTTCAATGTCACAGCATCAGAAGATTCATACCAATGGGGGGAGTTTTTGGACTGACACGTGAGACGGAGCTCCCTATCGGACTCGTCAAAACACCAAATGAGGGCTGCAGGCCGTGATAAGCTGCTTTATTAATTATTTGGCAATTATTTGCTCGATTTATCACTTTGTCTATATATATATATATATATAGGATGTCACAAATCAGTTAAAAAAAATGCATTTTTCCCCAAATGCCATGTTTCTGTGATCAAAAGTCAGCTCAAAACCTCAATATTCAAGTCAAAACAGGTAGATTGTTTGCATTTCTGATAAAAAAGACAAACAGCAACATGTGAGACTGCTATGGATAGATAATGAGATATAGATACTTTATTTATCCTCATGGGGAAATTCAAGACGTCCAGTTGCTTACACATGTTGCATTTAAGAAAAACAATGAAAATAATGTGCAAAAGAAAGTGCACAGTAACGTGCAAATCATGCTGGTAGAAGAAATAAGGTGCAAAACTGTACTTGTACGTACAATCAAAACGTTATTGCAAAGATAAGTCATTGGAGTTTGGCAGTCAATATACCACTATGGTGCTCTTTAAGTAAAAAAAAAAAATAATTGGTCGATTCACCAATGTACGGTATAAATCAAAAATCTGACTTCAATCAATCAAGTAAAGTTTATTTCTATAGCCCTTTACAACAGCCCAAAGGGTGACCAAAGGGCTTCACAGTGAAAAACAAGACAGTTATTTAATACAGTAACTTAAAATGAGACAAACAATCAGACTCACATTCACACCTACGGGCAAATTTAGAATAATCAATTAACCTCAGCATAGTTTTGACTATGAGAAGAAGCCGGAGTACCCGGAGGAAATCCCTGCATGCACAGGGAGAACATGCAAACTCCATGCAGAAAGATCCCAGGAAAGCCGGGACACGAACCAGGGATCTTCTAGCTGCAAGGTGAAAGTGCTAACCACGAGTCCAGCCCGTAAAATATACAATAAAACAATAAAATACACAGCAATAAAACAGCACTAAAATATACATCCAAAAGAAATAAAAGTAGTAAAATGTCACCATGCCGCTAGGTATGAAAAGCCATTTTAAACAGGAAGGTTTTGAGTTGTGATTTAAAAAGACCTAGACTTGATTCAGCCAAAAATATTTGCACAAACATAACAATCCATCCCACATTTGTTCAGAAAATTAATTCTGAGTCATGAATGAACCTGCTGGTGGCGACAAGAAATATTAGTCATCATCTGTGGAACATCAATGCCGGTAAAAAACATTTCACAACAATAGATCTAGTACAGTTTCCACAAATCTCAAGTTGCTGTAATCAAAATCTAAGTCTAAAATCTCAAAATATGGAGCACTTTTTTTTAAACAGCAAATATTCAAGTCAGAACATGTGAGTTATTTGAATTTCTGATTAAAAAGATAGAAATTCTACATCGTGTGAGAATTTTATGTTGCTCAAAGTGAAAAATGTACTATTAGATAAACCAAAGTATTAAAAATATCAAAAATTCGACTTGATAAAGACACTAGATTGCACAAAAATCACCATTGATCCAACATTTGTTCATAAAATTCAATCTGTCATGAATGTCAACCTGATGGTGGCTACAAGAAATATTAGTCATCATCTGTGGAATGTAAATGCCAGTAAAAAACCTTTCAAGACAATAGATCTCGTACAGTTTCCACAAATCCCAAGTTTCTGTAGCCAAAATTCTGTCCGAAAACTCAACATATGGATCTGGAATTCAGAAAATCTGCAAATATTCAAGTCAGAACTGGTGAAAAATGTACAAATTCTCCATCATGTGAAACTTCTATGGTGCTCTTTAAGTGAAAAACTTACTATTAGATACACCAAAGTGTTTAAAAAAAATCCAGAATTCGACCCGATGAAGACATTAGATTGTACAAAAATCACAATTGATCCAACATTTGTTCATAAAATTCATTCTGAATCATGAATGTCAACCTGCTATCAGAGCTATTAGTCAGAAAGACTCATCTGCACGTGATTTTAACAGACTGACCAACATAACAAACTCATGTGGCTAAAAAATGAATTCAGGGACTAACTGGCTTTCAAAATATCCGCAGATTAATTGTCTGCTGATTGACACGTCTATTAATCAGACAATTGATCCGGTCCTGGAGGAGATTCCTCCGTACGGACGCTGCTCCATACGATCGATGCCAGCGAGGATTCAGGCAGTTCTGGCCGACCGCAGTGTCCTGGCGCTTTATTTTCAGCTGCTTCTAATCTCTCTATCTGAAGATCTATTTACTATGACAATATGTAGCCGGGAACACATCGCTAGCAGCTACAGTGTGTTTTATTCTCTGTGTAATTAAGACCTTTGAGTCTCACTGAGCTTTACAGAACAGCTGAGATGAAGACGTGCACGTGGGAGGATCATAATGAGAAAAAAGACTTCAGCAAATGATTTTTGACTGAATCACAGAGAGTAGATTAAGAACTGCAGCTGAAATCTGTCCCCGTGCTCATCATTGTTGGAACTCGTGTCCTTTTAAACGCAACAAACATCAACACAGTGACGCTGTTCATGATTGGATTTGGCAGATCTGACTAAATAAGTGATATTTGGTGAACAATGCAGAATCTTTTTTTTGTTTTTTAACTAGTTAGCATTTATCCGACTTTCTAGTTCCTTGAAGTGAAAACAAGCTCCTGCGCTCTCATAAAGCTTTTCCTTTCTTTTTCCACATCTGTGAAAGTGAGAGCTTCCATCCTCATGCATAACTAAAACGGTAGCTTGTCAAAACACAGGCCAATTTCACATATATTAAATGTAATCCTGCTCCAAGAAGCTAAAATCGGCGGCGGTGAGACTCATCCGAGATCATTTTCATGGCTTTGAATAAGAACAGGCTGGAAGCTGGACCTGGCAGGTTTCATGTTACCGTAATTAAATCCACCTGGATGTAACTTCTCATTCGCTGCTCTAATATCAACCTGGTTCCTCCACAGACAGCAACAGATACAACTGATGTGTTTTCTGTTATCAGCATTTTATTCCCGCTTTAATGAACCATGAATTTTAATTCCCTGAGATTCTCCTGAGCAGGAAAATGGAAAAATGCAAAAAGTGCAGGGAACAAGGGGAGGGAAACGCACCCTGCTGTTGCTATAAATGAAAAGCTCAGCAGATCTGTACAATCAAATCAATGTCGACCGCACACTGTGCTGACAATCTACTCCCTCATTACAACGCGTTACATATGAGGACTAAATAAATACTCTGCATGTCTTGTTTTGCCCGATTTCAATCCATACAGCAGCAACACTCAGTGTCAGTGCCAAAGATTTCCAGCCCACAAATGGCTTCTGGGGGGTAACACAGCACATGGAGTTTGAAGCATGTTTGACAGCTTGACAGCTTCTGTATTTTCTATGCAAAAAGCAAAGTTGGAAACGGTTTAGACTAAGTGTATGTACAGTGGGTACGGAAAGTATTCAGACCCCTTTAAATTTTTCACTCTTTGTTTCATTGCAGCCATTTGCTAAAATCAAATGGCAGCATCATGCTATGGGGGTGTTTTTCAGCTGCAGGGACAGGACGACTGGTTGCAATTGAAGGAAAGATGAATGCGGTCAAGTACAGAGATATCCTGGAAGAAAACCTCTTCCAGAGTGCTCTGGACCTCAGACTGGGCCGAAGGTTCACCTTCCAACAAGACAATGACCCTAAGCACACAGCTAAAATAACAAAGGAGTGGCTTCAGAACAACTCTGTGACCATTCTTGACTGGCCCAGCCAGAGCCCTGACCTAAACCCAAATGAGCATCTCTGGAGAGATCTGAAAATGGCTGTCCACCAACGTTCACCATCCAACCTGACAGAACTGGAGAGGATCTGCAAGGAAGAATGGCAGAGGATCCCCAAATCCAGGTGTGAAAAACTTGTTGCATCATTCCCAAGAAGACTCATGGCTGTACTAGCTCAAAAGGGTGCTTCTACTCAATACTGAGCAAAGGGTCTGAATACTTATGACCGTGTGATATTTCAGTTTTTCTTTTTTAATAAATTTGCAAAAATTTCTACATTTCTGTTTTTTTCTGTCAAGATAGGGTGCTGAGTGTACATTAATGAGAAATAAAATGAACTTTTTTGATTTTAGAAAATGGCTGCAATGAAACAAAGAGTGAAAAATTTAAAGGGGTCTGAATACTTTCCATACCCACTGTACTCCCATGCATTTTTCCTGAAGATTTCTATCAAAAATACCTGCATGGAAGATGTGCGATCAACACAATTATCAGTTTGTAGCCACAATTAGACAGGAAAATGAGCCTAGAAGAGTTTGGATACTGTAGATGTCAGTAAATGTAATATAATCTGTGTGTACCTTCACTTATTAATCCGCCTTGGAACACGGCAGAGTTATGTGACGATCGGTGTTGGTTTGTCTGTCTGTCTGTCTGTCTGTCTGTTCGCAGCATTACTCAAAAACGGACTTCTCCACCTGATCCATCAATTTTCCGCATCCCATTCATTGTCTATGTGAAACACAGAGCAACAGAACCAGTGTGCTGCGATCCAGTGAGTCTCTCCACAGCTCATTTGCATAAAGTAGACCCGACTTCGATTTTATGCAAATGCGAAGCGGAGTGCGGAGGTCACAAAACTTTCGTCAAACGTTTAAACTAGCCGTCGGTGAACTAAAACGAGGACAGATTCAGCTAATGCACAGATTATTTCTCACCTCAAATGCTTTCAGAAATACTTTTCACTGAAGTGTTTTCGAAAAAAAAGGAGGAAGTTTGCAGCCGAGCCGCCATGTTGGTCCGACGCATCTACCAGCATTGAGCTAATGCTTCAAACCATAAAAATGTGACTTTGTTTATCTTTTAGCCTTTGTTGTTTAAATTACATTCATTACAAACATAAATGTTTAAAGATTATTAATTAGACAGTAAGAATACAGTAAAACACTGGCGCTTTTACTGTAATCTTACAGGAAAATTTGCATAGAAACGTCAAATTTTCAGTATTATAGTATATTTATAGTGTTGCCAACTGTAGTCACTGCAGTTATCTGTAAATTACAACATTTTCTGCTTTGAAAATGCTGTAAACTGCAGCTCCATGCTGTGAATAACAATTCAAGAGAACAGGAGCCTTCAGGGAACATGAAGGGAGCGTTCCCTGAAGGCTCCTGTTTGCTGAGATGTGTCATTAATATTTATGATTCAGAATTGAAAGCTACCAACTCCAACCGTTAAAACTGCACCTAAGACAATAAATCATACAATAATCACATATTCAAAGGCAGCAGTGGATGACAAATCACGGTCTATTGAATATATTTGAGTAAACAAGGATAAATCATTTAATGTAAAAAAAAGAAAGAAAAATGTAAAAATGGCCTATCTCAGGGCATCAGTGTAAAGTTATGTGTATCTAATCAGTGATTCAAACAACTGTTGTGTGGTAATGTTTTGCTCAGTTCACACTGTCACCAGTTATTCTTATTTTTAGCTCCAAAAGTGCATCAAATTTTACATTTTTCAACCATATTTTGAACAAAACTTTTAATATCAAATAGTTCTTGATGGTTAGAAATCGCAACTAAAGCACAAGAACAAATGTATTTAGATGGAAGCCACTCGATTTTTATTATTCAATAAGAAAATGTTGATAGATTTTTCTGCTTAATGTATTTAGCAAGTCACAGATACATTAGTACTGAACCTGTCAGGATGTATTCACTGATCATGACGGTCAATATCCACTGGCAGCATTATTAAACTTTTTGGCATTCACAGCACCTGGTTGAAAGTCAGGAAAAAGTCTGAACAAAATCCAGTCCGAAAACTCAACATATGGATCTAAAAGAAGCTCACCATGGCCTGACGTGCAGTGCATTTATTCATGCATGAGAACCGACCACCTCTGCCGATGTTGGTGTTCACAAATGTGGGATTTCACACAGTAAAACTAGAATTAGCAACCAGTCTGGCAGCACTTTCAATGCACATATGTCCAGATACACAAAAATGATGACTTCAAAGAGTCTAAATTAATTAGGAGATGCAAAAATTCCTTGGATTTGCTCAAGTTTGGACAATAAACCTGACTCTGATTTACCCCAAAAGCTGAGACAGAATGCTTCAAATGCCACTGCAAAGAAGCTAAAAATTCTAAACTGTGGATGCTTCACACACATCTTCAACCTGACAACACAGGAGATCTATGCAATCGCCACAATTTCAAGGTGGGCGCCTGAGATTAGTGTCGCCAATTCAGTATCTGGACAAATGTGAAATACGGTCACGGTGTCCGCTTTGGGTCCTGAGTTATGGCGTTGGAAGATTCCCTTGAGGCGTTCCAGAGACGCTGCGCTCACAAGAAGAGGACGTACGTACATATGGATGGACGCACAACTCAAACCCAGGACGCCTTCGGGCCGCAGCAGCGGAAATATCGACGGTAATCCGGCCGGCGTTTAAACTGCACAGGCGTGAATGGGAGGACAATTTAGTTGTGCTGGAACATAATTTCTGGCAGACAGTGTTGCTGCTTGAGACACGATGAAAATGATAAAGAACGCTGAAAATTTAAAACAGCTTTTTGCTTCATTCGCTCTTTAGGGAGGAAGAAGGTTCTTCTTGCTGACTTATTTAGACACGCCGACTTTAAAGTCTGTCAAACAAATAGAAGGACACAGATGGGAAAGGCTGTGCGAAAGTGTTTAACAAATTATGGGCAGAGATGGCTTTGGCTGATTCTTTTTATCCCTCATTTTGGTCCATAGCCACTTTTCTATCAAAGTAGATTTGGCCTCTGTATCGCTTTTTCTCTGTGAGACGTCTCTTTTCCTTCTTCCTTCTTTTACCAGCAGCCTGTTGGGATCCTCGGATCGGCTGCTGTGGTAGCACATGTCCCAGACTGCTTTCTGGGACAAACTTCAAGAAGCTGGGCTGGGGAAAAAAAGATGGAAGAGAAAATATGGTAGAGAGAAAAAGAGAGAGAGAGAGGATTCTCTAGCACTACGGAGCCTCTTCAATTATTCAAATGGCCGCTGTCCCTCTGCACTTGTTCTCTCTGCTTGGTTTGAATATTAAAATGGCCGCCCCCAAAGAGACATATATCCAGAAGATGAAGCCCACGCAGAGTGCAAAGGCTGAGTGTGCTTGACTTTTTAGCATCTCGCCACAGCAGTCAATGAACGGGAGACTATCTGTGCAAACCCGACTGCACGGCTTTGAAGAGGGAAGCATTCCTGTCACGTATGGCCTAAATTCCATTAAAGACAGGCTCAGGGACTGCATTATTAGCATCGAGCCGAGCACGCTACCTGTATCCCGGCAGAAAGGAGATGCCCACTCCTGTCAGGAGTGCAGGCTGAAGTAGCGGCAGAGTTCCCGGTTCCTTTCTTCGGAGGCTTGACCGGGTCAGCGCAGTCTGATGAGATTCCGTGACATGATCATGAACTTTTGAGATTAAGGAGAATTACGATTCTCCTCACACACGGCATCGATTGGACACGGTCGGCCTGAGTTAAGTTGCTAATATGTAGATAGATTTTGTTTGATTAGGGTTTGCTCATTGCTGCTAAACAATATTCAACTCAGTCTTTGTTAAATGGCATCACTACACAACTACGAGAAAACATCATTTCTACTAGATTACGTTTGCTTGTATTCCATCCATCCATCCATCCATCCATTATCTATACACCGCTTAATCCTCACTAGGGTCGTGGGGGGGGCTGGAGTCTATCCCAGCTGACTCAGGTGAAGGCAGGGGACACCCTAGACAGGTCGCCAGTCTGTCACAGGGCTACATACAGAGACAAACAATCACTCTCACATTCACACCTACGGGCAATTTAGAATGATCAATTAACCTCAGCATATTTTTGGACTGTGGGAGGAAGCCGGAGTACCCGGAGAAAACCCACGCATGCACAGGGAGAACATGCAAACTCCATGCAGAAAGATCCCGGGAAAGCCGGGACGCGAACCAGGGATCTTCTCGCTGCAAGGCGAAAGTGCTAACCACTACACCACTGTGCAGCCCCTGTTTGCTTGTATTATATCACAAATACATTTCTAATCAACACATCGTTGCCATATATTTTATTGTTTTACTGTTGTTTCTCTTCAGCCAACCAACTCTGTATTAGATGGGGCTGGAAAATGGAGGAGATTCTTGAAACATGTAGTGAAAGCATCATATTTTAAACCAAACAATGATATTTTTCTGACCTCAATCATGTCATTTTGGTGCCTAAACTTACCCAAGCTTCTAACATGTCCAAAAAAACATGATATTTTCCTGAATCTAACCACATAATTTACTAGAAAGCCAGTGAAAACTGAAAGTAAACTACCAGAGAAAATGAAACAGAAGGTATCTCGTCCATCCCAGATATAAACCTTTTGTTTCTGGTTGAAAGTCTGATCAGTGGTCGATGCCTCCATCCATCCTCCTGCATCCTGACATGGACTTTGTCTTTCTTTCCCAGTGATCGTCTTTCCCAGGTCATAAATTATGTGAAATGCAGGGACAATGGGAGGCTTATACCTGCAATCTACATCCAGCACATCAAACTACTACTACTGACCTTAACTGTAGCTTTGGTACAGTTCACACAGTTTTCCACTCAAATATTGCAACCCTGTCTCGATAAAATTTGGTTTCTGTACAACTACACCCCAAAAGTTCCAGTTTTGCAGAGTATTTGGATGGTGCAGCATGGCAACCCTACTAGTTTTGCCAGTGAAATGGCCATTTATATTAGCGATGCCCGCCTCTCTGTGTGTAAATGTCCCACCAAAACAGTTCCCCCGGGACTACTTTGAGTGAACATAATTGCTGCATCCTCTGGGTAGCTCCATCTGATACCAACTGTTATTGGCTGAAAGAAGTATAAACAAGCCAGAGTGTTTTGTTCTACAATTTTAAAATGCTAATGAGGTGCAGCAGACCATTCTGTGGGTGGTAGAAGCTCAGGTGGGAGTTTAGCAGTTCAGCCATTAATAGTAGGGCAGTGATGGAAAATCACATCTTTCAGTCTTTTAAAAATGTGAAAAGTGAAGCGGTAAATCAGGTAAAACAGGAACTTACAGGAGGGAAAATGCAGCAAAATGCAATATATATTACTATATCATATATAATTGTATTGTTGTTATTGATGGTTCACTATGTAGGCAGAATTTTCCCATTGAAGCAAGAAGAGGTGAATTTTATATGCCCTTTATTTCAGTGCAAATTCACAACATATGTCATCTCACTTCTCACAATAAGGCGAATATTTTACAAAATTATAGAGAAGAATTCAACCAACAATCCAAACAACGCAGCTCTTTGGCAACAGTGGGAGGAAAACCCTCCCCTTTTAGAAGGAGGAATCATCTGGCAGAACCAGGCTCAGGGAGGTAGAACATCTGCCTTGACTGGTTGGGGTGAGGTTGCAGATAGCAGATACAAAACACACAAAAAATACATCAATAACAATTGACACTAGGGTGTAGGGAGGCCACTAATCAGAAAATGTGTATCTTTGCAGCCAGAAAAAAAAGAGTATCATGGGAAGTCCTCAAGTAGAATAGGACTATACATAAGGAGTGTTTAAAATCACCTTTATCAAAAAGGAAACCCTAAAAGTAGAAGAGAAGCATCTGATTGATGTTTCTGCTTTTGGAATCTCTAGAAACCAGAAATAAACCTGCATCCTGAGAGCGAAGTGCTCTGTTGCTGCAATGCTACAATAAGGTCTTTAAGATACAACAAGATGAAAGTCATGAAGGATTTTAAACTCTATCCTTGATTTTACAGTGACAGTAACTGCCACTTCTGTCAAATAAATTAGAAATATTGAAGTAAATGCTACAGTTAACTTAAAATTGTATTTAACAGTTCCAGTGCTGGTGGAGGGTAAATGCTTTGATCCAAGACTTTTTGTTTCATTTCACTAAATTGTGCATTTTAGACAAAAGAGTCCTCCAGTGTGATGTACTGTGCACGGAAAAGCACTCAGATCTTAAGTTTCGTCCAAATGCAGTGGTCACCAGGCTTTTTTCTGCAGAGTTTGTTGGAATAAATCTGATTTCATGCAGCTGTGCAACTGCATAAAGTGACTTATTAAGGTGTCTTTAAAGCAAAAGATATGCGCGACCTTTCGACTGCGTTCTCATCAAACTGTTCAGTGTCCCCTTGTGCATCATGATGAAGGTTTTTCTATTTTTTAAAATCAGATTTGTCTTTTATTTCTCACTTTTCCGTGTTTTTTTGTGTGCTTTGGCCAGTGTAAAGGAGCGAGGCTCACCTTTTGCTGCTTTGATTTATTAGTGCATGTGAGTCAGAAACTCCCCCCACTGAGAGACCTCGAAGGCATTTTACATTGTGTGTGTGTGTGTGTGTGTTATTTATTTCATTTTGTTAGTATTCAGTGATCACAGTGAGCAGTGTAGGAGGATGAACCTTAATGGACCGTGTTTCCTCTCATTACAGCAGTTCCAGATAATTAAAGTGGCATTTCTGTGTATGCATATTACATTAAAGCTCCTTTGTGGATTAAAGAAAAAAATAAGTCAGCTGGTGAAATGGCTGTGAAGGCTGTAAATGTTCCCACTCTGAGGAGAATAGAGAGCTGCCAGTTTGAGATGCTTCCCTGGGGCCGCGGGACGACTTCCGGTTTCAATACCAAGTCAAAGCTGTCGGAGGAAGATTTAAAAAGAATGTTTGTGTTTCATTAGTGTGGCTATCTGGAGTTAATGTGCCGTCTTTGAGTGCATGATTATTGTATCTGGAAAACAACTGAAGTAGTCCTTTTCTCTTTATTTCTATGGCTTAAAGAGGCTTCAAAATGATCTATATGTAGGTCGGGAAGAATAATCTATTCATATTCTCTGCCATTAAAGTGGCTTCCTTATTGACATTTTGACCTTTATGTGCTTGGCCACAGAAGCTCTTTGTGACTGATTATTTCCTTTAATGCAATGAAATCACTTGAAGCTAAGATAAATGAAAACCTGGGTGGAAATACAGCCGCATATAAAGCATAAACTGACATTTCCAGCTTCAGTTTTTTAGTCACATATGCTGTTTAAACCAATTATATCTTTAATAAAGTGTTGAAGATTTCTTTAGCGTAGATGTTCACACGTGTAGTCAATGCAGATATTAAGTCTTATTGTTGGTGCTTTGCAAGAAGCTAGAGGCCAGTTGTGCAAACTCTCCTGATTTTTTTTTTTTTTTTTTTGCTAAGGAAAGCACAAGAAAAGAAAAATGTGAGGATTAAAAAAATAATACCTTCACACTCCTTATAATGTAGGTTCCTGGCCATATTATTTTAGCAGCTGACAAACAATGGAGAGATATGCAAAGCCGCCTTCCACGCTTTCATGCCGATATGGATGCGCTGGCACACAGTCAAATAGGCTCCGTGTTCACATCGTTGTCGAACACCGCCGTCCAACAGGCCTTGTTTCCGCAGAATACATTATTTTGATTAATTACAGCAGGTCCCCGCTGAATTTGAATGACCTCCAAAAAGAGTGTACCAAGTCCTGGTCATGTGACTTCCTGTATAGGGTCCAGATTTCTATAAAGCATGGTAATGAGGCTTATTAGCATAAACGTGAAGACAGAGAGTGCCTTCCGTATCTTTTATCTTTTAACTTTTGACAGCTTTACCGCCTCGTGTGAACCTGAAACTAAATGCACGAGGAGGGTGATTAATGCAAATGCTTCAGGCGCCGTGGAGGAGAGCACGGGGACAGCGGTTGGAGGTGGGGTGGGGGGGTTTTAGTGTGTTCTGTTATTTTGTCATAAACGCTGTAGCGTGTCACAATAATGCAAACCGGGGCACGGTTAGTTTTGGTGCTTTCGCTGCATGTTCAGGCCGAGAAATGACAAAATCGGCTCATTACATGGATGCCTTCAGAACATGCAGTCCTGCATCGTATGCACTGAACCACTTTATGCTACGAAATGTTGAAATTACCAGGAATGAAAAGTGCATGAATAATCTGATAACCTTCAGATGGAAGATGTGCATATCAGATTTAATGTGGCGCGTCTGATTTTATTTTTTTTCCCGTCCATGTCACGGTTTACAGGATTCTAATACACTATCACCCAAGTGTAACGAGAAAATTGTTCCTTCCCGCGTCCATCAGAACGAGGCAGACGGTTGTGTGTATTTATCACAGTAAAGATGGAGCAGCAGGTTGAGATAATGGCGGTTCTCCCGCAGTGGCAGTTCAATGGCTTTCTTAATCAGAATGGACAGCGGGTGTCATAAAGGACCGAAGCAGTGACCTTCCATTTGTAGGATTGCCTCTTACAACCCGAGCAAGTCTTCTGCAACATTGATCTCCCTCTGTGGATGAGTTTTATTTTCCAACAGGTACGGGGACACATTTGCATTAGAAAACCTGGGAACTAGTGAGCGCTCGCTAATTGTTCTAAAATCTTCACCTCTGAAATCCTATAAAACACCTGATGGGTGACAGATGTGATCAGGCGGTTGTATTAATCAGTGCACTAGATCTAATGTTACAGTCCTTTGTGCCATAATCCAGCCTGAGCACCCATACAGGAGCACATTTCAGATGTCACAAGAAGGATATACTCACCTACAAATGGTGACTGGGGCATAAATCTAAGTGACAACCAGACAGGCGGCACAATTCATTATGTAACCAACTAATCTAACTGCTCCATTCACCCGCCGACTAATTGAATTAATAGAGGTTATGTCTCCTGGGTTATCAGATATGCAATCCCTTATTGCAGCTGTTATGCTACCAATGCCCAATTCGTCACTGATGCTCAGTTTCTTCTAAATCAGTATTTTTCACCGTCGAGGCGGATAGGTGAGGTTTGTGGAATGACTAAAGACCACCTGGAGGCCTCTTCACCAATCAATACCAACCTCATGGTCAACGTTATCTCCTAAGGAGGGGAGTTAAGATTGATTGTCGTTAAGCACTTTACAGGATGGAAAGAGGATGAGGACGGATCATAAAACGCCCACGCGCCACCCACCCATCCCTCTCAGGCCCCGCAACAAGAGTGCAGCCAATCGATCGTGGCAGGATCAGCGAGAAAAAGAAATAAATAACGGTAAAGAAATAAATATTTAAACAAACGGGGAAGCAAAAAAAAGCAAAAAAAAGAAGAATCGCGCGACAAAGCGATCGAATCTGTTGCGCCAAAAATATCATCTTAAGCTAAAATAAAAAGCTCATTTTTAATGTAGTCATCTTAATTGATCCCCCGTGCGAATGATTTAGCATTTTGATGAGTTTATGCAACCAGCGGAGTCGGTGTTGTGTGAGACAAAGAGGTTAGAAGCCGGGATCTCTTCACACTAACCTCTGTGCATTCCTGACACAAAAGGACGAAAGAAGGCAGATCTTCAAATTAAATAACCGTAGCTCTCTCCAGCTTTGAATTAATAAAGGCAAAATGGGGGGGATTAGCTCCACTCACTCAGGAGGTATCAAAAATATGCACAATGGATTATTAGAAAGGATGGATTTTGACATCATATTAAAAAGGTGGGAGGTAAAAAGAAGGCTGAGGGAGTGGACTCTCTTATCGGCCTGGTTATTACTGACAGATTTGCCCTGAATCATCCACAACAGCTTTGATTGCACCTTTTTAGTGCCTCGGTTGCTATTATGTGGCTGAAATTATTCACACTGGTAAATAAGGGTTTGTTTTTTTATAGACACACAGCTTGCTTTGCTAAAATACCTGAAGAATTAACCAAGAGTCAACATTACATAACCGCACCACCTGACATTCAGTATTCACAGCACATTACGCTCGCTGTTCACATCCCACGGTAAATATATAGATACAGGAGAGCACAAACCAGACAGCATGAGTGAGAATGATTTAATACGAGCAGGTTCTGGGGGCTCTGGAGGTCCTCTCTTATTCATCTTACTAATCTCAGCCCCATATTTTAATGTTGTCCTGGACGAGAGCCATCTTTGTTGTCATCTATTCGGTAATTATTTATTCCACAACACTGACATTCATTCTACAGACCTGCAAAGTGTTAATTACACTTTGATATTCATTATCTAAAGCCAGCTGATTCACAAAGAGCCTGCTGCAAACCAGTAGAATGACTGTGCATTTTCCTTTCAGTGGGCTGGTTACACAAACGTTTGATTTTAAGAACTTAAGCCGCACAAGTTGCAACCGGCAGCGATGAGAAACCAACCAAAGGTCTCGACTTGGACGCTGATTCAGTGTGTGAAAATCCTTGAGGTTTACACGTATTGTTGTTGTGTGTTGTGTTGTTTTTTCTCACCTTTTCGCGCCATTGTGAGTGTGTTTGATTTGAACAAAGCCTCACAGATCTGACAGTGTTTCTTCATCGTGTCAGGACTCGAGATGCTCTTCGAACCACCCGGACTGGAAACACACAGACGTGCAAATGTATTGTTGGCTGCAGTCGGGATGATTCATGTCTTTCTCATGGGCTCCATACCATTTAACTCGATCACTTATGAAACATTCAACATTCAATGAAAGGCGTTGTTACAGAGAATGCCTTTGTGTGAGCTGTGTTCTGTGCATTGCCATGAACCTAGAATTCAATTGATTCTAGAAAAGTTTGGCAGCAACAAAGTTTCATTCTCCTCTTCAGTCATTTTTTTTTCTCCAGACAGTATGAGAACACATGAAAAGAGAAAAAAGCAGCCCTTTATTGACTGCATAAGAGTAGCACCTGACGTGTTTGAATCTCTAATTAAAAGAAAAGTTGCAGCATTGTGATACTTTTGCATATACAGTGATGAAAAGGAGTTTTCGGACACCCCAAATCACTCTTAGGTCTTGAAGTGAAATGTCTTTCAGTACAGTCGCAACCAAAATACTAAACAAATCATAAAAAAAGCCATTAAAAGCTTAAAACTGATTGGTTCCAGAGAAATACATCAGACATTTTGAGTATTGGGTCATTTTGATACCAGTGATCCACTAATGAAGGTCCTGCTTTTTATTAAAAGACACAATTTTTGTTGCTGTCTATATAAAGCTAACACATTTGAAAGTTCTTCAGAGACAACAATGGCTAAAACAGGGAACCTAACGCAGGAAACACGCCTGAAGATACAGATTCTCAGCCAGGAAGGATATATCTGCAGCCAGATAGCATGGAAGTGCAGATGCAGTCCTTCAGCAGTTGGATACACTCTGCAGAAATACAGACCAGCCATCAGCTTGGAAGACAAACCAAGATCTGAGAGTCCAAGAGTTTCTACAGCAAGAAATGACCGCATCCTGATCCACAGGGAAAACCGTCAAATGACATCACGGGAGCTTCAGCAGCAGTGGTCAAACCAAACTGGTGTCCAGTGTTCCACCCAAACTGTCCATGGCTGATTTTGAGATCATGTCTTAAGGTCCTACAAGGCTGTGAAGAAGCCTCTGATCAATGACAGATAGAGGTTAGACCAGTGTCGCTGAGCCCGAGCACGCAAGAACTGGACAGTCAAGAATTGGAAGAAGATTCTGTGGTCAGATGAGTCCAGTTTCCAGCTTTATTTTCCTCCTGCTAATGTGAGGGTACGCAGAAGGCCAGGAGAAGCATCACCTACAGCATGTACAGTACCTACTACCAAGCACAGTGGAGGCAGTATCATGGTTTGAGAATGCATGAGTGCTGCTGGTGTTGGTCATCTCAGTGAACTCTGCCAAGTATTGTGCCATTCTCCAAACCCACATGATCCCTTCTGCATGTGCACTGTTCCGTTGTGGTCAAGGCGGCTGCCAGAATTTTGACGTTTTGCCAACAGGAAGTGATGCATATCTAGCCTGTACCTGCTCCAATCTGCCTCAAACTTTACATGTGGGATCAGAGTCCGGCCTTCATCACATCCATAGGCTGAAATGAACTCTCAGTCGCAGTCCCACCTGGCGGACATGCTTGGATTCGATGACCAGCGAGGATGCGAGGATCCGATCAACGCTGCTTGCAGCTTTAATTCCATTTTTAATTTTAATTCTTGCCAGTTCCAGATATCCTCTGCAGCGCAGGGACAGTAATTAAGCATCACTTTACACCTTTTTATTACCTGCAGAAGTAGCTGCGACATCTGCTAGTTGAAGAAGAAGCAAAAGAAAAAACTGAAAATGTCTTTGATAGGTGAGTGATCTCCTAAAAAGGCACATTTTCCTCAACGCAAATCCCGTTAAAAAAAAAAAAAAAAAAAAGTATAAACTCTGTGTCTCACGGCTTCTTAAGAGAGTAAAATCATAAGAGCTGCCAGATGCACAAAGAATATATAAAGATTCTTTAAAAGCAAGAAGTGTTTCATGGCATATTTTAAAAAGTCTGACAGGTTTGGATTTGTCAGCAGCGAGGACATTCGGCTAAAGTAGTTTTAAGTACTGTATGAAGTGCCCAGGGAATGTTATCTTCTTTCTCATTCAAAGGAAAAAAAACTCTTCATGCCAAAAGGTCTAAAATACTTCTGACAGTTATTGGCCTGAAATCCTCTGAAATAAACAGAATTGCAGCCAGTCTGGGCTGTGTACTCGCTGAGATGATTTCATGACAGATTACAGTCAAACCAGCGTGTTGCAGAGCTCACTGTGACTCACTATTTTTAACTTTTTCATTCTGATGCCGGAAGGAACATTTTAATATGCTAATACATGTTTTTTTTCCCCCCTCTTAATGGCACTGGCTCTTTGATACCGATGCATCCACTTGCATATTAAGAGTTGCAGAATAAGAAAAAAAAGAGCTGAGTTTGCCCTACATCTGTGTGTGCTTTTGCTCACCAGGCCGGTGGGTGGCGGGGGGGACAACAGTGGGATTCACCGGGCAGACGGCGCTCACTGGTGATGTTGTAGGTGTAAATGGAGTCATGCTCTGCTGAGAGACTGGGGCTGGTGTGTGCGCTGCCCTCATCCATCATATTTGAGGTGGTGTGTGTGTGTGTGTGTGTGTGTGTGTCGTCTTTGCGGGCGAGGAGAGACGGAGGATGCTCTCCAGCCGGGCCCAGGAGATGGGCTGAAGGAGGAGGGATGACAGATGACGGATGAGGTGCCGTCATGGTTTCCTAAAAGCTCAGTAAGACCTGTCTTCTGGCGGCACGTCTAAATTATGACCTCAGCTTCGCCGCCGTTTGTAGCGCTCAGCCCCGGTCTCGGGTTATCCAAGCGAAACTGCCAGACCTTTAGATTTTGTGGGCTCGAGGATTTTTTTATTTATTTATTTTTTTGCCATTCACCTTCTTGCAGGAAATAAGATAATCATCTGCATACGTCTTGCAGCTGAAATGACAAGTGCCTGCTAGGTTCAGGAGGCTGTGATTATAGCAGCACATCTGAAGGGTGTAATAACTAGAAGATCCCCAGTGCCCGTGCTGGCTTTCCCGTGGTCTTTTTTCATGTACAAAATACTAAAACATCCAATTTTTGTGTAAAATTACCTGTCCTGAGACCAAATCAAATAAAACTAGGAGAAAAGAATGTTTGAAAATATTTGAAAATAAGTCTGGAGTTCTCCCTAAAATGCAAATTTTCTCGTCCCACTCCCCTGATGATCAAATAAAACTGTTAAAATGAAACTTGAATCTCCTATTTTTGTTTTTTTTTTTTTTTTTTTTGCATTGATGTCTCTTGTAATTGTGGGAAAATTTTTTTGGAGTTTGCATGGTCCCCCTGTCCAAGCTTCAGTTTTCTCCTTGTACTTCGACTTCCTCCCATAGACTAGAAGGCAGCAAGTGCAACCTTTACTAAATGTACAGAACTATACAGGGTGAATGAGACTTGATATATTGTAACTGGGGCTGGGACTATAATGTGTTAATTTCAATTAATTACAGAAAAAATAACGCGTTAAAAAACTAGCACATTCAAACACGCCTTTCTCCCTAATTTCTGGCACATCAGCACCGATGCACACTCCAGCCCAGATTAATTGGTAACTCTCAATCATCTGTACAGGCACCCAGATAGCTCAACTGGTTGAGCGGGCGACCCATAAACAGGGGCTATAGTCCCCAACGCAGCAGCCAAGGTTCGATTCTGGCTCCTGGCCATTTGCTGCATGTCCTTTCTGGACGCTTCTCCCCACATTTCCTGTCTCTCTCCACTGTCTACTACAACAAAGTCTGAAAAAAAGCCCCTAAAAATGTCTTTTAGGTGTGAATGCGAGCGTGAGAAATTGGTGGCCTGTCCAGATTGTCCCCTGCCTTCGCCCCAAATCAGCTGGGATAGACTCCAGCCCCCTGCGACCTTAATGAGGATTAAGTGGTGTATAGATAACGGATGGATGGATGTTAATGCAAAGCGCTAATGTCAATGCTTCCTTTTTGCCAATGAATCTCAGATCTGAAAGTGATGTATTTTTCAGTCCCCACTCCAACTGCTTTGGAATATGTAAGCATGCGTGTTTCATGATTCAACAATCATGTTGAATTTTCCACCTCAGTATGGATTTACTACGGGGTTGGAATTTGTACATGAAGCTCATTTCCATGCTCCCTGGAACAGCTGGTCTCGAGCAAACACTGCTATTATAAAATACTTGACACAAACAAGCCCTAATGATGAATCCTGCCGCATGCTCATTAATTCAAGAGTTATAAAAAGAAAAAAAAAAAAACCTGCGTGGAGTGTGATCTGCTCCCCGCAGGCAGGCGCTCTCGCTGTGAGCTCGGATAGCGGAGGGCCCCCATCGGTCGGTGCTCGACTGTGGCCCTAGAAAGTATAACTGGCAGCGACGCTCACAGGAAATGTGCACCTGACGCACGTATCTGCCAGACACTGTGGGCTAGTGCTGACTGGGAGCGTCGACGTGCCAAGTTGGTGTGGAGGAAAGTAGGGCAAGCGATGCCATCCAAAGCACAACAAAGTGGACACATCCCTTTGTGCGGAAATCACACAAATTTATAGTGTCAACAAGATTTGCATACATTTGCAAGCAAAACATGGAAGTAATTGTTACAGCAAGTGCAGCTTCTGTTAGCAGTCCAATGCCTCATGTGCGGTTTTATAATTTCACAAAAAATCTGCAGAATCTCTGGTCTTAATTAAGATTACATTTGATTGAACTTTATTGTCATTATACGTGTACAAGTATAGATAACGAAATGTAGTTTGGCATCCGGCCAGAAGTGCAAGATTTACTAAATGTACAGAGATAGACAAGGTGAATGAGATTTGATATATTATTCCCATGAAATTGTTTGTTATAGACACAATGCACCAAATATTGAGACGCTATGCACATATTTACAGACTGTGCAGTTGTTGTGTAAATTTACTTGTCCTGAGACCAAATCTTAAAGAAAAAGAAAAAACTAGGAGAAAAGAATGTTTGAAAATACTTTTAAAATTACCAAATAAGTCTAGAGTTCCCCCTAAAATTACATTTTTCTCTTTTCCCACCCCCCTGATGAGCAAACTGAATCTTAAATAAAACAGTTAAAATGAAATTTAAATCTCTCTTTTTTTTTTAGTATTATTTCTTTCATTGATGTTTCTGGTGATTATGATTTTTTTTTTTAAATCAACATAATATTTTAAATAATTATTATGCATGGAATGTGTGTTCCACAACAACCCTGTTAGCATAACCTTTTTGCTGGTTGAAGAAGAAGAAAACAGTGACTCACAAAAGGAACTGTCTCAATCTGAAAGGTCAGCTTTTTTGAAAACCAAAATGACTCAGTTCGAAATGTTTTCTATAAACAGAATTTATCATTTCTCTGGTCTGATTTCAGCATCTGATGGTTTGTTATTGCTGTGTTTTGTAGAGAGAAATTAACATCTCATCTGTTCTCAATTTAACTTAATGCCTCTGCATTGCATAAAATAAAATAGAGTCTAGGTTCTAACATCTGCCATTTAAGGAATGTGTAAAAATAAGACGCGTTTGTGTTTCATCTAAAAATCAGGCTTTTGCAGAGAAACTTGTAGCATTATGTGGTACATCTCACCATTTGGGGGGTTCGTTTTCCTTTCTTTCTTCTCGTAAACATGCTCAGATTTTCAGATAACTTGTGCTAAAAGCTATAACAGTGCTGCTTTATGATACCTAAAAAAAATACTACAATAAATTTTAGAATATAATAATGTAAAACTTGCATTAGCCCCACAAAACAGCATCTGCAAATATTTAACTAAAATGTATTTATTTTTAACCATGTTTCGGCGTTTGAAATGAACAGATATACTAGTGCAGCTTAAAGCTTATGTTGAGACTATGCTAATGGGGTGGTACAATATTTTCACAGTCATACCTCTGCAAAGATGAGCTTGTTTCTCTATGTCAGTATACACAACATCAACATAGCAGCAGGTATAGAAGTTAATTTTCTTCCATATACGTACTGAGGTGATGGTAGAAGTCCTTTCTAGTCTACACTAAGTTATCCAAACAGTTATAACAGGTTATAAATGTTTAGCATTTGCACCAGAAAAAATGCTTTGGAGCCTTGTGTGTTTGAATCAATATTAAAAACTTTTGCGTTTGTCTTATGCGGTGGGTAAGTATTTCTAATGAACTTAAACATTACAGTGATTCTCGTTGGAATTGACATCATCAAACAGTTTTCCAATAGAATGTGTAGAGGAAAGCTATGTCCTCTTCTCTATTTTTCATATTTTCATAACATTGTCAGCCTTGATTGAATGTCTCACTCTACCTCATATTATCAGGATCAGGCTAATTATTTTGACTGTTTTCCATCAGTCAGTTTGTCCTCTTGGTCAGCAGTAACAGCAGCTAAATATCTAGCTTCTACTGCTGAGAAAAAGATCACATTAGCATGGATTAGCAACCCTGTTACTGTGATTAGAGTAGGGTTAGCAAACAACACAGAAAACATGGAATAAAAATGGTGCCATTGATGTGTAAGCTGAGCCAATCAAGCCTTTGATAGTTTATTACCTATTATTGATGAATGCGGAGCAGAAAATTGGTTTCTTTTTCAAAACTTTGAAGCCCAAATGTCCTCCAATTCTGGAATGGCCCACAGACATAATATAAATTTAACTGTGCAGATATATTACTGGAGAGGAGAGTTGTTTTTCACACATGCAACACAAAGACGCAGAAGATATGAGCTATACAATAAGATGTTATATAAAAATTGGGTGTAAATGTGTGTAAAATGCGCTTTCTTTCATTGAAGGTGTAATAAAGAGATGTCCCTCACTCCCACTCTCATTTGTGCAGGATCCCTGTTCTGACTCACTGTCTTAGTCATCTCTATTGTGAAAATCTTACGTGAGGATCTTCATTAATTACCCACCGCTGAGGTTCAGGCGGGCTAATGAGAGCAGCGCAAGGAATCATCTCTATGGTCTCATAGCTCTTTTTTTTGTTTGGTTTTTTTTAGTTTTTTTGTGCAGGATTTTTTACAGCGAGCATGAGTTTCTTTTCTTAATTTATTATTAAAGGGAAACTTCTGCATTTTAGTTTGTGATTGAAATCAGCCTGTTTTGGTTTGACAGCCTGAAAGCTGCACTCCGACACGGTTCACATTCTACTTGTCAAACTCTAAGACAGACTTTTTTTTTTAAATGCGCTTGTTGGTCCATTAAGCATTTATTGCAAAGTGTAGTTTCACATGACATTAACCCTCAAACCTGACGAAGACTTTCCATACTGACGCTGCAACACGCCAGAAAGACTCCATCTAACATCAACCAAATCTGAAAAACCCAAACTATGTTGAATATTAGTTTGCAACAGGAGGAATCACAGCATCAAATGTGTGTAAAAATGCTCATTTCTTTGCCTCTAACTTGTTCTGACCAACATTCTGATATAAGCCTTGAAAGTTTACCCAGAATGCACTTTTTAAAGTTTTCTCTGGTGATTTATCAGAAAACAGAAACACATCAAGGGTACCAATGATTGTTTAGGACAGGTTTGGAACAATTTTAAACAGGTTTTTGTTATTTTAGTCAAATTTTGAGTCATTTTGGACCAAAGTTTTATAATTTTGGAGGCATTTTGGACAAGTTTTGTGTATTTTAGGCAAATTTATTCTCATTCTGGGAAGTTTCCAAGGCAATTTGGATAGATTGGAGGTGTTTTTGGTAACTTTTTGGCTCAGTTTGGACAATTTTCTAGTGATTGTAGACAGCTTTTTAGTTATTTTTACTTGGTCATTTCAATTAGTTGAGTAATTTTGGACAAACTGAGTGTTTTTAGATAATTTTTTGAATGATTTGAAACAACAGAAATGCACTTTTTAAAGTTTTCTCTGGTGCATTGTCAGAAAACGGAAACATATCCAGGGTACCATCTGTGCCATAGACATTAAACTATTGCAGTTTTCCTGTTCAAACTAGGATACATCCCATAATACTGATGCTCAACATTGGTTACAGAGCAAATGAACCAAAAACAGATTTAGTGTTTAGATTATGATACCTTGAGGGGATGTAAAACTGATCTGATTGCAATTTTCAACAGAAACTTGAAAATGTCATGTTTCCAGTATGAAGGCTCAAAAATGTTGAAAAAATTGACCCACCAACATGTACTTGGATGGTCTGTAACTGTAAAATATTCATTGTATGAAGGTAAAACTTCATTCAACATACTAAAGTCACTTGAAAATAAAAAATCTGTTCATTTTGTGGGGGTCAGATGAGAGGAACTGATTGATTTTTCATGGAATAAAACCAAAACAACAAGCAGAAAGATGCTAAAAAGCTCCTCAGAGCTGCAAGAACAACAGAAGCTGATAATGAATCTGTTTGTGACTACAAATGACCCGTTTCATGTGATCCAATATTCATATTAAACATTGATTATCTGCAGCTTTAGCATGACATTAAGTCAATGAATTCCCTGCTGACAAATCAATTGATCAATATATTAATTGTAGAATGTCACTCTCCAGTATAAACGGAAAACATTCATTGGCACTGATACTGGTAGATGGAATGTAATGAGATGTTTATCCACTTACTGGTTTGGAAACCTGAAATAAAAGCTGAGCAGATCCATCTTTTTCAGGATTAATACCTAAACTACAATAGAGACGTCAAATTACAAACATTATTCTTCTGATAAACGGAGAAATGACAACTTTAAATCAGTTATGAAATAATTCTCAGACTGACATTTGACTGCCTAACCTGCAGAGAAAACACTTCTATGGCAACAGCTCAGTAATTACAGAAGATCTATGAATCACATTTTTATTGTCTGTGATGATATATATTTTTTTGTTCTATTATTACTGTGCTGTTAGACGTGTTATCCAGAAGCGGATTTTCATACTTTTTAAAAGAAATAAGAACCTTCCTGAGTCAATCTATTTATTATTAGAAGGTGAAGACAGCTCAAGAAGTCAAAATGTTCTTTTACAGTGCATCTAATCGCTTAACTGAATTGAAAAACAAATCAAATCAATATTAATTGAATGCCACGAGCAATTAGCGACAACAAAGCACCAGCAGAGGGCAACAAAAAGTCACCATCCTCCCAGTCAAGTGTTTGTAGGGCAACACCAAGAGCTGCATTTCACAAGAACCCAAAGGATGCAGTGGGGATGAGTGGCAAAAAAAAAGAGATTAGAAAAGGGAGAAACTGTGGGGCGGCCACATGCTTATGGGATCTGCATTTGACAGCTAACATATTGCTGTCATATCGTGCTGGGGAACAGTAGTGAAGCTGTCAGCTCACACAAACCTTAAAGTAAAAGCGCCGCACAACCGGACAGTGGCGGCTGTCAGGAAGAAGAAGTCACATTCTGCAAACTGTTGGAGATGTTAAACCGCTCACACCGCTGCTCCTTTCCACATAAACCATTTCTACCTCTGAGGTTCAAAGTAAGGACTAATGCAGTAACGCCTTCATCCAATCATCTCCCCGAAGATAACAGCCTCCATCCCTCAGATGTCAGATAAACAAGGTTCTGCTTTGGCTAGTAAAAAAAAAAAAAAAAAAAAAAATGTGTGTAAAACAATGCATCATCCGGCATCTACTTTGGCTCGCAGTTCATTTAATCCAGATGTGGAAGTAACTAGATTAGCGGCAGGTCTGCCAAATCTCCACTGGATGTATCCAATCACGTTATGTATGAAATGCACTGCAGGAATACGGAATATTTTCAGCCGTGATGGCTGAGATGTGTGGCGGCAGCTGCATAGGCACTCTGTCTTGTGCTGCTTCTCGGAGCAGGGATGCGTGCCAAGAAGGAACTAAGTCCCTTGCAAATCCATTCACTGGGAATGGTTGTCATCCCTCCAATCCATTCAAATTTGATTTGGCAAAAAGTAGTTTGCATGACAGAACCTTGAGCTTCAATTGGGGGAGGTGATGAGGGGGAGGCGGATGACGCACACGGCCAGGAAGCTAAATGAGTCAGGAGGAGGAATCCTGCAGCTCGTACAATACGCTTTGTTAATAAAGCTAATACCTCCTGTGGAGAAGGCAGTTTATTCAGCCAGATAGACCCACAGTAGACTCATGGGAGGCTCAGCGTTCAGACCTTGTGGCTGTTTGGTGATTTTCTGTGTAGATTTTGTTTGTTCTCAGTGCTCTTTCATCATCTTTTCTTGGAAAACTATAAAATTAATCAGCTCCTCTGGTGTCAAACGCTCTGATTGGCTGCTAAAACAACACATTTATAATTTGCACATATTAACGTGCACTTTGTGATGTAATGTGATATTATGTCAAGTACAGCAGAGAAAATATTTACTTTATGTTATCTGCATGAACATTTTTTTGCTTTTAAAGTTCAGTAAAATGAACAAACATGCTACAGATATTATTAAGTTTGCAGTCACTGGTGAACGTGGGAGTATTTTTTCTGCCTCTACATGCCTGAAAGTGACATCTTTGGCATTTTTCTCAATAAATTGTCAGATTTTTTGTCCATAAGTTAATTAAGTTATCACATTTCAGCACATCAGCATCTTTTAGCTTATGTTTTGGTTTTTGGTCACAAAATGAGTAAAAATCACACTAACTACTTCAAAATAACACAAAATGCCTTGAAATTCTCACAAAATCTGCACAAAAATGCATATAATTACCACAAAAACACATGAAATGATGACAAAAGTAAACAAAATATCAAAAAATGGTCACAAAATGACAACCAAAGATATAAAATTAACCCCAAGTAACACAAAATGTCACAAAATTTGCACAAAATGCATAAAATGACCACAAAAACAAATTAAGTGATGACAGAATTCCACAAAATTCCACAAAATATCAACAAATGGTCACAAAATGACAACAAAAGACATAAAATGACCCCAAAATAAGACTAAATGTCCTTAAATTGTCACGAAATTGCATAAAATTACTGCAAAAACAAATTAAATGATGATAAAACTACACAAAATGTCAACAAATGGTCATATCTGTTTTTCTCTTTTCTGTGTAGATTTTCTATGTTCTTAGTGCTCTTTCATCATCTTTTCTTGCAAAACTAGAAAATAAATCAGCTCTTCTGGTATTGAACGCTCTGATTAGCTGCTAAAACAACACATTTATAATTTAGCTGCACATATTAATGTGCAGTATGTGATGTAATGTGATATTTTCAGTACAGCAGAGAGAATATTTACTTTTGGTTACTCTGCATAAACAGTTTTTGTTTTTAAACTATACATTACTGCAGATGGTTTGCAGTGAATGGTGATCGTGGGAGTATTTTTCTGCCTCTATGTCCGTTTTGCTGTATTTTATCCTTTTGGTTAGGGAATAACCAGAAGCATAAGTCCATAATAACATTTCATGTAACTGGATAAACCATTCTGATGATGAAAATGGATTCAAATGTTTGTATAAGTGTGATTTTGCAGTCGAGTTTTTTGCCGTTTGAAATGATTCTTCGTTGACTCTTATTCTGTCCAACCAAACGCCTAAAAGTGACATTTTTGGCATTTTCTTAACAAATTGTCAGATTTTTTTTGTCCACCAGCTAATTAAATTATCACATTTTAGCACTGCAAAGTTGCAACAGTCTGTATTATTCATTTATTTATTTATTTTATTATCAGTGAACCACATGACTGTGTGATTGTGAGAAACCCACAGAGAATTATTTGAACTCTGCAGAGCATTTTGGCACCTTTTAACTCCTTGTTTTGGTTTTACAGAACACATATCTGTTTTTTTTTTTGTCACACTACTATCATCACTGTCAGTTCCGGATCCAGCAGTCAGCTTCTGTCTGATTTATTTTTGAAAAACTGGTTTAAAAACCAGCTCATCTCAGATCACAGTGGAACGTTTAGCAGAGAACAACATGAGAACAGAAGATTAAATTGATTATTTTGCCCAACCAAAAACCTAAAAATGACATTTTCGACATTTTTCTTAGCAAACTGTCAGCTTTTTTGTCCATGAATTGATTAAATAATCGCATTTCAGCCCTGTAAAGTGGCAATAATCTGTTTTTAAATTGTTATCAGTGTTTGTGAAAGCGTTTGCTCATTACAACAAATTATTTCCAAACTCTGCAGAGCACTTCAGCATCTTTCAGCTCTTTGTTTTGCTTTTTACAGATCACGTCTGTTTATCTCTTGTCACACCACTTTCATCACCATTTATTCCAGATCTTCTGCCTGATTTTGTGATTTAACTGTACATTTCCTGCAAAGCTGTAAAAGACAGATAAAATTAGAGACTACCTGGAGATCACAGTGGAACTAATTAAAAAAAAAAAACAGTCAACATTGGATCTGGATTCATTAAATGGTCAAAAACAGAATCCTAGTGTCTGTTTAATGTGTAAATAAACAACTGTTAGCTTACAAGTTTATGCTAGTGCAGATCAGCAGCATTTCCACTACACTTTAGACTTTATATTTAATATTCAGGAGATTCCAAATACCAGCATTTAAGTCACTTTAAACGGCTTCTTTCTCATATTATTATTTCTTTATATTACAGGCTAATAAACGAAGCAGGTCGTAATGTTTCAGACTGATTTTCATTCTTTCATTCGTCCGTTTCACATTAAGTCTGCATTTAGCTGCTTGTGACTATTTGTTACCTAATTGTCATGACTTTAATTCTATCATTCAGTAAAAATCTGGCATTTCCATTTGTATTTAAACTTCACTATAAAGCTCTGTATGGTCATAATATGATACGTTGCAGCATATTTCTGTCAAACACTCACCTGAGACAAATTCAAACTCAATATTTTGTAGTGTTCGGTGGATTAAAGTCTTTTTTTTTTTTAACAGATCTGTTGTAATCATTTTTCAGGTTTTATTGTTGCAAATATCACCTTTTGCGTGTTTAGTCATGCCTTCTGCAGCTGAATCACTAGTCACCAGCTGTGAACTAGACGGTATTAATAGATTTTTGACGCTAACAAAGACAGAATGAGAGCTTTGTTAGCTGCTGCGACGACCTCCTGAACGCCCAGATGTCTCCGTTCCTGCAATGCACTTAATGTTACTATACAGACTGAACACAGCGTCACACACCCACACACACAACTGTGACTCTTGAAGCAAAGTTGCATAATATTACAGCCCGGTGATGTCACGTCTTCTTTTTGTTTTTTTGAGCAAGATGTGAATAAAATAAAAGGATCTGGCCCCTGGTGTGACTCGATAAGCCAAGACAAGACTTGACAAGAAGTGACTGCTTGTCTTTCCCTGTGCAGTGTATTTATCCAGAATGCTAATGAGCACATCAGCAGTCAGATGAGCCGTCTACAGTCTGCTTCCCTCACGCTTTTTTATTTGCAAAAACTGTCCAGTCAGAACTACAGAGAAGGAGTCAAGTTTCACTTTAAAAGCAACTAGACAGAATATACCATGAAAAGAAGACAAAATATCTAGATAATAGTCACAAAATGAATACAAAAACACATAAAAGGACCACAAAATGACACAAGATGCTCTGATGTTGCTACAAAATTTGCACAAAAATGCATAAAATTACCACAAAATAAATGAAGTGACGACAGAATTCCACAAAATTCCACAAATGTCTACAAAAGGTCAAAATCAGACCAATAAACACACAAAAAGCCTTGAAATTGTCACAAAATTTGCACAAAAATGCATAAAATTACCACTAATACAAATTAAGTGATGACAAAATCGCATAAAATGTCAACAAATTGTCACAAATTGACCAAAGAAGACGTGAATGTAGCCGAGACTAAAGTGTCAGATTTTAACTTCAAGTCTAATGTAAAAACAGGATAAAAAGCCTCATTAATTATTTGTTCATTCTAAATGCTAATGGTTTCTGTAGGGAGTGTTTAGCGGCAGTTACATGGAACATACGAACTTGTGAGACTTATTTATGATGCTGTTTCCTCCTTTTCATTGAGTCCTTCATCTGTAACTGAATCATTTATTCCTATTGTGTGTGGATGTGGGGGTGGAGAGTGTCAGGTGGGTTTTGTTCTTTTGTGTAACATTCTGTTTATTTGAAAAGTACAAATCCAGTCTGATTGATGGACTGATACCACAGTGAGGGAGAAAACTGCTCTGCACTCGCATCGCCATGAATAATTGGTTCTTGAATGTAAAAAATGAAATGGGTGTTATCTGCACTAATGGCGCTCATTTTTCCATTTGATCTGCAACATTTAATGAGTTTTCTTTACTGTAGCTGAATGCCAGAGGACGGTAGACGACATGAAAGTTTTATATTGAGCTACACACATATGATTGTTTTATATGTTTTGATCTTTTTCCACTGCATTTTATTCTTTATAGTAAAATACTCTTAAAAAAAATACAGTAAAATCTTCTAGTTTTAGAGAAGCATTGCAACATTTACTGGTCATATGTGTTAAAATGAATGTAAATATAGAGAGTAACAGCTTGTGATGTTTAAACTCTGGTTAACTAAGCCTACATACTTTATATATTATTTCTAACCCCTCTACAAATGCTACAGTTGTGTAGCTCATTTAATAGTTGGTTTGCAGTTGCAGTAACATATTGAACTTCATTAGTCTTTTTATTGATGAGGACATTATTGTCTTTGATGCTGCAAATTTTATTTATTTATTTATATATTTATTTATTTATTTCACACAGCATAAAAATAATAATAAAAAAAAAAGCATTGATGCTAATATCTGACCAATCCCAAAATATGACAAAATATCATCAATCTCATGTGATTTAACAAAAAACAAACAAACAAAAAAAACTAATGGCATAAATTTAAGCAAACTGGCATTTAAATTGCTAAAATCAAGATCAAGACTGACGGTGGTTAAAATAAATCTGTCATTAAAAGTGGAAAATAATATTAATATATGACATTTTTAAAACAGGTATTTAATTTAATTTTATTTTAATAAGAAAATTTTTGTCTTACACTGCATAAATAGGAAAAATGCACCAGAATCAACGTTGTTAATCACTGATGCATATCAGATTGTGATCATCAAAAAAATGTAATTCAATTCAGCACCTGATATATGTTTTAAAAAGTTATTAAAAAACTGTGACATAATGTGAACAAACTGGCATTAAAAGGTTTAAAACTCTAAAAATCAGTGAGTATTTGGTAATGATCGGAACTGACAGTGGTTAAAATCAATCTGTCATTAAAAATGGAAAACAATATGAATAATAATTACTATTAATAATAATCATGTAAAATTGTTGTTGTCAGACTTCAATTTCCCATTTAGCACTTATTTTATGGAAAATACATATTTTTATCCTTTTTTTCATAAAAAACACAACTGTGGCATCATGTAAACAAAGTGGCAACTAGAGGGTTAAAATCCTGAAAGTGAATGAATATTTAGTAATTGTGATCAGGACTGATGTAGATTCAAAGAAATAAGTCATTGAAAGTGAAAATTACTATTAGTATGGGACATTTTTCGGCATCATTTTTGACGTGGACATTTTTTGTCTTTAGGGACCCTAGTGTGAGTGGCTTTTTTTTTTTTTTTTTTTTTAAATCCAAATAAAAATAATAATAAGACATCAGAATAACTGTTGTTGTTAATCACTGACACGTCATACCGTGATAATCAAAAAGAGAATTCCATTTAGCATTTATTATATGGAAAATAGATCATTTTTTCCATTAAAAAAAAAAACTGTGTTATCATGTAAACAAACTGGCATTTAAAGGGATAAAATCCAGAATATGAATGAATATTTACTAACTGTGATCAGGACTTATGTAGATTTAAAGAAATAAATGATTGAACGTGAACATTTTTATTAATATATATTATAATTTGGCATTGTTTTTGATGTGGACATTTTTATCTTTAAGGACCTTTAATTTCCACATAAAGGTTAAAGACAAGCTTTTTTTAAACTAATTATCTAAACTCATATCCTGTGAAATGTCAGCAGGACCACACATATTAGCACGTTTGAGTTTACATGAAGGATTTTACAGGACGCATTACATGAATTTATGATCGTAATCCATGTAACCGTTGTCAGGTTATTCTCCAATATCATAACTTTGACTGCAGAGGCTCCCGATAAAGCAGGGATCACCAACCTTTTTGAACTTGAGAGCAACTTCAAGGGTACTGAGTAGTAGGAAGGACACCTTGTTTGATACAAAACTTCCTCAATAGCAAACTTTCTTTGCTAATCTTTAAACAATAATAATAATGAAAATAATATGAAAAAAGACTGTCTGATCACATTTATGTTAATTATTACTTACAATAATTATTCACGACGATTTCCACAACAATGACGGTCGGAAACACACACACACACACACACACACACACACACACACATATATATGGAAATCTGTTCCAATATTTAAAAGTCAGAGGTATCCCATCTCTGAAACTTTGGTAAATATCTTTCTTGGCAGTTTTGTATGAATCAGCATATTTGCAGCATTTTGTTCAAAATCACACCAGTTACATTTCTGTGCAAATTATCACTTCTAACATTTTTAGGAAATCATTAACTGTCATCAAATCATGCTTCATTTGTGCAAACTACTACCTTTGTAACATTTTTGAACAATTCATGAACTCTGTCCCATGTTTGTAAAAATTATCAGTTATCTAAGAAAAAAATCAACTCTTTCACATTTTGAAATGAATCCTATCACATTAGTACTAATCACCAGCATTTTTCACCAGCATTGCAACATTTTTAACAGATCATAACAACAAATCATTACATGTTTTCAACTAATTATTTTTCACATTTTTGTGTAATGGCACGGTGTTTTGAATGACAACATGTTACCTCTTTCTCTGTCTGTAAATGTGTGTTAGTGGGAAGCCTGGCATTGCAGAGTTTATCATGTCTTACCTTTACCTTGCAGCTCACAGTTCAGATGGTTCAGTTTCCCAGTGATGTCCGTTAAAAATGCAAGGGCAAGAATCCACTCAGTGTCCTCAAGTAGCGAGGTGTCTTCCCCTTTGGATTGCATCAACTCTTTGATTTCGGCCAACAGTGACAAAAAACGCTGCAAAACTGGTCCCCTGCTGATCCATGGGGTTTCTGTGTGTAGTAACAGGTCACCATGTTCAGCTAACAGCTCCTCCAGCAGCACCTTCAATGTCCTGGTTGTTTGGCTTTGGAGCCATTTATGATCTTCATGACACGAGTCATCACATGATCAAATCCGTCCACTTTTGTACATACATATGTCCTGCTGGTGAATGATGCAGTGGTAATGTAGGAATGCTGGGAAGTCTGGCTCACCTCTGCATCGTACAATGGAGCCTGCATTGGCGACCCGTCATGGAGGAGCCCCATCTGTCGTCAGTAAAACAAACTTTTCTAATGGTACATTTTTCTCCACGAAGAAACTTTTCGCCGCGTAGTAGATGCCAAAGCTGCCTTTAAGTCCCGGCTTTTCCTGTCCGTAGTGCGCATCCAGTCTATGTGCGCTAGCAGGTCCCGGCTTTTCCTGTCCGCAGTGCGCGTCCAGTCTATGTGCGCTAGCAGGTGGCTAGTTAGCATGGAAGCTTTGTGGCAGCTAACGTAGCGTCTCTCCACATTGTGCCGCTTTGCCGACGCAATAGTCGCCCCGCAAATAGGACACACACATTTATCTTTCACTGTCGTGAAAAAGAACTCTTCCTCCCAGTCATCGTGAATAAATAGTGTTTTCTCTTCCACTTCTCTGTCATGTTTTGGGGGTAAAAACCACATCTAGCTTCCCAAAGCGTCTGCGACCGGACGCTTCAGCAGAATGACGTAGTGGTTTGACATGCGCAGTGAACTTTGACTCGGACAACGTCAAAGTTCATTTACACCGAAGACATTTTTAATTTTTTAAAAAAAAAATATCATAAATATTGTAATTTGAAATCTGCATTAATGTAAGTATTTTGGATTTAAAAAGAACAGCAACTATAATTTTTTTAATAAGGAATTTCATGGTGACTAGTGTTATTTTTAGAACGTGTTGCAGGCAACTCACATGGTCTCTGCGGGCAACCAGGCGCCAGCGGGCACAGTGTTGGCTACCCCTGCGATAAAGTGACTGATGTCGGCTTGTCAGATTTATATTTTACTGCAGTTTATTTAATCCAGACTTCTACCCAACATAAACATTTGATGAGATTAGTGCATTTCCTCACTGGTCTGCGTCTGTCTGCGGTTCAGCTACATTTAGCATCATTATTAAGCTGCTTCTTTGTGTAAATTTGTATTCGAGTCTCAGATTTAGAAGGAAAGCGAAGTCTGCAGGTTCAACATAATTTCTTACTTTGGGCCGTCTAGAGCCTCGTCGTCACTTGGAAATTAGGATTTAGAGGAATTCTTATCAATCAGTGATAAGTCTAGCTCTTCTTCATCTTTATATACGTTCTGAATTGCAGTGAAATAAATGCGCTTCCATGTAATTAAAATAAAAGGCGTCTATGCGTTGAGGTTTGCACATTAAAGCTCATATAAATTCTGTATTTTTACTGATGATCTTTCTTGTCCGTTTGAGGATCTGCTCCAAGCTCTGGGGAAAAGTGCCTCAACTAAGGAAAGAAACCAAAGCTCCAGTCAAAGCCTCCTTCTCAAAGCCAAACTTATAATGAAGCACACGTGTTTGAAGAACAGACGCTCGGGCGCCTCCTCAAAGAATACTAAACTCAAATATAAAATGTATAGCTGGAGCATGAAGAATTAATGGGAAGGTAGTGATTCCTCATTGATCGTCACATTCTTTTCAATGGGGCTTTTATATTTAGATTCTGTCCAGCGATCTAATTAAATGAAAAGACATCTGACGTCCGTTTGCACTATATAGAAAAACTGCAATAAACGAGAAATATAAGGAAAACGTTCAGAAGATTGTCTCTAAATGACATTTATTTCTGACTGGGATGTGTGATTTAAACCAATATAGAGAACACTAGTTACTTCTTTGTAATATCAAAAGCAATTGTTTCTTTAATGTGACAAAAATAAAGAATTATGTTTCCATTTTAGAATTAGTTCAACCTCACTGACATGTTGAGAGTTTGGTTGGATGCATCCTATGCAGAACTTTGAAATAGTGCCGTTGACTAAATTTGTAGTGTATGACAAAATATCTCCAATAAGGGTTACAAGAAGGAGGATTTGAATGCATTTTTCTTGCAAACACATCAACGCATGCATGACTTTCCATAACCCAGCTGTTGCATGTCATTGCAGAGAGCTCTGAAATTCGCTGAGAGGGCTGCCATGGAAATTTCTGCAAGGCTGCGTAAGACTTTACACTTGTTATCGGATGTGCTAGCATCTAGGTTTGGCTGTATGTGGGAGGATTTAGCACCGGATATCTGGAGACTTTAGAAGTTCTACTCAGTTCAGCTGCTATAAGGCACGTATATGTACAAATCAGTCATTTCCAAAGTCAATAATTGCACAATTGCACTGAATGGTTCCCTGTGCCACTCCTTATCATTTAGATTGATGTATATTCATTTTATAAATTAATATTATTAATATGTCCAGAACATGTATTTGGATTTATTCAGGACTGATGTTGATGAAACAGAATCGGTCATTAAAAGTAGAAAATAGTGCCATTATATTAAAGTTTTGTGGTGTGTGTGTTTTTTTAGAGAGAACATTTTTGTCTTTAAGGTACTGAATGAGGTTTTTTTTTCCCTTTCACTGTTGGAAAAAAAATTAAAAAGAAAAAAGCATGACTGTCAATGTAGCTGATCTTTGACACATGCCACATTGTGATAACCAAAAATAATTTTCTACTTAGCACTTACATAATGGATACGTAATTAATTGTTTTCATAAAAAACAACAGCTGTGGCATTATGCAAACCTAAACTAGCATTTAAATGATTAAAATAGTGAACGTGAATGAATATTTGGTTTGTATGATCAGAACTGAAGCCACTAACAGGGAAAAGTAATTTTTACTGGAACACTCTTTCGCATTCCTTTTGATGTGGATTTTTGTCTTTAAGGTCCTGAGTGTGAGTTACACTGTTAAAAGTAATAGTATTGATAGTAATAATAATAGAATTATTAACAATGCATCAAAATCAAAGTTATCAATAATCATTGACATGTCAGATTATGATAATAAAAAAAATCCATTTAGCACTTAGTTAATGGAAAATAAATAATTTCTCTGGTTGTTTTCATTAAAAAAAAACAACTGTGGCATCATGTAGCCCTAAACTAGCATTTAAACGATTCAAATCCTGAAAATGAAGGGATATTTGGTTTTTATGATCAGGACTAATGTAGATTAACAGAAAAAGTTACTGAAAGTGAAAAATAATATTTATTGGAACATTTTCTTTGGCATTGTTTTGACATGGACATTTTTGTCTTTAAGGTCCTGAGTGTGAATTACACTGTTAAAAATAAATAAATAAATAAATAATAACAATAATGAATAAAAATGAAATTTGTTCTTAATCATTGACATGTCATTGTGATTAAAAAATAAATAAATAAAAAATCCACTTAGCACTTACTTAATGGAAAATCAATCTTGTTTTTTTTCCCCTGTTTGTTTTCATTAAATAATAATAATTTAAAAAAAACTGTAGCATCATGTAAATGTAAACTAGCATTTAAAGGGATAAAATCTTGAAAATGAATGAATATTTGGTTATTATAATCAGAACTGATGTAGGTTAAAAGAAATAAGCCACTAACAGCAAAAAATTTATATTCATTGGAGAATTTTTTGCCATTTTTTTGGACATTTTTGTCTTTAAGGACCTCAGTGTAACTTATTTAAATTGATGCCTACGGGTTAATATGTATTTGTTTAATTTTTGAATATTTTTCAGCTTTGTTTTCCTTCACAAAGTGTTTTTTTATGCCGCTGATCCATAAAACCAGTTACTGACTTGATCCATGCCTTCATGAAGTTACACACTGCAAGTTCATGCAATCATTCTGCAGAAACAGGAGCTGATGTGACCTTTAAGCATTTATTTCTAATCCCTCCTTTCAACAGTCCGAGGTCTACAGTAGCTCAACTATGACTAGTCCTTACTGCTCCCATTACCATTAACCAAGGAGGCATCGTCAGGCCACACAGGAGCTGAACTCGCTCTTATCAGACCTGACAGATCTGTTAAGAATACATGCGGAGCGCTTTGCAACTTTTGTTTTGAAAGGTGTTGTAGAAATAAATCTTCATCTTCACAGCTGCAGGAGTCTCAAAGAGCCCTGACAGCCGTGGGTGAAGCAGATAAATCAACCGTCTGGAGACCCGGTGAACGAGCTCCTCTAGTTATTTAAGCGCAAAAATAGACCGACTTGTGCCTGAGCCGGTCCCAGCTGAGGTTGTGCCCACAACATGTAGTGGCTTGTAATGAATAATACTATATATACAATAATGCAGCAGACATTTACTCTATTGATTGGACGGAAAGCAACAGGTAGCACAAGAGTAGTTCAGATAATTAAGAAAACCTTCCTTCATGACTCAATTAATCAGCAATACAGAAAAAAACTATAATAAAACTTCAAATCCTACAAAAAAAAACATTAATTTTAAAGGCAAATAACCATCTTAGACAATAAATACTTGTTTTTTATGTCATGAGATGCAGCCAAGAATAAAGACTACAACAGACCTTATCACTAAATCTGGGTAATCACATGGGATAGAATAAAAACAATGCTCTAATTAATGTCAGTTTTTGTAATTTTTACCACATTTTACTGGTTTAATGGTGGCCATATTGCTAGTTACTATAGCAACAGTACACCCAATATTTGTCAAGTCCTCTCCGTTGAATACATTGGACCCAAAAACATGCATTTTGGGAAAATTATCACAGCTTTATGGCTTTATATGTCCACTACTAGTGGCGGCTCTTGATACAGAAATATATATCATAATGCAGCTTAGCTTTTCTGTATTAATGGAGGAATTGCAAATGCTATTGCAAAGGTAGTACAAAAGTAGTTCAAATAAAAAAAATTAAAATAATAATACTACACTTCCTCGAAGACTTAATGAATTAATAATACAGAAAAAATATAGCAAATTTACATTTAAATAAATTTTTTTTCAAAAACATGTATTTTACAGTGAATAGCCACCTTACACAGGAAATACTACTTTTTTCTGTTATGAGATGCAGCCATAAAGAGTACAACAGATCTTATCATTAAACCTGGGTAATCACATTGGATGGAATAAAAACAATGTTAGATTAACATTTTCTTAAAATTAATGACAGTTTCTGCAATTTTTACCATATTTTCCTGGCTTAATGGCAGCCATATTCCTTGTTACCATTGCAACAGTCGAGCTAACATTTCTAAAGCCCTTTCTGTTGAATCAATTGGACCCAAAAACATGGATCTTGGACAAAATATCACTTGTTTGTGGCAGAAAGCATTGAGAAATGTGACTTGACTATATTCGCACAAGAATGACAGGTCCCATTATTTAAATCCCAATGACTAATAATTAGGAGAAAAAAAGCAAACATTTATGGGCCCGGTTGGTAATTTCAGAATCATTTAATTCAGTAAATGTGCTTGAGACAATAACTATTACATGGTCTGCAGGAAAACAAGGTGCATTCATGGACCTCAAAGGTGGGAAAACACAGTAACTGCTGCCAAGTGCTCGCTCGAAGAGAATCCAAAGGAAACCTTGGGTTTGTTGGGTCTCTTTGTATAATTTTCTGAGGTCTTCACCTTCATACGTGAAGTGCCGTGAGACACATGTTGTGAACTGGCACTAGATAAATAAATCTGAATGGAATTCAATAAACAATGTGAGCAGAAATTCTATGTTCTAACTGGAAGAAGGTTGCAGGTCGAAACATTGACCCTGAGAGTCTTTTAAAGGTGAATGCAGTGAGAGAATAAGTGAGGAATGAAGGGAAAGGTAGAGCAAAAAGAGCAGCATCATGGAAGGTGAAGTGGAGGCTCTTGTAGTAAAGGAACACACAGATTAAAGGATAAACAGAGCAAGAATGGGGAACATTTTAAACTTGCCGTCTCATTTAAAGAGTACACAAAAAGGCAAACTTTGCACACCCTTTCTTTTGCACAAGAATTACACAAATATAATACTAGAAAAGCCCTCAGAGAGCGCAGTACTCTGCCAAGGCTGCTCAGTCGTATCATTTCTGATGGCTGGAATCTTGAAAAATACATGGCAGAAATCATGGCACCATAGAATGTAGTCATTTAAATATAGACGAACCCACAAACAAAATGGCCTTGTGGTGAGCACAGGCGTGTGTTATGCATGTGTACGTTTTGTGCAGATACCGAATTGTGTGACCAAAATATGTAGCGGGCGGTGGGAGTTGATGGGACTCGGAAACACCCCCATTATTTAATCAATTGTTCCTTGTGTCATTTCTGACGGATAAGTCCAGATAAGTCCACAACAGTCAATTTGTAGTAGGATCGCAATCATGTGATCATCAGCAGGCAGCTGACGTAGTGTTCACTTGTAGTCATAGTTACAGTGAAGCCATGCTGCTATCTCCCATCCATTCCATCCATCCATCCATCCATCCATCCATCTTCTTCCACTTATCCGGGGCCGAGTTGCAGAGGCAGCAGGTGAAGCAGGTCACTCCAGACGTCCCTCCCCCCCAGCAACACTTTCCAGTTCTTCCTGGGGGATCCTGAGGCGTTCCCAGGCCAGACAAGATACATAATCGCTCCAGCGGGTTCTGGGTCTTCCCTTGGGTCTCCTCCCAGGCGGACGTGTTCGGAAAACCTCCAAAGGAAGTCTCCCCGGAAGCATCAGAATTAGATGTCCAAACCACTTCAACTGGCTCCTTTGGACATGAAGGAGCAGCAGCTCTACTCCAAGCTCCCTCCAGATGTCCAAGCTCCTCACCCTATCTCTAAGGCTAAGTCCAGCCACCCTGCGGAAGAAGTTCATTTCAGCCGCTTGTATCTGCGATCTCATTCTTTCGGTCACTACACTACAAGCTCATGACCATAGGTGAGGGTTGGAACATAGATGGACTGGTAAATTGAGAGCTTCGCCTTGCGGCTCTGCTCCCTCTTCACCATGACGGTTCGATACAACGCCCAACTTACTGCTGACACCACACCAATCCACCTGTCCATCTCTTGCTCCATTTTCCCATCACTCGTGAACAAGATCCCAAGATACTTGAACTCCTTCGCTTGGGGAAGCAAAATAAATGCTGTCTCGCAATGATACAGAAATCTTTAACAAATCCATGGATCCAGACCATAAGTTGCATCACTGCCAAAATCTGATCTATTGGTCTCTGTGTCATTTCTGACATTCCCCAAACATTTCATGTAAATCCACTAATCCGTTTTTGAGTAATGTTGCGAACAGACAGACAAACCAAAGCCCATCGTTACATAGCTCTGCCTCCTTGGCGGAGTAATAAAAGGCTTGTGAAGATACAGCTTCAAGAGGAAGTGAGTTCCAGATGGTACAAATTAAAGGAAAAACCAACATGAAGCATCTTAGTAAGATGTTGTGCCACTAAAACAACTTCAGTGCACCTTTGAATTGATTCTACGAGTCTCTGAAACACCATTTTTCCATTTGATTTTGTTATTTTGAGCTCAAAATATCTCATAGTTGGGTTGAGATCTGGTGATTGTGTCTGAGCAACATCATTTTCAGTGACCCTGTTGATGGGTGGAACAACACTGTCATCCTAGAAGACTCCCCTCAGGATATAGAAGTGCTTCATCATAGGATAAAGGTGCTTACTCTGAGCATCCTCATATTGATTTGAAGTGATCTTTCCCTCTATGGGTGCAAACAGACCTGAGCCATGCCAGCAAAAACGTCATTTAATTTGTCACTACTCCAGCAGTTTTTAACACAACATACTTCTTTTTTTGACTGTTCACTTGAAACTACATGTATGTACAGTTTTTAAAGGGAAATAATTGCATTTTGTGGCACATACAGAGGGTTTTCCAGGGAAGTGGATTGAGGTTCTTTTACATCTCTATCAGCCAAGGCAGAGCAAGCAAGAAAAACAAAGTGAGGCCCGGGTGAAAGGATTAAGGGAGGAAGAGGGCCCAAAGCAAAGAGCTGCTGCTGGTCTGATAAGTTCGTTGAGGAGGCTGATTCACTCCACATATTTGGTAGACATCAAAACCATTAACCCTTTGCTGAGGACATCATCAAAAGTAAGTAGACGATTCGTTTTTTTTTCTCCAGAAACCTGTAGCAGCAGACGGTGGCGAGGAAACCTCTCGTTTAACTTGATTTATACAGCTCACTAAGCTTATTTAGCCACTTCTCCAGGTTAGATTTTATGGCAGGCAGCTCGGTAAATTAAAGTTTCAATGCCAACCTGAACCAGCTGCAGCACTTTTTCTCATTGTTATTAGAGGCTGGATTAATACCCTCCTAAAACCTTCCACTGAAACGTTTCTTTGTCAGCTTTAATTAGCCCAGCCGCTTATTCATGAGTGTTTTATGTGTTTGCAGGAGGCGATTACTCCATTACAAGTAATAATTCTTCGACATCAAACAGTCATGATTCATTAAGATCAATTGTGTAAATATTGATCGCCCTTTTGTTCATAAATTTTAACATGTGATTAGATTTATTGACTTTTTATTGGTTCAAGCTGTAGCAAACCTCAAATACAATCTATTATTTCACTTTCAAGTATGTCCAGCATTCAATCATTCAATGTTTAATCAGAACTAAGAGGTAAGCTTTTGTCAGTTTCACACAAAATTTAATTAACTTACAAATTCACTGTTCTGTTCCAACATTGGACATTTGCAGCTCATATTACAGGCAGGAAAGTCTGATTTTGATGGTATTACATCATTATGGATTTATATACACTGATCAGGCATAACATTATGACCACCTGTCTAATATTGTGTTGGTTCTACCTTTTCCTGACCCGTCAAGGCATGGACTCCATAGACCCCTGAAGGTGTGCTCTGGTATCTGGCACCAAGATGTTGGCGGCAGATCCTTTAAGTCCTGGAAGTTGCGAGGTGGAGCCTCCATGGATCAGACTTGTTTGTCCAGCACATCCCACAGATGCTCCATTTGATTAAGATATGGGGAATTTGGACACCAAGCGAACACCTCAAAGTTGTTATTGTGCTCCTCAAACCATTCCTCAAATTTTTGCTTTGTGGCACGGTGCATTATCCTGCTGAAAGAGGCCACAGCCATCAGGGAATCCATGAAAGAGCTTTAGTAGTTGGTACGTGTCAAAGTAACATCCACATGGATGGCAGGACCCAAGGATTCCCAGCAGAACGTTGCCCAAAGCATCACACTGCCTCCGCCACTTACCTTCTTCCCATAGTGCATCCTGGTGTCATGTGTCCCCCAGGTAAGCGGCGGATCCAGCCAATCTTGTGAATTTTGGGACATTTTGGTCAAATGTTTATGCATGTTGAACAAGTTTTAGTCATTTTTGACTAATTCTGGATAAACTTAGGTCATTTTAGACAGATTTAATCTAATTTTTGACACCTTTTAGGAATTTTGGATAAATTTTAGTCTTTTGAGACATTTTGAAAAATATTTTTTACAAGATTTGTGTCATTTTAGTCTACTTTTGAGTCATTTTAAGAACGCTGGTGCAGCTAGAAGCAGAACAGTGCATGCAAGGACATTCTTTCTTCCATTTGCACATTTTGGACTAATTTTGGGTAATTTGGGACAGATTTCACCTAATTTTGGGCACATTTTGGCAAATTTTAGGATACGTTTTAGTCATTTTGGACTAATTTTGGTTATTTTTTTTGATGCTATTTGGATAATTTGGGGCATTTTTTAGTAGTTTGTTTACTTGCCACAATGTACACAGACGGAAGAAGAACAGTGTAAACAAGGAGGAATACTGATGCTAACATATCCATAGTTGGTGCTTTCTGCAGAGCACAGGAGTCAGCATGGGCACCCTGGCTGCTCTGCAGCTATGCAGCCCCATGCACTGTGTATTCTGACACCTTTCTGTCAGAACCAGCATTAACTTCTTCAGCAATGTGAGCCACAGTAGCTCGTCCGTTGGATCAGACCACACGGGACAGCCGTCCTCCCCATCTGCATCAATGAGCCTTGGCCGTCCATGACCCTGTCTCTGGTTCACCACTGTTCCTTCCTTGGACCACTTTTGATAGATCCTGACCTCTGCAGACCAGGAACACCCCACAAGAGCTGCAGTTTTGGAGATGATCTGACCCAGTTGTCGAGCCATCACAGTTTGGTTTGTGTCAAACTTGCTCAAATCCTTACACTTGCCCATTTTTCCTGATTCTAACACATCAGCTTTGAGGACAAAATGTTCACTTGCTACATAATATATCCAACCCACTACCAGGTGCCATGATGAAGAGCTAATCAGTGTTGTTCACTTCACCTGTCAGTGGTCATAATGTTATACCCGATCGTTGTATTTGCCAACTTCTGCAAGCATGTGACTGATACGCTTCCACGGTATTTAAGTAGTTTGTTTTAGTTACCTTTTACGGCTGTTAACACCAACTATAAATGGCCATGGCTGAATGTTCAGCTTCGGTTGCATTATGTGGCTTTTAACCAGCAGGGGGTGGAGAGATTTCAAACTAGACTCATAGAAATGTAGCTTGGATGTTTCATCAGCTTAATGTTACTGCTGACATGTTCAGAAATGATCTTTATACATCTAGTAGACATGAAGCAACATGCACATGTGGGATGACCCCATACACACAGCTCCAAAAAAAGTCCATTTTTATGAAGTTATCTTCCTTCTCTCCTCACTACAATTGTCTTTTTATAACAGTGTATTACACTAGTGAGTAGATCTTTGTATTTTATGCAGCTGACCAAGGTTATTCAGGCAGTTATTTCTCATGTTCCTCACAGTACACTACAAGCGGGTCTGTGTGAAATTAAATGACCCAAATGACCTTTTGGAATTTTATACCATCTAAATTTCTTGAAGGACACACGATGAACACTGTGCCAAAATAGAAAAGAGAACCTTTTATCCCAATGAAGAGAGAAAATAAGCAGCACAGGGAGCGGAATCTATGAATAAACAAGTGTGTGTCCTCTGTGAAGCTTGGCTCCACTTTTAGAAAGAAATCCATAAAATAACAGTGAATCTACTAGCAGCTCATGACATGAACTTTTACATATAATAAAACCATAAATGTTCGGTGTATTAACAGTGTGTCCACATACAGGACAATCAGTATATTTTCTGATTTTAATGGCAAATATTGAAAAAAAAAACCCAGAGATTTCCTACTATTTCATTCTGTATCTAATGAAAAATATGACATTTTCTTTTATTTAATGGTAAATCTATGATTAAAAAAATGGCTATTTGCTACTAATTTATTGTGTATCTAATGAGCAAAATAGAACATTTTATGATATTTAATGGCAAATCTATGACAACAAATTGACATTTCTTATTACTTAATTGTATATCTGATCAAAAAATGAGACATTTTCTATTATTTAATGGCAAATTAAAAAAAAAAAACAGACATTCCCTACTATGTAGTTGTGTATCCAATGAAAATAGGACATTTTCTGTCATATTTGCACCTTCTTTCTTCTATTTGCACATTTTAGACTAATTTCGGGTCATTTGGGACAATTTTTATGCATTCTGGACACTTTTTACTAATTTGGGACAGATTTCACTTCATTTTGGACACAATTTGGACAATTTTTTTTTAGGAATTTTAGATAGTTTTAGACATTTGGAATAGTTTTGGTTATTTTTTGACAAGATTCGGATAATTTAGTGCATTTTTTTAGTAGTCTGATTACTTGCAACAATGTGCACAGATGAACCGTGTAAACAAGAAGGAGGAATACCAGCATGATTTGCTCGACATTTTCTGGTATTTAATGGTAAATCTATGGCACCAAATTGACATGTACCATTGCTTAATTGTGTAGTTAATGAAAAAAGTAGGACATCTTCTTCTCTTCATAAATTTTGCAGTCATACAACTGTTTATACCCAGATATTTCTTAAAATGTACCCAATAGGACTGCAGGATCATAATACAAGCCAAATTCTGGATGTTGTAGTTGTAATTATACTTTTGATTTAATAGAATTGCTATTTGGCAAAACACATTTTATGTAGGTCTATTGTTTGGACATCTGTCACTTTAAAAAGACACTTTCATTAACAAATTAGAGGAATAGTCCAGACAGTTTACCACCTTCGCTACAAAAAAAGCCCAAATTAAAAGGAAAACACAACCATCAGTTCAGTTTTATCATTTAAATGTGGTTTTATACAACCCAAATGATAATCAAATACTAAAGTATCTCACATATAAATGCCCATGAAGTCAAGAGAAACAAAATTTAACTGTTAAATGTTTCCTCATATACTAAATGACAAAATGCCATCAGATAATTTCAACTCAAAGTGTGCATGGAGAGGGATGTGTTTGGGGGAGGTGAACAGTCTGTAGTGCTTTAGAAGGATTTTAGTTCAGTTAAGTTCAGTTCAGAGAGATGTGGGGGTGTTTGAGGAAGAGCAGGAGAGTAGGAGGGATGCTGCAAACTAAACTGAGGTAAAAGAAGATTTTAAAGTAAAAAAGCTGGAAACTTATCTTAACCAGGGTCCAACAAACACGCATCATCCATCTCTGAGCGAGCAGGCCGAGGAGGTAGGGGAAGGAGGAAGGAGCTATATCCAGCTTCTCCTGGGAGCCGCTCAGCATCAGCACTTTCTTCTTGACCAGGAAACTTTCACAAACCCAGCCAGTTCCTGGATCCGAAGCTGCTCCGTTTACTTTTATGGTTTTAAAGCTGAGATGACCTGAAACTGAATCAGTTATTTCCTGTTTTTAAACTCTCACTGGATTCTCCTCCATGCTGCCTTTGTTAGCTTTTTCAGCTCTTAGGTGTGTTTGATTCATTACCTCACTTCCTCTTCCCGTCCAGGTACAAAAAAGGGGCAACTGTGTATTTTCTTGCAACTTCCTGCTTCATAGTTTGTCATGGAGGTGGTTTGGTCTGTGGTGTATTTTCAACACCATTGAAGGCACAGTTATGACTCTTTCTGCTACTTCTGCATCACAGATGACGCCATGAATTTAGAAATTTGTCAGGGTCACAGCTTCTAACTTGCACTCAGATAAAGGATCAGTGAGTCACCCAGACTAGACTAATATATTCAACTAAGCAACCTCTCTGCTCCTGCACTCTATGAGGAAGTGGAGAGTTGGGGATGGCAGGTTAACAAGGTGGATGCACTTTAATCACTTTGCTAACAAGAGGATCTCCCCTTCATCCCCCACTCCAATCACATGGAGGGGAAACAGTAACTTTAGTGTGCTGGCTCCATTTACAGTTCCAATCTGATAGATGCTGGTTTCTCTTCACATACGAAGTCAGCGAGGTTTGTTTCTACATGTAAAAATGGTCTCAGCAGTTGTTTTCACTCATTCAGGTGATGAAATAACATGTTTTTTTCTTCTCCAAAAAGCATAAAGGGAATCACGTCTTAAAGTGATTAGATGTTGGTCAATCATACAGATGCGGTCGCTGCCTAATCGCTGCTCTTGTAAAGCCAAGGTTCACTAAAGAAAATCCATATAGCTTTGTTGCAGACGGGCTGAGAGTTAATCACCAGTCAAAGGTCACCGTGTTCGACTGCTTGTATAATGTACTCTATGTTATTGTACGAAATGCATATTCATCATGTTGGCAAAGGGTAAAGAGGAAAAAAATATTACATTTGGGTTATTTAGGCGGCTACAGTAAAGTATATTGGACACACATATAACAGATGCGTTACGTAACAAGATATAATGTCAGAATTTCAGGAATTTAGAAGAATTTTGTGTCATGTGTTGGTCATTTTCAATCTCCTTACAGTGATTCTGTCACTCTACGAGGTCATTTTCTGCTATATTTGGCCACATTTTGTCCCCTTTTGGTAATTTTATGTCAGATCTTAGTCATTTTGTCACCTAGCGAAGTTTCTGTAGGTCCCATTTGAGGTCCTGTTGGGTGTGAGTTAGGGCCTCCATAGACTAGGTTTGTTCCATTTCATCTCTTGGATGCTCAGTGTGATTGTGATCTGGGCAGATTAGAGGCCAGATCATCTGGGGCTCTTGGTTGTATTCCTGTGTGCTCATTGTCTGTCACATATGACACATTCTGGTAATTTCTTCACCTACCAGAGAATCTGTAGGTCCCTTTTATGCTGCCAGAACAGCTTTGGCCAACTTTTGAGGTCTTTTGGGGCTCAGGTTTGTTCTTATTTATCTTGGGGATTGTTAATTGGATTAATGCCTCAGGCTCTTGGGTTTTCTGAGCAGTTTTTGCTGTTGCCATTTGCTCCATCTGCAGCAATGTTTACATGGTTGGTGCATGTCAAACATCCACATGCATGCCATGACATGCATGTAGATTTCAGGGGAATGCTAAGGCTCATACCCCTCAATAGCAACAGTATTTGCACGATTATGTTTACTTATTGTGTCTGAATTGTGTCTTTTTCTTGACATATTTAAAGACATTTCCACCAGACTCTTAATGTGCCCCCACCCCCACAGCGTTCAAATAAAATCCATGCCCATGTGCCAGGATCTAAGGTTTCCCAGCAGAACATTGCACTGTAATGAGATAATCAATATTATTCCCTTCACCTGTCACTGGTTTTTATGTTGGGGCTGATCAGTATGTGGTAAATCAGTGTGCTAAGGAACATAGAGTGCCACAAAACTGCGCACTGCTCTTTTATCATATTCTGGCTCCCATCTTTCAATATTTTCTGTCACTCTTGTGTTAGAACTGTCAGTCTGAAGCAAAATGCCAAAAATAAAAAAGAGCAGAATGTCAGAAGGGAGCCATCAAAGAATGTCAAAAAGCAAAAGTGGTGTTTTTTGACCCCCAGTAAGATTCAAGTGTTTTCTGTTTGGATGTGCGACTGTGTGCTGAGTGGCTGATACACATAAGCTTACAGTAGTCGTGTCTGAACGTCAATAATATTAATTTATCTCACCATTTGGCCTGTCACAAGGCTTTTACTGAAGCTAAAAATCATAAACACATTTACACTTTAATCAATATCATAAAAAATATGGTGCGGCAATGAGTGTTCCTTCTCTCCTGAGACATGGGTGCCAAACACGTTAATACAACTTGAACATAATTTATGGGTTGAGAGGCGCCACTACAGCACTTGAACCGTTATCCATCCCTCAATTGATTGAATAGGCTCAGGGAAAAAAGAACATTTTCTGCAATGCTTATAATGAGATGCCCTGTGCAGCAAATGATAATGTGTCTCAAAAAGGATGGCTAATGGCTGAAGTGATGAAGTGGAAGAGGATCAAAAATGGTGGTGCTTTCTTTGCTGTCTGGGCTACGTACTGTGTATACTATTGATGGTTTTATGAACAAACGTAGATTGAAGTGAGCTTTTTGAAGGAGCTCAATTCGAAATACAAACAAGGCAAAAATATGACCAAAGATGTGTCAGGTGTTGTTTCATGGAAGGCCAATAGAAGACTTGTAAGACCATGTATGTCATGGCAGTCTTGAGTTTCCAATGACTCTTTTAACTGGAACCACTGAAACATTTGTGCCATGAAACCTTAGATCCTGGAACATGGGCGTAGATTTTATTTGAACGCTGTGGGTGTGGAGCACATTAAGAGTGTCTGGTGGAAATGTCTTTAATTATGTCAGGAAAAATACACAATTTGAGTACAATAAGTAAATATAATCATGCAAATACTGTAGATATTGAGGGGTATGAGCCTTAGCATTCCCCCTGAAATCTACATGTGTGTCCTGGCATACATGTGGATGTTTGACATGCACCAACCACGTAAACATTGCTGCAGATGAAGCAAATCAAAAAAACAAATAGAACAAACCTTAGCCTTACAAGACCTCAAAGGTTGGCCCGAGCTGTTTTGGCAGCATAAGAAGGACCTACAGAATCTTTGGTAGGTGAAAAAACAAAACAACAATCATGCATTTTGATTATTTCATAGATTTATTACACATCTTCTGGAAACACGACAAAATCTGTTGGACAAAAAAATATACATACAGCAACTTAAATTTTCAGCTTTGGTGAAGTAGAAAGCTGTGCTAATCTCATTTTCTTGGTTTCATGGCCTCTTAACGTGTCGAGAGTGATGCCGATTAACTACAGCTGGTGACTCCTCTGAACCAATTTAACTAGGACACATTTGTTTTGCTCATTAGACTCAAGTTTCACTGATTTCCGTGACTCCATCATCGAAAATTTTGAGTTATGGGAGTCATTGGAGACCCAGGAATGCATGACACATATGGTTTTTATAAGTGTTTGGAAACTTCTGTTCACAACTGCCTATCTAAGAGTTACAATAGTGTAACTTTATTTATTTTCTTTGGCTGGCATGCTAGAGAAAGTATTTTTACTGTACTACGTGAATGATCTTAACCCCAAATACCTTCCAAAATATCATTCAACAAGCGAAGTTTCATTGTTTATAAGATCTTTTCTGGGAGAAAGATGGTTCGTGTACATGTGACATTTATTTTGGATTACGTGTTACTTGTTAGATATCTGATGGTACATTCTCAAGGATGTCTTTTTTTTTCCTTCCTTTTAATATCATGCCTTGAGTGTCAGCTATATTGTGGAAAGTAAAGCGAGATGCAGTACATGTGCACCGTGGAGTTGTCTTAAGCAAATGTCATGTTTGCATTTAGGATTACTCACCAGAATGCACTGTGTGGATCCTCCAGCTCTAACAAAACACACTGCAGGCATTTTAACTTCCATAGAACATTTGAAAAGCTGATTTAAAAAAGGAATTCCTACAGTTTATATCCATGTGTACATGCCTGACAAGTTCATCTTCCCCACCTTTGATGTTGTTTTGTTGCATATCTTGGCATGCTGGCAAGAGTAGTTACTGAGGAATTGTAACTACATTCAAGTATTTTGATTATGTGCTGTTATCTTCCTACCTTACTTCATGTCAAAGAGAAAAATAGTGCAACACTGCAATTATCAGGCTGTTAAAGTTACTAAGAACTTTTCAGATTAAGCCTCTGAACCTCAAGCATTTCTCTGAGAATTTCGTTGCTCCTGTCACATTTTTCCTCACTGTGGGCTCATTTTTCAAGACAATATAAAGTCCTGTACCTTTATGGAAACAGAACAACCTTGAAGTGGGAGAGAGAAATGCCTTCTGTGCAGTACATAGCTGTTACAAGGTCATAAATCATAAAAAGAGAGAAAAGAAGTTCAATCTCTTACTTTACAGAAAATTGAATCAATTTGTCCAACATTTCTCCAAGTGCCCACAGGTGTACTGGCTGGTGTAATGTTGGCTCCACATACTACAGATATTTAACTACCTACTTTTTAAATTTGTTTCTCTAACCTGTGTCCTATCTGCTATGTGTAAACATTTCCTGCAGTTCACCTGAAACCTCTGAATTTTTGTAATGACTGTTGGTCACAGCTGAAATAATTTCTGGCTTTTCAGCTGCACCAAGCGTTTGTTTTGGGTTTTTTTTTTTTTCTTTTTTAGAGGATCTGGTGCAAAAGGTTTTTTTTTTGTTCAGAATTTTTAAGCAAGGCATGCAGATTAGAATGAATTAAAGAAGTATCTTGATTTTACTATTAGATTTAGTTCATTTCTCCCACAGAACTCATCTGAAAATCTGATAATTCTGTCGGTTTTTGCCTCATAAATTGTGTGATTTTGGCATTATTTTGTAAAGATAACATCCTTTTCAAGCTGATTTGTGGTTCACAGGGTTTAGATCTCACATTAGAGTGTTTAGAGAGTTTACACAGAGTTGTATGCATTTAATATACATAACCAAATTCATGTATAAGTGTGGTTTAAATTAGCTCAATTTCAACCAATTCTAAGAAAAAAAAAGGCATTTACATCTTTTTGCATTTAAAAAAAGGTCTAATATTGTAATTCATTTCCATGTATTACCCAAAGGGGGTATTTCTGTGCACTGCAAATACTTTTACTATCATTTTGTGTCTTCTTTGTGTCACGTTTTTGTCATTTAATGTCATTTGTGTCTCATTTTTATCATTTTTGTAATACTTGAACATACTAGTTCTTGTGCTATTAGTACAACAGGACTTCTGATAGATGTCTTTGAAATCTATGAAATATGTTTTAGTCTTTACATCCAAACTATGTTTTTCTATGACAGTAAAATGCAAAGAAAGTCAATGTTTTTGCAAGAAGTAGTCTAGTACTGCTTTCTTCCTGCTTGTTTCTAAAGTCCCTGACTGTATGCAGCAGCTCTGGGCTCTTTTCACTTTCCAGAATGCAGTAGTTCTGCTCAGTCACTAGCTTTTTTTCCTACTAAGAACGCTGTCTGTGCCCAGCTGGCCTCCTTCCACAGTGTGGTTAATGTGCCACAGCGCCCCCCTGAGCTCTCACATCAGGCGAGTCTGTCTTCATATTCTATTCTTAATGTGTCTGTTGCTGAACTTTTCTGGCTGACAGGTGATAAATATTAATATGAATGCATAATAGAATGAATATTGGAAAATATAATATACATAACATTTGGTATGAGCAGTTTGAGTCTCTCAAAATGTTAGTGTCAGACTTTGACATTGCTGAATATGGAGGGTTTTTTTCTCCTCAAATGTGAATTTGCAGATATATAAAAAAGTAAAACAAACTCAACAGCGGCAGCAAGGAAAAAATATCTCTAGTCAAAAATCTTAGAACTCATTTCATATGAGACACTGAGTCTCTGACATTGTGAGCTTCACAATGTCTTTTAATGCTACGGGCTGCTGCACTTTCTGTTGCAAATGAGTTTATCAGAATTCCTCATTAATCAGAGGAGTGAGGAATCTTGGCAGAGTTAGTGCAGCACGAAAGAACAGTTTTTGTTGTTTTTTGTGTGTATTTCTTGTTTTTTACCAATTTTAAATAAGCCTGCGGCACATTTGACAGTGCTCTGTTCTGAGCGAGTGCCGTGGTGGAAGCAAGGGGATAGTGGCAGCAGAGGGAGCTTATTAAAAGAACAACAACTCCGGCTTTCATGAGGAATGAGTATGCAGACGACTGAGCGCATGCTGCGCGAGGATCTACAGACGTTGTGTGAGGTTTGCACCAAATGCACTTTCCCGCTGCTGGGATGGTGGTGTGGGAATTAAAGGATGTCCACGGACACAGCGAGAGGCCTTTTTATGCAACATCGAGTTGTTTTCAGTCAAAAGGTGTTTGAATGACCGCAGTCATTTGTGTGGATGTGTGTATGTGTGTGTGTGAAACTGAGATTCAGATGTGATTTGTAGCACAAACAAAACATCAGGCATCACTGTTTGTGTCTTCTATTTAAAAAAAATACCAGTATGAGGGAGAAATTGTTTCAGAAAGTGAAAATAGTTAGACTTTTGTGCAAAAAATCTTTTTCTGTGACTCACTTTTAACATTCCGTCTTTTATTTATCGATTGAATCAAAAAAAAAAGTTAAGCGTCAATACAGATCAGTGGAGATGCACGGTACACTCATGCCCGACATGCAGCGACACTTTGATTCCATTGCAGTCAGACTCGAACAGGAAAGCATTTGAACCTGAGGACATTGATTTGACAGCCGCTCACTCATGAGTTGTCCCACAGCGCCTTACATTGTACCTCCAGCTACTTCTAGATCACAGGCATTCAATCTCCTCAAACCCCGAATCAGCCCTCACCATCAAATTTCATCAAATTTGAAGCAGGCCGGCATGAAAGGCAAATGATTACAATCTGCTCTCCTGATTGAACTCCGCTAACCTTTCTGTAACAAATGTCTCTTTAAAAAGCGCCGCTGAATGTCACATTATTCCTTTCTCCTCCTCCGTCGGAAGGGCTGAAGGGTCCAATCCGCTCTGCTTCATCTGGACGGCGATGTCGAACAGGTAGTCGTAGCACTCGCACCTGCAAAGTGCGGCAGTATTTTTTAGTGTTTGAAGAGAAAAATGCGACATAAAGGGAAGTTAGGAACTAAACTTTTACAGCTAGAATATGCAGGATTGATACCAGGAAGAATAAACTAGATTATGAAAGCAGACAAATGAAAAAATTCTATCCTGTCCCTGCAGGTCTTTTTGCAAAACACAAACATGCAACATCTAAGTACTGCTGAAAGACTAATCCATGAGAGAGAGTACCGTCGTGTGTAAAAACATACAAAATGGCTGCATAATCATGTCTGCAAAACATACCATAAAGAGACACTCACAGGAAGGCTACAATGCAAAGAAGTGGGGGCCGCATATACAGAAACATGAGAACATCCTCTAATGAAACTGGAGGAGGATGGAGACTACAAAGAGGACTGAAAAATGCACAACATAAGTGGATGCAAAAATATTGCATGTATAGAAGTACAGAAATAAGCCGCACCATCACATCAGCTGAACATGCATAACGTAGCATAAAAGGACACTTGGACAAAGCTAGCTAAACTGCAGAGAAGTGGGGGACAGACACAGAAACATAAAAAACATGTACTAATAAAACTGGAGGAGGATGGAGGCCACAAAGAGCACTTCAAGATGCACAGATGCATACAAAAGACATGAAAATATGGCATGTCTACAAGTTTAAAGCATAAGAAGACACTTGGACAAAGCTAGGCTACACTGCAGAGAAGTGGAGGATATACACAGGAACATAAAAACATTCCTTATTGAAACTGGAGGAGGATGGAGGCCACAAAGAGCACTTAAAGATGCACAGATACAAAAAAAACACGTGAAAATCTTGCATATTTAGAAGTATAGAAGTAAGCTGTGGACAAGCGGGAGACAACTACATAGAAATGTAAAAACATCTCTGAATGCAACTTAAGGTAGATGGAGACCACAATGAGCACTGAGTAATGCACAGATATATAAAAAAGACATGAAAATCTGCCATGTTTAGAAGTTGAAAGCATAAAAAGACACTTGGACAAAGCTAGGCTACACTGCAGAGAAATAGGAGACATACACAGAAATATAAAGTAATCATACACTAATAAAACTGGAGGAGGATGGAGAGCACAATGAGCACTGAAAGATGCACAAATACATAAAAAAGATGTGATAATCTTGCATGTTTAGAAGTTTCAGCATAAAAAGACACTTGGACAAAGCTAGGCTACAGTGCAGAAAAGTGGGGGACATACACAGAAACATAAAAACATCCCTTAAAGAACCTTAGTGAAGATGGAGACCTCAATGAGTAGTGAAAGATGCACTGATACATAAAAAGGATGTGAAAATATGGCATGTTTAGACGTTTAAAGCATAAAAAGACACTTGGACAAAGCTAGGCTACACTGCAGAGAAGTGGTGGACAGACAGAAACATAAAAATGAAACTTAAGATAGATGAAGACCACAATGAGCACTAAAAGATGTACAAATAAATGAAAAAAGGCGTGATAATCTGGCATTTTTAGTAGTGTAACATATTGGAGGTGCAAGGCAGGCATCCAATCATCACCTATGATCTGAATGCATTCATTGGACAGGATTTTACAGGCCTGTGACTGGCACAGGTAGCAGATTTTTAGTCTTTTCATTATCGAATCGCTTGATTTATTGACTGCTGGCGGGAATATAAACAGGTTGCATAATATAGCCTTGATAAAATGATGCTAAATTATTCAAAAATGTTAACAGTGCCGGGAGGTAAACGCTCACATGGTCTTGGCTTTTTCCCACGACTCGCCCCAGACGTAGACACCGTGCCGGCGGACGAGAACCGCGCACGAGTTGGGGTATTCTTCCATCGCCCGAGCCATGCGGTCTTTCAAGTCCTTCTCCTCTGGTGTATTCTCAATAATAGGCACCACCAGGCAGTCGTCATACCTGTGCAGAGTAAAACACACCAAATGACACCGGGGATGACATTGGACCTTCACATGACTCGTTCTCAAAGACGAACCCTGCAGCTGCTCTCTGACTGTGTGGCAATCAAATCAAATTGAAGGAACACAGTGACTGAATCAGGCTTAAGTGTGAAGCAAAACAGCCACAGGATTTCTGATTTCCAGCCCACGAAACACGACGGTTTGCTGTCTTTGAGTCACGGACTGCTGGTAAAACAAGACAAGTTGTCACCTTTGAAATCTTTCACCATTGTAATGAATAAAAATAGTCACTTCCTGCCTTAATCCAGAAGGTCGATGACCGACTCTCGTACGACATTTTCTACTATTATTCAGCAGCATGAGTGAGTAACTACCTCATGGTCAAACCTTGCCAATTTTATGCTCATTTATAGGTGCATAATTGTATTTTTGAGGTATACTAGAAGAAATATACACAACTTTATTTTATAAAAAACCACAACATACTGTACATCGCAGCCACACTTCTGTTTACCTTCTGTCTGAAACGCTAGTTTTTACTCTTTAAGCACCACCTTCTAATAAAGTTGCTCATTGTTATTTACAAGAAATGAATGGAATTCAATTGAGACTTTTCATGCAGGTAAGGAGCAGTGTTTTCTATCAGACACAATAACTACCTTTAGCATGAACTTAAGGGTTTTTGGAACTTTGCAGACCTTTTACATGCACAAAAAAGCTACATAACAAACAAATGAAGGGGGGAAATGTCATATCTGTACTTGTTTAAGGTGTACATAGTGTTTATATTTTCATTTTCAGCTTTATTATAGTTTTGTATTTATCGTCTTGCTTATTGACTGTGCTTCATTTTTATCTACACTAGCATTCAAAAGTTTGGGGTCACTTAGAAATGTCCTTATTTGTGAAAGAAAAGCTTTTTTTTCCAAAGAAGATAACATTAAATGAATCCAAAATCCAGTCTATCCATGTAGTAAATGACTATTCTTGGTGGAAACAGCTGATTTTTAATGGAATATCTCCATAGGGGTACAGAGGAACATTTCCAGCAACCATCACTCTGTGTTCTAATGCTACATTGTGTTAGCTAATGGTGTTGACAGGCTAATTGATGATTAGAAAATCCTTGTGTAATTATGTTAGCACATTAATATAAGTGAGAGCTTTCATGGAAAACATGAAATTGTCTGGGTGACCCCAAACTTTTGAATAGTAGTGTACATGTTGGAATGTAAGAATTTCTCCAGTAAAGGCTCATTAAAGTTTATCCAATCTTAAGAAATCCAAAACCTTTCTGCCTCTTCTATTGTTGACAAACTGTCAACTGGGCTCTTTAAAAGAAGAGTTGGTGCATTTTAAATGACCAAACACGCAATTTCACCCAACTGTTACTGATTCTGTGCACAAAATTAAAAATGTTTTTAAATCTTTAAGTTCCACTACAATTCCCCTGTTGTACAGAAGAGAGTCACGGTAGACGCCAATATGTCTCAGCCTGTGATTTTCATCAGACATATTGAAGGAAACTGAGGCAAGACCAGGCAGAGTTATGGACACGGAAGCGACCCAGAAAGAGCTGAGTTTATGTAACGGGCTTTCCATGTAAATACCTGCAAACTATTATGAAATTCTACTCTTTACGCAGTTGATTTGACGTACGATGGATATGCTTTTCCTAATTCTAGTGAAACCAAACCACTTGCGGGTTTCCAGAAAAAAATTGGCAGATGTAAAACCTACGAATGCTGGAATTTTGTGCTGTGTGACTAACAGCCCGGGAACTTGAGCCAGAGCCAGAAATATTCTGGGTGGGCAAGTTTTAATTCATTTCTCTACTCCGTGGCAGATGAGCAGCGTTACTTTTGAGTGAAATACAACGAGAAACAAACACAGGATTCACAGGGTTAGCATTTCATGTGGAGTTCAGCAGGTCATCCATCACATTTAAGTTTGTGTTTTCTGCTCTCAGCGCGCAGATACTTTCCTAACAACGGCTTCTCAAACCGCTCCTCGGACGAGGAGTAACAATGCTGGGAAGCTCTTTGCACTGCACTAATCCTTGCTGCTTGATTACATACCGATAGTTTGTGCCTGAGGTGCCCTTACGAATCCCCTTGATCATCTCCTGGTGTGTTATCCTGAACTCCTTGCCAGGATACAGCAGCGTTGCCATGACAGCAGCCTTGGAGTGGGTGTGTATAACTGCCTGTGCCCCTGTATTTTAGCAAAGGAAAAGCAGATTTAGATTTTTGAATGTTCTCTGCTCGTATTGTCTTTCTAAACTGATAACTGTAACAAGCCAAGAGCATGCATGGACTGTGCTTTGTGTTTTTAGTTGGAATTTAAACTGTTAGTGATCAGTTCTAGTTTTAGAGATTTCGTTATCTATCAAGAATGACAACTAGACAGACTCTGACATGATAATACAAGAACAGAGAGGATGAATAATTGATACTAATATCATTATTGTGAGGTCAAATGTTAACCTCTAATTACAATGCCCTTACTGAAGAGTGGCATAATGAGTTCTCATCGGGTTCCTGTAAAATCCAGAATCAAACTGAAAATCCCTCTCTTCACATACAAATCTCCTCGTAGCCAAGCTCCTTCACATCTTATAAACCTTATGGTACCATGTTATCCCAACAGAGCTCTTGGCTTTCAGTGTGGAGGCTTTACTTGTGGTTCCGAGACTTTCTAAAAGCAGAATGGGAGGTAGATCCTTCAGCTATCAGGCTCCTCGGCTATGAAATCAGCTCCCAGTTAAGGTTCAGGAAGCAGACACCCTCTCTAATTTTAAGATTAGGCTTAAAACTTTTCTTTTTGATAGATCTTATAATTAGGGTGACTCAGGTGACCCTGAACCATCCTTTAGAAAGTATATACCCTCTTTTTAAGTTCCTTCTTTTATTGGTTCGCAGCACTGAATCACTGTGAAGGTAACTGCACATGCAAATGAACAAAAAAAGGACTCTTTCATGTCAAAATGAAAATATTAAATGTAAAGTAAGTGACTGCATTAGTATTCAACCCCTTCAAGTCAGTATTTATTAGATGCAACTTTTGTGGGAGTAACAGTATTAATCCTGTGTAGATACATTTAAATCAGCCTTGTACACTTGAAAACTGCAGTTTTACCCAATTCTTCTTTACAAAACTGCTCAACATCTGTCAGGTTGCCCAGGGATTGTGAGTGAACAGCCCTGTTTAAGTCCAGCTACAAAACCTCAGTTGGATTGAGATCTGGACTCAGACACTACAAAACATTCACCTTGTTGTCTTTAAACCAGTTCTGTGTAGCTCTGACTGTATGTTTCACCTTATTGTCTTTCTGGAAAACAATTATTCAATGAAGTCTCATTTCTATTGCAGATTGCATCAGGTTGTCCTCCAGGATTTCTCTAGACTTTGCGGCATTCATTTTACCCTCTACCTGTACAAGCCTTCCAGGGCCTGCTGCTGAGAAACATCTCCACATTATGATGCTGCCACCGCCATGCTTCCCATCATAATGCTGCCACCACCATGCTTTACAGTGGTGATGGTGTGTTTGTGATCCAGTGTTTGGTGTCCATCAAACATAATGTCTTGTCTGATGGCCAATAGCCTCAATGCTGGTCTCTGGAACCTTCTTTGAGTTGACTTCAGAGTTTGTCTCATGCCTTCTGGTGAAATCTAGTCCTGGATTAATGAAGGTTTTTTTTTTCTTTTTCAAACAGAGTCTTTCTCTGGTTAAGAACAGCCAACAGTTGTTGTATGAACAATTTCTCCCATCTTAGCCAATGGTACTTGTAACTCCTTAAGAGGAGTCATAGGTGTCTTGGTGGCCTCAATCACTAGTCTTTTTCTTGCTCAGTCATTTTTTCATATGTGCGATATTCATTTCATTTCCTAATAATGGATTTAACCCTACTCCAGGGGATATTCAGTAACTTAGTACTTTTCTTGTATTAACTTCCTGGCTGATGCTTTTCAATAACTTTTTACAGAATTACTTGTTTTTTTTGTTTTGTCTTCTTGGTGTAGTTCTATCCAGGAGTGCTGATTCACCAGTGGCTGGACTTCCCAGATACAGGCGTCTTTATACTACAATCACTAATAAACATTCACTGCACTCAAATTATCTCAGTTTCACTAATTGTGTAACTTCTTGCACCGGGTGGCTACACCTGTGTTGAATTAGATGAGTCACTATAAAGAGGGTGAATACTTATGCAATCACTTATATTACATTTTTGATTGCAGACTGTGCAGAAATGTGTTTTCTTGTCAAAAAAGCAAAATTAAATTGACAATGATTGACTGATAAAAAGCAATTAAAGGGTACAACTTATTAGTTAGTCCTCTCTGCAGGCATCTCATACTGTCACCTCATCAACCTCTCCGACTCTTAATTACAAAGATCATTTGTAGTATTTGGGATAACTATCAGTTGTCTCGCTCTCTGTAAATAGCAGTTAGAATGGCTGGTATCTGATGTGTTAGACTGACTAACCTCTCATAGTGTAGGCGTTCATAAAAAGCGGCGTACACTGGCTCTTCTTAAACTTCTTCCAGGCAGGTGGACAGCTAATGTCCCTCTCCTCCACGTCACACACAAACATATCTTCTGGCTGAGTAACAAACATTTGAAAAGGTATGATTTAAACCATAATGCATTAATCTTTGTCTGAATATTACTCCACCAGAACACTGAGTTATTGTCTCTACTGACAAGAATAAAGTTTCACTCTGTGGTTAGACCCAACTCACCTGTATTCTCTCTTTCTGGACACCCGATGGTGCAATGTAGATATGGTCTCTGTGAGTAATACAAAAAAAAGATAAGGACAATGAAGTAGCATTTTGGAGGAAGTGAACCCTGGAGTTAGTTTGTCATGACATAATGGAACATCATAGTTTTCTGCAGCAGACAAATAACTGAACTGCTCTAAGCTTATTTTGTCTTTGCCTGAAAGAAAATGTTTCTGTGAGTACCGGGGTTGAAACTCTGGCCATTGCAAAATGTGAACGAAACACTCAGTAAAGCTTTTCCAGCCATCCATAAAGTACCCAATCCCCAAAGTAGTTATTGTAAGTAATTCTTTATACTCCTGCCTCAGATGGTTTCAGCTGGTGCCGAAGTTGACCATTTATCTGAGAGATTCTGTTGCTGAATTCTCTCCCTAACAGTTTTCTTTTCGTAGGAAAATTCAGCATCCCACGGCCTTGGTCTGAAGACCTAAGGGAACAAAGCCTGGAATGAAATGTACATATATATAAATGTAGAATTGCGGAGCTGAATAGACGGCTGTAGTTGATCCTCTCACAATCTTTGCGATGATCACGCTTAAATGTTTAGCTCCTTTATGTTTCCCAATACAATGCAGCGGGTAAAGCCATTGCACTCTTTTTTATTGAGCAACAAACATTTCCAGATGAAGAAGTAGCTTATTGATTTTGAGCGCAAGGTTTGGCGAGTCCGCCTCGGGCTGTGAGTCATTTCTGAGTCAAAGCAAAGCAACTGTGGGAAGAAAAAAAAAGCTTCAAAACTTAAAATTCAGACCTGCACTCACGGAGGAAAATAGACCTTTTGTGTAAAACATCTAACGACACTTCTGTTTTGTGTATTCGGGCTGCTTGATCTACGCCATATCTGCTTGAGAACATGTGATTTGTGCTATTTGAGAACATCTGCAATCATCTCAAAATACACTGAAGTGATAAATGTTGTGGCAACAAATTGGGACTGGTGTATTGTGTCCAGTGTCTCTTATTTGTTGAGAGAATGTAAGAAAAAATTTGCCATTTCTGGGAATGCTACTTTGCACAGCTCAAGTATTTCAGTGGAGCTTAAAGCTGCTCATGTTCAGTCTAAAAGTACAATCATTTTAAAAAGATGAAAAGGAAATTCTCCCTTCAATCATTTTCGAGTTACAGTGTTTTTTTATCTGAATGAAATACCAGTGTACACGGATCAGCAGTCACCGAATCCTATTTGGTTTCATTAAAGGTTTCATCAAAGTTCTTTGTTGGCTTAAATAAATGTCTGCCATTCCACATTACAAACGGAGATTTGCTAATGGGTGGTGCTTTCTCCGGAGCTGCCATCCAAAACAACACAGTTCAAAGAAGTTTGTAATAACCTGTCAAAGTCTTCAATTTGAATTCTTTTTCATTACTGCCAAACTGCGGCCGTCTGTCTTCAACAGAGATTTGCCCACATTGTCAAAACCGAAACAACCGACCTCCCATTAGCGTCACTGCACTTTTCTCAGTGTACAGATGTTCTAAAACGTGCCCATGACAGCATATGATTTTTAGCATTGTCGAGGAGTAAGAAAATGACCATTTCTGATGATTTGCAGTAAATAAATGTACAAACCCTTGTCTCAGACTGATCCCGCCGCCCGTCCCTGTCACCCATCCCAGCTGGTAGAAGAGTCGACATAGCTCAGGAATCAGGACACGGGGATGTTCCTTTGCCTGAAACACACGTAAAACTGTTTAATCAAGTTATAATGACACAAGTTTAATACCTTTTATATAAATCAGCATGTAGAACATTCAAATCTGTATTCCTATATGTATGGGCGCAATGCTGCATTTGTGGATACTTCAGGTATTATTGTGCCAGTAGCGTGTCACTGCAATACAAACAATAAAACTTTGGATTTGTTGGGTTCTGTTTAGTGGTTTTTGTGGACACAGTAAGAAAAATGTAGAATACCACCAGTGTACATGCATTATATATACATTTTCACTCAATCATGTTTGGATTCCACCTGTAGCAGGACTTTGCCACAATCATGAAAACATATTACCATTCAGGGTAAGCAATGCACACCTGAATACTGCAGTTAAAGCTTCCTAAAAACAAACTAACACAAGGACCATATTACACCGGTACTCAAAACACTATACCGGCTTCCTGTTAGTCAAAGGATAGAGGTCACAATCTGATTCCTGGTTTACAAAGCACTGAAAGGTCTTGAACCAAAACTCATCCTGGACTTATTAGCTTCACATGAAGCATCCAGAGGCCTCAAGTCATCAGGGACAGGCTTACTGTGTGTTGCCAGAATCAGAACCAAAAATAGTGAAGTAACATTCAGCTATTGTGCTCCTCATTTGTGGAACAAATTTTCTGAACACATGAGTTCTGCTCAAACCACCAGCTCTTCTAAATCAGGTCTGAAAACCAGATTGTTTACAATAGCTTTCTCTTAGATGCTCAATCTTTTAATGCACTTTTATGATCACAATGTCTATTTTTATGTTTTATTTCTATGATTTTAACGTATACTATCGTTCAGAAGTTTGGGGTCACTTAGAAACGTCCTTATTTTTGAGAGAAAAGCTGTTTTTTTCAATGAAGATAACATTGAATGAATCATAAATCCAGTGTAGACATTGTTAATGTGGTAAATGACTATTCTAGCTGGAAACAGCTGATTTTTAATGGAATATCTCCATAGAGGTACAGAGGAACATTTCCAGCAACCATCATTCCTGTGTTCTAATGCTACATTGTGTTAACTAATGGTGTTGAAAGGCTCATTGATGATTAGAAAACCCTTGTGCAGTTATGTTAGAACATGAATAAAAGTGTGAGTTTTCATGGAAAACATAAAATTGCCTGGGTGACCCCAAGCTTGTGACTTTTGTCTACCTTTAAATCTTTTTTTCTGAATGTATTTCTTTGTCATTGTAAAACATCTTGAATTGCCTTGTTTATGAATTGTGCTATACAAATAAACTCGCCTTGCCTTGCCTAAAATCCCTTAAAATATATTTAATATTTCTCGATTCCGCAGGTTCAGATGCACTTCTATGACAGAATTACATTCAAAAGCAAAAAAATTGCTTATTTGCCATGTTCTGCTTGCCTGTTTCTCTGCCGTCTCCTCAACAGCAACTTGGCAGCCATTGCTGGTACCACATGAAGATGACATCCCCTGAGGAAAAACAATTGTTGACATGAAGAAACAATTCACGATTCCCAGAGAAGACGTCTGGGAAATGTTGGCAGCACAATTCATTTTGGTGACATAAAACAGGCGTAGTACTGTTGAGTCACAAGCAGATAGCATTCTGTCAGTGCCTTACTTCCTTGTTTTACTTGTGCGTGACTGGAATCAAATGCCACAAGGAAGATTAACAGAGAACCGATTTACAGTTCCAGCTAAATTCTTTTCTTGCTTCTCCTCCCACATGCCAGTTCAGGAGAATCCGTGGTTTTCTGCGATCGAAGGGCAGACAAGCCTGCAAAGATCTCAGATGCTACCATTGATTTCTATTTCTATTTCTATAACAAAAGTTACATAAGGGAAAATGAGGGAAAAAAGCAACATGATTTGTATCATTAAGACACAAAGTGAATATAATGACATGGTACAGTCTATTTTCATTTGTTGTGATTAAGGTGTCACCAACAGAATAGATGAAATTAACCTATAATAAACAAACCAAACAAGAAAATACAGTGAAATACAAAGTGCATTCTTACATATATTCCCTTTGATTGTTTGTATGATGTATTTATCAATAATTAAAGGATAAACATCAGTTCAAAAGACTATTATTCCACTGTTTGTCTTCAATAAATGAACCATTATTGTGACATGAATTTTCCTACATCAGAAAAAGAAAACAAACACAACAGATACACCGCCCATCCAAAAAAAGTCACACATACAGTATTTCACTGGACCACCTCTATCTCTGAGAACGACATATATTCGCTGTGGCATCGGGTAAGGATCAGCTTTTGCAATGTCACAACATTTATTTCTGTCCAGAGTTACATTAATTTTCGACCAAGATCTTGTATTGATGGTAAGAATTGGACCGCTGCACAAAGTGTTCTTCACAACATCCCAAAGATTCTCAATGGGGCTGAGGTCTGGACTCTGTGGAGGCCAATCCATGTGTGAAAAGACAGCTCTAAGCTCTAGTCCCAAACTTTTGAGTTCCCTTCGTGTTGTGCGTGTGGAAATGCTTTTACTTTCACTAGTAAACTGTTGATTTCCTACACTCATCTAACAGTTTGTTCTGACCGCATTTGTTCCTGGAAGATGATGGTTCTCCACTATCCTTCAGGTTTTAATAATGTGTTGGACAGTTCTTAACGTGATTTTAGTAGCTTCAGAAATCTCCTTAGTTGTTTTCTTTGCTTGATGCAGGCCAATAATTTGACCCTTCTGAAACAGATTAACATCCTTTCCACAACCACAGGATATGTCTTCTAACGTGGTTGTTTAAGAAATGGGAAGCTCTTGACTGCATCAGCTACAGTTAAATAAGTTGTAGTCTGCTGAAACATATTCATCACTGCAGTAATTATCCAATGGAAGGCTCTCACATATTTCCTTAGTTAAATCCAAGCAGTGACTTTTTTTTCTTTGGACAGGCAGTGTATATTGTGTTTCGGTAGGATCAAGCAGAGAGCAACGGACTGGCAAAACTAGACACAAAGCATTCGTCGTTAGTTTTCACGAGGTTATGCGATTGAGGCTTTCCTCTTTTGAATTGGAAATGCCTTTTCAATGTGAAAATGAATCAACAAAAACAAGCCGTGACAGACAAGACGACTCTTCATATGAACAGTTTTCTCTGGGCTCACTGGTCGCAGTGTCATTAGCATCAACTTCACTTACATTTGTGATCGCCTGCAGTTTTAATAGACGGATTGTGCTGCACAAAAGTGAACATAAGAGGCCCTTTGAGGGATCCTCTTGGCAGGGTTCTCAATACATGTTGACAGCTAACTAACAATGTTTGTTAGCTTACAGTAAACACTGACGGCTTGAATGGAGCATTATAAGCTAATGCTAACAGTTGTAAATAGCTGGGATTGCCTGAAGGTGAATGTGAGGTTACTGGACGGAGGAATTTGCTCTGGAACAAAGTGCAAAAATCGTTAAACAGATCAAATATAAAAGTCTGTTTGTCTTGTATCTAGTTTGTTTAATAAGCAAAAAGTTGCCTTTTGTGTTGTGATGAACAGTAAATTTACTGAGCTGTTCTTTAAACATATGAAATGACCCAGTACATGCAGGACTAAAAAGGGAACTCATCAAATAATATGACTTTTACTTCACTTTCCTTTTTGTGTGATTCAGTCCTATTTAGGGATTTTAAATCTTCTTCAATAACCAACAATATGTTGCTAAATATGTTGTAAAGGCAAAAATGTCATTTGTGTGTTCTAGATTACCCACTGAAAGCATCATTTCATACAATTATAGAGTGAAGATCTTTGCCTTCTGGACTGATTGTTGGTCAAAAAATACATAAATCTGAAGAAGATACTGTGGGCTTCGGGGAATTTTATGGATTTTACACTCTTTCCTGACCTTATATAGATTGAGATTTATGATGAAACTATTCAGAATAACTCAACTGAAAGTACCTAAATGTAAGGTGCAGTCATAAAATCTAATGTAGTAAAATATAGGATAGCATAAAGTGAATAATTAATATCTAAAGTCAGTTTTGCATTCACCGCAAATGACCGTAGGGTGCACTTCACCTTGGTTATTTAATATCTGACATACTGACCCAGACTTCAATATTTAAGTAGTGCAGCTCTAATGATATTTTACTTTGATTTTGACTTCATGGAGGATATTTTAACCACAACTGAGCAACTGAAACTTGTTTGCTGCTACAAACTCTTTTGAAGTTGCGCTGTTAAAACACTATACATGCCACCACGTGCATTATTTGCATAAGCACTGTTGCATCAGTAAAGACCGTATGAAAGTTCCTGCTGCAACAAAAGATAACATCAGCTGATTTCTTTTCATCAAGTGACTTCGTGTCAGTCAAGGCTACAGCAGGACTGGAATGAAAACCTTAACGAACTTTAACAGGACAACTGGCATTTCGGATTAGATATAAGATACTGTATTCATTCTGTGTTTGGCGAGAGCTTCATATTTTAGCTGACATAAAAACTGCCATCAACAGACATTAGATTTGATATACTGCAACAGGTTAAAAAAAACTAGAGTTTTCCATCAAATACGTTATTAAAAACTCTAAAAGCTGCCATGTTATAGTTTGTGGATCTCACTCATTCACAGACACACACCATATGGTACATATCCAAACACATGCATTAATAAAAAATGAAAGCTACTGGTGTCCAAGACTGACTAACAGTGTAAAAGGAATGCACTCTACTGAAATATGACTTTCTGTACAGCCTGTGTTGCTAAACCAAAGGGCAAAATATGTCTACATGTTTATGTTAGGTAAGATAAGGTAACATACAAATGTCAGAGCTTTGTTAACTGCAGCTGTAAAAAACAAACAAACATATGAATGAACAAAGTAAACGCTATGATAATGTATATCTAATAAATACTTGTGTCATTCACTTTTGGATTAAATCTGACACTTCTACAAATATTCACCGCTGCATTGTACAGATCTAGATGACTAATCTACAAATTGCAGCTCAACTGAGAGATTTCTTTATACTCTCTGGCTGTGGATTGTGTTTCACAACTGATGCCAAATTCCCACAGTGACACCTGAAGAATCTTTTATTCAGGGATTTCTTTGTTATTGATATAATAATAATAATAATAATAATAATAATAATAATAATAATAATAATAATAACAATAATAAACAAAGAATACATGTTTAGGCTGAAATAAAAGCTTGTGCAGACACAGACCTGACATCTTTAATTAGACTGAGACTCCATTCAGCTTAATAAATATTTGCAATCTTGCACAAAAAGTCATTGTACACTTACCATTTGATCACTTTATTCCTAGGTAAACAAATGCCATGTGGTAATGCCATTTGCTAACGTTGCATGTTGCACATTAGCACCTGCAGTGAGTGCAATTGCTGCAGGCTTTACTAATAAAGCTAACTTTTATGTTAACAGACGTTTTGCTTTTCAGTAGTCTGAGAAGTTTTACAAGTCGCTCGGTTTTCTAAAATAACGTTTTAACCCCATTATAGATTCTAATAAACAAGTTAAGTTGTGAGCTAACAGCTGTGGCTAACTATCTACAACAGAGTAACTTTAAAAACAGGTCAGTTTAGCTTCAAAACGCATCGTGAAGTGCCATGCATGCCATAATTTAGCCTCTACTCGTAAGACACGTAAAAACACACATAAATAACATAGTTATTTACCGTATTTAAGGTGCGAAATCCGCCCTGCAGAGTGCTCGATGTGACAGCAGCTAAACGGGCTAACGCGACGTCATCAGCGTGCGACCCCGAACAGGAGGCGTCTGCGGATGTTTGTGTCCCTCGAACTTGCTCCTCTTGAACGCTTCGCCTCAGGATGACAGTAATTGACATTTAATTAGGGCCTTTTGTTGTCTCTGTCAATTGTGAAAACGATACTAACGTCTGCGGTTAAAGAAATTCTGCGTAAAATAATAATAATGTTAATAATAATAAAAATGCTGTAAAAGGAGTATTTATTAGGACTAATTTCCTAATAAATACCATGGCTTGCAAAATGCACTCAATTAAAACTGCTGTTGTCTTGGAAACAAAATGTACTTGTAACTATTAAAATAAAGCATCAATTGCAATGCATGTCAGTGTGACATCTATATTGTTTATTATTTCAATAACTGATTTAGCTTATAACTTTATTTTGTGTACCTGAATAGTAGTGAATATGTTATCCTTTGTTTATGCACATAGACAAAAACTTAAATATAGTCATCTAAACAGAGGAATGGAATGATGCCATAACATAAAGATCTTAAAATTAAGAAGGAGTAAAAATATAGTAGACTACAGTACTTGTTACTTACTAATTGTCCGTTCGATTCTGTATTCATGCATATCATGGGCTACTGTTTTGTTGTTTTCCTATGAAGGTACTGTGATACCTTTATTTAACTGTGTGGTATTTTAATTCTTCTTCCCTTTACAGTCAGATTTCGCACTGTTTTCCCTTCAAAACCCTGCCCTCTCTCTCAAACAGACCCCGCTCGGGTGCAAACCTGCTCTGCTGCTTTAAACTGTTTGCGCTCAGATATACTGTTGCTCGCACAAATGTCCTGTGTTTCAGTTTCAGTGTATCTGCTCGCACTCAGAAATACTAGTACAGTCCATGCACTCCTTCTGCTCTCGGGTCTTTTTCTAACTTGGCTCGGTGTTTTTCTTTTTGGTGCAACCAACCACAGAAGCATCAATGACGCTGCGAGAGCACAAATCTGAGAGCAGTAATTTCACAAGCGCACAGAGAGAGACACTCAAAAAACTGAAGCACGGGACATTTGTCCAAGCAGCAGTATGTCTGATTGCAGTTTCGAGCAGCAGAGCCAATTTACACCCAAGCAGGTGCTATTTGAGACAGATGGCAGCGTTTGGAGTGAAAACAATGCAACACTTAAATGTAAAATTAGGAAATATTGCCCTCAAATTAAAAGACCAGGCTCTGGATTAAAGACAAGAACATAATTTCAGATTTTAGCTGTTGTAAATAACTGCACAGAACTGTTTGCTTTTACCTTTAAAGGTCTTGAGAAGGTCGTCCATGCTTGTGTTACTTCTAGACTGAACTTCTGCACTAGTACCCCAGTTGCAGTCGGTTCAACCTGCTGCTGACCGGTACACATAAGTGGCACCACATTTCACCTGTCGTCCTTCCATTGGCAACCTGCTCTGGGTAGGATTAATGTTTATAAGTGCTTGAATAGATGAGCCCCGACTTATGTGTCAGACCTGTTGCACTGTTATTATGTCTTACTTGTTCCTAGACCTAGATTGGCACTTAAGGTCAAACTGGTTTTCTCAGTGGCAGCTCCACAACTTTGGTTCCACTTATTCTCCACCATAATATATATAATTTTAATTGCTAGTGTAGTGGTGGCACGACAGCTCAGGCTCTGGGTATTGATCAAAGTGTTGGCTTTTGAAATCCCAGTTCCACAGGGTTACTACTGTTGTTCCCTTGGGTAAGGCCATTACCTGCCACATCCAGGAGTGCCTTATCATTGCTGATCCCAGCTGGGAAACATGAAAAGATAATTTCACTGAGCTGTAATGTATTTGTGACAAATAAAGGCTTCTTTATTTCTGAATCCAAAATAATGTTTTTTCCCTACTTTTTCCATATTAAATGCCATTCCAATTACTGTCTGAGTGGAGGCTATCCTATTTATCATACAAGGATTACAATAACTTGTTACTCCACCAAGGAACATGGTGGAGTTATGTGACGATCGGCGTACGTTTGTCCTTCTGTGAATTTGTCTGTGTACAACATTACTCAAAAACGGACTAACGGATTCGGATGAAATTTTCAGGGAAGGTCAGAAATGACACAAGGACCAAGTGATTAGATTTTGGCAGTGATGCAGCTTATAGTCTGGATCCACGGATTTGTTAAAGACTTCTGCATCATCATCAAATAACAATATCAATCTATCTATCTATCTATCTATCTATCTATCTATCTATCTATCTATCTATCTATCTATCTATCTATCTATCTATCTATCTATCTATCTATCTATCTATCTATCTATCTATCTATCTCTCTCTATATGTGTGTGTGTGTGTGTGTGTCTGTGTGTGTGTGTGTGTGTGTGTGTGTGTGTATGTGTGTGTCATGTGTGAATATGAACTGATGAACTGAAATGTTAAAAAATAAATTTAATTGCACTGAAAGACTTCTACTTATGTTATTTGAGTTAGTTTACATGATAATTTATTATCAGCTCCATCAGTGAGGTTACAGTCAGCTAAAACTGCATCAGCAGTGACACACTTCCTGTTCAAATTTGTCTCACTTTGGCAAACATTAAAAGTCTTGTCATTGTTTTATTGTTTTTAATTGACTTCCTCGTTTTACTTCAGTTTTGTCTGATTTTGTGCATCACTGTGGTCAACATTTTGTTGTGTTTAAATGTGCTACATAACTTGACTATGTGATTTTCACTGTCTAGTTGACACTAAACTGCATTCTGATGTATTTACACTTACTGTGTGCAACGATAATAATGTAGAATCTAATCTATTCTGTCCAGTACATCTATTGTAATCTTTCATCTCTATGAAAGTTCTCCAGAACCACCACCCACATCAGTAAACATTCTCTCTCTCTGGAAATCCAAGCTATCATTTCTATATCCAGTTTGTCAATGATTCTACATACAATTGTGCAACAGATAGAGAACAAAAAGATAAGAAAGCATAAAGTACAACTACAATATACAAGCATGAATTAGACGATAAATGAAGGCCACACATATATCATGATGAATGATGTGCTCCATACACAGGGCTGTGGAATAAACACTGATTTAAGTAATAACTGCCAATCAATACTGTAAACGACAAGGTCTCTGCTTTCTTTATTTTCTTAAATCCACCTAAAATGTCATGCAGAAACTGTATAAATAATAATGGATTTGCGACCTGTAAATGCAAAACCACGTTCGTGATTAACTGAAAACAGGTTGTACATTTAAAAGAGGTCTTGTCTGAACATGCTCCTGAAACTCAGCTTTGTGTAGTGTTGAGTAGACTCCAAGTCTTACTGCATGTGCGGGACCTGCAAGGATTCTGTGGAGGTTCACATCTTTTATCTGGCACATGTCAGCGAGGGTCTGCCTCTTGTCAAAGTGCTTTTCAGATTCGAGTGTCATTAAATTCTCCATCTGCACCAGCGGAGTAAACACATGTCATACAAACACAGCAGGCTTGTAGAGAAGGCGGTTCACAGTCATGTTTTCTGTACCGAGCTGCACTGTGTATTTCATGACTTTAATGGCAATCTGTAATTGCATGGCTCTTTCAAAAACAACTATTAGTGCTTTAATACGGTGCCCAAACAGTGACGCAGAGACTCTTCATCCAGGGCCATCATTAGATTGGAGCCTTTTTGTGAAATGTCCAGACAATTACTGGATGTTCTGCCATGAAATGTAGCAAAGGTAATAATAAAGGGGGACAAAAAACACTTTCCTGCCATAACGAGGTTTAAAAATAAAACAAGTAACAACAGGTTCAAAAAAAAAGACAGATACAGAGCATACAAATAAACTGATAATCAAGCTTTAGAATGGGAAAAACTGCGCATGATATTTGATATGAATAACTGCCACTGATCTGAGGAAGCTGGCAAAAAGAAAAAAAAAACAAGGAAATAAAAATCCCCACTTAACCAACCAGGAAAAGAAACCGTGTTGTTAGAATGAGTCATGCACATGTGACATAATAAAGGAGTTATTGTTGAAGTTTCTCATGGACTTCATATCTTGGCTGTTTTTTTTTTTTTTCAAGCAAGATAAATAATTTCTAACCTCTGTGAATTTATACAAAATTTTGTAAACCACTAAGGCATTAACTATAAGGAGAAATAATATAAATGTGATTGTAGGAAAGAGACTTTCAAGAATAATATCTGGTAAAAAACAAACAAACAAACAAAAAACAAAAACCAAGCAAAAGACAGTTAACAAATCGGGTTAATAAAACCATACAAACCAAGTAATAAACTAATATTCCCACACATTCAGCATTATATCTGGTGAGATTTGTCAGCGGTCTGGAGCCTGCTAAGCTCTATTTACATTTGATTAACTGAGAAAACAAAATTCCAACTTAATCAACCAGGACAGGAAGAGAAACTTTGAGTCATCTGAAAGTAATAAGATAAAAGAATTGCAGTGTTTTTACATTCGTCATCAGGGACAAATCTTACATCTTCGGGGGGTTTGTGTTTTGTTTTTTTTTTTTAACATTGAAGATATGTCCAAAACATTTTACTTCAAACAAGGCCAAAGAATGAACCGATTTTCCAATTATGTGATCCAAATATGACACATTTTTATTCCATTAGGGTAATTCTGTTTGTTGTATGACTACCCAATAGGGTTCATGAGTCATTTGTAGGTTTTCAAAATGGGTCTAATTGTAATAAATTTACCATGCTACATTAATTGAAATAGACACATCCCAGATATTAGGCTTCCTCCAACGTTTCGGGCATAAACTAACCAACAGTCACATGAGAAAAGAGTACATCCCATGAAATTTTTTGACTTATTGAAACATAAAATAGACAATTTGTAGCATTTTTCATATCAGTTTTTTGAAAAAAGTAAATACGTGTATGTGTCTATAATCAAAGAAAGATTGTATGAATTTGACCTACATGGGATTTGTGCCAGGACAAAGCTATTTCTGTCCAAAAAAGAACATTAGAGCAAAACCACGGTTTGCCAGTGCTTTTGGAATGACGAGCCTTCGACAGATGAATCAAAGATGGAGCTGTCTGGCCACAGAAACCTTCCCCATGTTTGGCTGAGAGCGAGGACAGCTTTTCAGGAGAAGAACCCCACGCTAACTGTGAAGCGCGGTGGTGGAAACGTAATGTGTTGGCGTCGCTTCGCCACCTCGGGGACCGGGCAGCTTGCAGTCATTCAACTATGAATTCTGCTTCATATCAAAGAGTGCTTGAAGATAATGTGAGGCCATCTGTCTGAAAGCTGAAGTGGACCTTTCAACGGCATAATGATCCTAAGCACACTAGCGAATCCACAAAGGAATAGCTCAAAAAGAAGAAATGGAGGGTTGTGGAATGGCCCAGTCAAGGAAAAAATAAAAATAAAAGCTTAAATTTGAATCCAATTGAAATCTTGAGGGAGGTTTTGAAATGGGCAGCACATGCGAGGAAACCCTCAAACATCTTGCTGCTGAAGGAATTCTGCATCAAAGACATCCAAAAAAATCACCAAGCCAGTGTCAGACACTGATGGACAATTATCCAAAACACTCATAAAAGGTTATTTCTGCTAAAAGAGGGGGGTATGAGCTTCTGCAGGTAAGGGTGGAAGTTCTTTTTCAAAGATTAATATAGCTGCTATTGATATTTTTGTTCAATAAATTATTAAAAATGCAAATTTTCTCTGTGATGCTCTTCAAATATTTGTCTATAGGTGCTGCATGAATGAAAATCAAATATCTGCTTGCCTAAATATGTCAAAAAGCCCAACTGATTTCAGAACTGAAAAGGAGTTCAATGTGTCGCTGCATGTTTTGTTCATCTTCAGTAGGTGGTGGATGCTTCAGAAGAACAGCTACTGTTTTCTCTTGGGTGTGACAAAGTCCAGCACATGTGGCGTTCTAATTAAATTCAGCTCATAACATGACATGCTGGGTACCACATGGAACCGACCAACAGCACACGATCTAATCCACGAATACCAGTAAAAGGACCAAAAATAGCAAAACTCCATTAAAAAAATAAACTCCTGTAAAGTTCCTGCAAGAAAATTCCCACTTAAGTGAAAGTACACAAGTATCAGCAGCAACATCAGCTTACAGTAATAAAGTGAAAGTACTGATTTGGTCCCTCTAACTGACATATTATGTAATCATTTCATTGTAGGTACTGAGGCATCAATGCGCCAGCAGCATGTTCCTGTTATGACTGCTGCAGGTGAAGCTAGTTTCAACTACTTTGCATGTAGTCTAAAGATCAAATAAATCTCAGGGTTTGTCACATGATTAATAGGAGATGAAAAAAGAGGTAAAAAGTTCCCTATATATTTACATTTTTGTGGGATATTAGATGGATGGCTGGATGATTGGATAGATAGATAGATAGATAGATAGATAGATAGATAGATAGATAGATAGATAGATAGATAGATAGATAGATAGATAGATAGATAGATAGATAGATAGATAGATAGATAGATAGATAGATAGATAGATAGATAAATAGATAGATAGATAGATAGATAGATAGATAGATAGATAGATAGATAGATAGATAGATAGATAGATAGATAGATAGATAGATAGATAGATAGATAAATAGATAGATAGATACATAGATACATAGATAGATAGATATTTCAAGGCACAGTGATTTAAAGTGATTTAAAGTGAAATCATTTAAACCTGTATTAAAATAAAAACTGTGAGTAGTTTAGGGCGAAATATCAACGTTTGGTGGAGCTAATTTTCTTTGTGATGCTCTTCAAATATTTGTCTGTAGGCGCTGCATGAAAGACAATCAAATGTCTGCTTGTCCAAATCCACCAAAAAAGCCAACAGTTTCCATTTTTTTTCAATTGATTTGCGCCACAAGAAAAGCTACTGTTTTCTCTTGGGTGTGACAAAGTCCAGCACATGTGGCGTTCTAATTAAATTCAGCTCATCACATGACATGCTGGTTACCACATGGAGCCGACCAACAGCACACATTCTAATCCATGAGCATCAGTGGTGGTAGAGCTGCTTCTGTAAAAGGACCAAAAACAACAAAACTCCATTAAAAAAAATAAACTCCAGTAAAGACCTGCAAGAAAATTCCCACTTAAGTGAAAGTACACAAGTATCAGCAGCAACATCAGGTTACAGTAATAAAGTGAAAGTACTGGTTTGGTCCCTCTAACTGACATATTATGAAATCATTTCATTTTAGGTACTGAGGCATCGATGTGCCAGCAGCATGTTCCTGTTATGACTGCTGCAGGTGAAGCTAGTTTCAACTACTTTGCATGTAGTCTAAAGACAAGGACATCAAATAAATCTCAGGGTTTGTCAGATGATTAATAGGAGATGAAGAAAGGGGTAAAAAGTTCTTAATAGTTTAGATTTTTGGTGAGATATTGGCTCATTTGAACCTGTTTTGAAATAAAAGCATGTGAGTAATTTCAAGGGAAAAATCACACTTTGCTGGAGCCGTTTCTAACTCTTGTAAGTGTGAAATGTGATTTTGTCTACATACTGTTTTTCAAGATGCAAGAAGCCCAAAAACTTCTTAAATCCTTAACAATGCATTTTTTAATGCTTGGTTTATCATTCATTGTGTAAAATATTCTTCTTTAAAGTAACTAAAGATGTCAGATACATGCAGTGGTATAAAAAATGTGATGCTACCTTCCGAAATGTGGTGGAAAATAGGAACATAAAAGCACAGGAACCTTAAAATTGTTCTTAAATGCAATATTTGAGTATATCTGCTTACTTACTGTCACTATAGACCCACACAGTGCCACTAACACCCGCTATACTCCATCACAGCTGCTGACAAGGTGAAACCAATACAAAGTTATCGGTATGTGGCTGCTTAGAACAGTTCATATGGGAACATGCAAATGAAAGTAAACTCTAATGAACCTATGCCCTTATCTAGACCGTCTCCCCCGTTAAAGCGAAACTATCTACTGTCTGATAATACCCTAAATAATTGAGACCAATGCCTGCCAAGTGCCCACCAGTTAAACGATTCGTTGCTGGCAGGCAATCCGGGGCAAGCTGCGAGGTTAAAATGCCATCCAGCTAGCGTCACCACAGAGAAAACACTAGAGCAGCTGATAAAATTAACGGTATGCAAATATTATCTTCCCTGCCATGCTATGTAGCTATATATGGATTCATTTTAATATTTACTGCTACCACAGCTTCCTGCAAAGGCCAGATGTGCAAAATGTAAGCGTTTTCACAGCTGCGTGTGTGAAACAGCACACAAAAACACTCATTTTTCATGATTGTTTTTTCCAGCACAGCTAACCTCTATGTTTTTAATATAATGTCATAATTTCCTCAGAATTGCCTTGCAGGTCACTGACTCACTAAAGTGTAACTCAACTAAAGGCCAGAACTTAATTTACTACCCACTCATTCATCACTGGCGAGCTTATTATTGTTATTACAGTTGAATATCTATTTGTTTAAGGTACAAGGTGTGCACTGATATAGAGGGAGTGCTTCCTGACCTTTTCCCAAAAAGAAGACGTTTGCACTGCATATAATAGAAGTAGTATTTGGAGGGACTGTGTATAACCTACTTGATTAGTCGTTGTGGAAATCTGCGGTATTGTTAAACTATCATAAATCATGAAACACAACATACTTTGCTCTGTTGATGGCAGATTTAACACAATGTAATTTATGGAGAAAAACATGGAGTTCCTCCAAATTCTCAAAGAAGAAGTGGGACAGTTTTTATAGTAAACAGACTGACAGAAATTCATTTTTGTTGGTTAGTATACATCAATTTAGATATCATTTGAGAAATTCCGAGTCCTTTTTTCCAAGAACAAAAACCTTATTGGGATGTAAACATATCTTCTGAGGTTTAACTCGCATTCGACTCTTTGGACCCTTGAGGCAGCTCTTCCACAATTATGCTAAAGGACAGGAAAGTTACTCTACTAACATGAAATGATTCCCTAAAAACAAAGATATATCAACATAAAATGAACAAACTGCAACTCATTTTCTCAGATCCTGTGAAAATTGTCAGTTGTACAGATAATGGTAGATCTAAATGCTATAATGAAGGCAACTGGACTTGATTTTGCACTGTCTGTATTTGTATTTGTACAATTAAAACAGCACAGAGAGACAGAACTCAGTATGTTCAGCAGAGAAATAATACCAAGAAGCTTAACTAGGTGATAAAATAAAGGCAGCTGGACTTTCTTTAGATTCTTGAAGGTGTTTTAACTATCATTCGAAAATGCTTCTTCATTTCTAAGTTGCTGTTGGGGGGTCCCAGGTATTTAACATCCAGTGAGAGGTCATTAGAGTCACATTAATTGAGCTGTAAATGGGTGTTGCGCTGAATCCCAAGACTGCATTGTAAGTGTCTGGTAAGTGGTCTCACAGACCACCTCGGTGCTTGTTCTTGTTTGGTTTAGATTGTTTTCTTTCACCAAAATCTGGACATAGTTGTCCACAAATACTTATCTCCCCTGAGTTGTGTAAAGCTCTTATAAAACAGCTGTTTTGTATCCTCAGTGCCCAGGTCTGTGAATCCCTCCCTGTTTTGAACCCTGTACACTACATTGCTCTGCTTGTCTGTCTTGTCCTCAGGGTGGACAACTTTCTGCCACAGTGTGTTGTTGGACTTAAAGTGCACTAGGATGTCATGTTTATTGAAGAGTTTTTCTGATACTCCTGTGATGTAGAGGGATAACAATGTTGTGTGCTTTGTGTCCTTTTTGGTTTTGACCAGGGATAGACCAATGGTGGCCAAGATCTGCAATTTTTACTGACCGGTTACTGATTAATTAAATGCACTACTTTGGTTCTGATGCAACCTCCTCTGTCTGTGATCACTCTGAAATCTCTCAAGCAGCGACACAAGTTTTTGCCACAAACCAGGAATTTAGCTTCCCTCACGGAGGCTATGACAATGCTAACGGGTAGCAGCTAAGTTAGCATGCAGCCACAGATTAATCTGAAACAGAATCTGGAAAACAATAATTAATCTTGCTTTAAGATCTGGAGCTTAGTGGACAGAAAAAGAGCTAGAACAGTGAAATATTAAGAAAATAGAGAAGAACGATACTGATCAATCTCAGTCGAGAGCTTCACTCTATTTTCAGTTTTACATATTCAGTCATAGTCGCCCTTATCAATGAGGATGCCTAGTTATGAATGACAGCTTCTCTGCCATCACATGCTGTTAAAGCATTACATCTAGTGTCTATTGGCTCAAAAATACAGTTTATTGGCTTCTCTTGATCACCAAGTCAGTGGTATCAGCACAGAAAAACCCATATCAGTTGATCCCTAGTTTTGACAAAAGCCCATTTTATCCATTAAAGACTGATTATATACTAGGAGGGATACTGAGAATTTAAATGTTTGACCTTGAGGGACTACAGTTAAATCAAAAACTCTCTAAATAAGTGATTAAGAGTGATTTTACTTCCTCATATTTTGCCTTTTCTATAACGTCTTACTCTTGCGTTGCTCATTAGGAGCCCAACACCATGAGAATAATTTGAATTCTGAATCAGTGTCTGGCCAGTGAAAGCCTGATTTGTGTTTCTGCCTCGCAGTTCTTCCTTTGTTGGTACAGTGAAAGATTCCAGTCTTAACACTAACAGAAGTGATCCTCAACTGGGTGTGGATTGCAAGTCTGGACAAGAGCACACCCACACATGCTGAGTAATTCATGACGAATGTCGCAACTCAGAGAATGTGCCAGATAACCTGCAGGCTGTGACGCATTTACTTCCGTCAAATAGCCCAACAGTCATCATATACACTTTACATTGTCTGGACGGAGATGAAACTTGTCTCTTCTTATCTTTGTAGTGAATTTGCATACTGAAGTTTGGAACCAAGACCAAAGCTGTTGCTCAGTGTTTGCTCAGTTGTGTCTCTTCTGCCGTGATATGGCAAAGCTGTAAGATAACCACAGATGAAAAAAACTACAGTGTGCTGTTGTTTAATGTGTCTCCAGTGCCACATATAATGTGCTGTTTGTCTAACTGAGGTCTTGAGCCGTTTCCAAGGCAAGTCAGGTAACAGATTCCTCATTTCCCTGAATGCTGTTTCACACGCTGCGCTGATCAGTTTTATTGTTTCCCTGTAATCGCACTGCTGGTTGATCAGCATTACAGAACACTCCAGTCACCACACATCATCAGACGTATTTGTTTGTTTTTGTGTCTCCAACCTGTTTTGCCCGAAGTGCAGATCTATATTCTTACGCAACCACCCTCGTCTTTAACAACAATGGTCGCCTTTATTGTGCTTTAATCCTTTTGCAGTTCTTATTGTGTGTCAGATTACATTATGAAACAGATGTATTCATCTAAAATGTTGGTTAAAGGGTGAAGACTGCCTCAAAATATTGAAGTCTGTTCCTTTATATACAGTAGAAAACTGTTAGAATACAGCAAGAAAATAATCTTTTTGGTGCTTTTTCTATTCTATTTGAGCTATTTTGGAGCTTTTTTTCTGTTTTAATACAGATATTTGATATTTTCTAAAGTCTTGCTGCCATGCCTCGTATTGTATTCTGCATGGCAAAGATTTACAGCCTTGTCTGTGGTATTTAGCGTCATTTTACTTCATGGTATGTTGATCTGAGTGAGCAAATGGATTAGTTTTCATCTGCATCACTTTATGATAGTGCTCATATGATGCACCTGAGGGCGAGAAATTGAAAAAAAAGGAAAAGCATGAGAATGTGGGTGAGGAAGAGGGTGTGTCCGACAGGTTTGCCAGCCTTCCTGTGTGTGTGTGTGTGTGTGTGTGTGTGTGTGTGTTTGTGTATCAATAGGCATTGTAATGGTGTGACACCTGCCTCCCGCTGTGTATAAAAGGCAGCAGCGTGATTTCATCCACTTCAAATAATCAACTGAGCCTCAGTAACTTCAAGTTCTCTGATAAGCTCTGACGCCAAGATGAGGAAATTTCTTTTGGGGCTTTTTCTTGGACTTCTTGCTGTTGTCCATTCAACACCTGTTACTAGTAAGTGACTTTTATTTTTAACATCCTTTTTTTCTGTTTTCACACGGTTTCTCCTAAATCAACACTTTGTTTTAGCTGTGTGTCTGTGATTTGTTGAACGATTTGAAAGCTAAATCAAAAGAGACAGACTTCTTGCTTACATCCTGTTTCAAAAGAAGAAAAATAACAGCCACATATTTATTCACGGTCACTGAAATTCTCTAGCAGAATGTCATTCCTGCATCTCAGGGCCGCAGAAATGGATTTTTCAGTCCGACAAAGTCATTCTTTTATGTGAGACCTCTGAAATTTCAATAATTCCCATGGTGTCCTTTACTTCACCCTGTGAGTCAGCACTTCCCCTGCCGCCACCTAAGATGCTCTTTACGTTTCAGCTCCGACTCTTTCTGTGAGAATCCTGTTTCAGTGGTGTGCAGGTCTCGCTGGAACCTCCAGATCACACACAGAAAGTCTTTGTAAAATGTTCCGAGCTGCTTTAGGAGGCGCATTAATGCGTTTGTCTTGAAAGCGGTGAAACCAAAGATCCGCAAAGTAACCTCAGAGGGAAAACCGGCGTTGAACATGACTGGGCAGAAATGCACAGTGGAGATGTGGGATTTGATTCTCAGGCCTTTTTAAATTAACTTTATTTAAAACCCCTTTTCAACCACATTATGTCTTATTACAGTCAGTGATGGAAAAAGTTCTTTATTACAGCATTTAAGATATCAAAAATATATTTAAATTATGCAAAGCAGATCTTCTGCACACATTAACATCAATACACATTGGAATATCAGATTGTTTAGGCTGTTTTAGCAGTGTGTAACTAGTATTTTTACAGCATTTTACTGTGCAAAGATAATACAGAAAGCCGAAAAACAAACTCTGATGAACAAATTTGCATCCATCCTTGACTTTGCTTTAATCTTTGCTTTTATTCGATGAAATATTGAACAATTCAGACTCACTGGGCCCTGAGCAATAATTTAAATGAAGCTATCTGAGTGAAAACTTTCTTCAGTGGAACTGCTTATAATTCAAAGAAACTCAAAGATACTTCTTTTTTGGAAGCAATATGGTGCAAAAAGGGCTTTAAACCCAAAATTTGTGTATTTTTTAAGATGGAAAATCTTATTCTTAAAAGTAACCTACAGTTGTAGGTAAATAAAGTGGAAAAAATGAAATATTTCCTGATAAAATGTAGTGGAATAGAAGTTTAAAGCAGCATAAAATGAAAGAATTACAAACTGTACCCGAGGAAACCCTAAATGTGTTCTTTATTGTAGAGATTATTGTTGTAAAACATGAGTGAGTTATAATGCAGGCAGATCAAATCATAAACCATGGATACTCATTAATTATGTGACAAATGATTGCCCAATTTCTTCTCCCGCTTTTTTTTCCCCCTTTTTTTTTTGCTTAATGACGCAAAACCCTCTCGATGGCTTATTTCCAACTACAGCTCAGAAAGTGGAAAAACTCACGGTCTGTTCTAGTTGTACTGGTTGTGTCAATTATTAAAACTGATGCTTTGATGAGGCTGCTTTGCTTTTGTTCACTCACTAATGCACCTATTAGTCACCCGGGTTAATCATTACTGTCTCCCACCACACCTTACCAAAGCAGCCCACAAAACAAGCTAACACAAGAATCTGGGGCGAAGCACGTAAGCTCTATGCAATCCTTTTGTGATCCATGAAAAAAAAAACTGAAAAACCACTTGGTGACTTTCCTTTCCGCTCATGTCAGGGCTGGCAGGTAAATACTTAAAGCTGATCTGTGATTTTTTTCCATCTTCTTTGTTTCAGCTGTGACCAAGGTCCCCGTCAGCAACGAGGATGAGGTTTTCCGGGAGGCCATGACGGACGGCTTCCTCGTCCCGTCACTCTCAACGGAAACACCCAAAACACAATCGACCATTGAAGCATCTCAACAGACTGAGTCCACCTCAAGTGCAGATGATGTCTCCAGAGACTTTTTACTCACAACTGAAGCGCCCAAAACAAATGCAACCGTTCCGGCGTCTCAGCAGCCAGATTCCGAAGAGCTCAAAGGAAGCGCAGTAGTGGCCGACAACTTCTGGCATGGAGGCTACACGACAATGACCTCCATGCAGGAAGCCTCCAGTGCAACCAAGTCCACGACCAGCAAGTTCGATCCCACCAAAATACAGGCCAAAACCATAACCGTCAAAGCCTCTCGGCAGCTGTTCTCCGATTATACGTCGGAAGGCAGTGCATCGGGAGGGGGCGAAGACATGTCCACGACCGTCTCCTCGCTTGGAACCTCCACAACCTCCACCAGCACAGGTTCACTGAGTCCTGATTCTGGGTCCGGAGATGCCCAATCTATCCTCCCCAGCACAGGCTCAGACTTGGGCTCAGGAATAAATAAGGAGGAAATAAATGTGAAGGCTGAAGGTCGACTGTACAATCTGAGTAAGTATCTTTGTCTCAATAATTAATCCTAGAATCGTTATTTTGTTGCCCTTTTATAGAGTTTTAATCATTTTTTATAGTCTTTCATGGTAAAGAAAAACCAGAAAAGGTCGTGGAAAAACAAGACCCAGAACAGCACAAAGGACACAGTACACCAGGTGAGTGCAGCAAAAATACCACAAAACCCCCCACATTTCTGCTCCAGTTTGAGACATTTCATTTGGCTAACCCCTACTCTCCCTTATGTCCAGGTTGGATCATTATCGTCGGCTTCATCGTCGGTGTTGCGGCACTCGTGGTGCTCTGCCTCGCCATCGCTACCAGAGACAAGTGAGTTTTGAACATCAGAAGGAAAACAGCAATATTTTTTTTAATGTTTAACGTCTTTGAGCTTTTAATAATTAAATTCTGCTGCCTCTGATTGCGCAGGTGGAATGGACCTCGCCAGGCATCCACAACCAAGACTGAAAGCAACCCCTTGAACCAGCAGAAGGGGCTGGAGATGGAGACTTTCCTGCCCGGGGAGGAGCCCAGGGAGAACGGAAAGGCAGCGGAATACACAGTCATCCCCCTGGACGAGCTCTCAGAGAGTTATTCATAACGGCCAGGTTCAGAAACAGACTCTCCGGAGGCTCGACACCCACCACACAAACCCAAGACTGTATTTGAAGCAGATGAATTAGTTCAGAGGAACCGAGCTGTTCAAAAAGCAGCTCTAAGTCTCATATGAATGATGGTCTGTTGCTTTTTTTTTTTTTTTTTTTTCCAGTAATGACTTTTAAAAGCTTTTACCTTTACTTTAAAGCTGCGGCAATATTTTGTATATTTATTGAGACGCGTCAATCTCATGTAAAATATAGAAAACTAGTCAGACAGTGTGAATGTCATTTATTTCAAAAACGCAGCTGAAAAGTCTTTACAGTGTTGTTTTTATCTTCCTCTTGACTTTCCGTCGTAAGTAATTATTGTGATTTTTGATCAGAAAAGTTATATTTTTATTGTGTTTGTAATAATGTTATTGAAAACTGTTGTGGATTGTAACTTATATTAAGATGCTCTGTTGTTTTCTCTGTGTTCATCATGGAAACTGTGCTAAACTCAATACTTCCACCTGACAGCACTTTACCGGCTGTAACTTGCACTTACTGTTCATTTATTCACTGTATCGCATCCTCCTTTAAATGAGAAACAAACACAACAGCAGTTCATCAATAAACATTTATTTGTTTCCATTAACATTAACAGACAAGTATTAAAACCTTTACACACTTTCAGTCCGTTTTCCGGATGAATACTTTTGCGATATTTCTTTGGTCCATTCAATCCTACATCCTTGCATTTAGTCAGCCAAGAAAGAAAAGGAACATTTTGCTTTCTTCAATACATTCTTGGACCAATATGTTCATAGAACCAAAAATAGAAAATATACGTTTTATGATCTAAAGATGGTACAGTGTCACATGTTCATAGAAAACACTCGCTACACTAGGCCAGAACAAATTCTAAATCAGAACGAGGACCAGTAGCGAATCGAACAAGGGAAGTAATGAATTAATAAATGATGGGATTTTTGACATGAAATCAGGGTTTTGCTCCTAATTTAAGAGAAAGACTCTCTTCCAAGGCGGCACTTTGAGCCAATCGCTGGACGGCTTACTGAGGTCTCACAAGTAGACAAAGTGTAGCTGCCAACACCAATATTGTCACGCCCCCCAAACCGCCTCAGCCTTTAAATAACCAAAATGGGTCATGAACAGCAGCCATGAAAGAAGAGAAAATTGTGAAATATTGGACTTGCTTTACTGGAAAACCATTCGCAGCTCAGAAGTTTCTCCTAAAAACAGCATTTTTTGTAAATAAACGACGCTAAATTCACAAGCTACTGAGACATCTAGTGGCCCAGAGAAGAAACTTAACTTGTACTAACATTGTTGCATATATTTATATATGTATATATGTATGTGTATAGTTATAATCTTTATAGAAATGTTTAGCATAACAAAAAAACAATTATGATGACAAAAAGTTCTATACATTTGATTTGTACATTTTTATCTAAAGAGAATATATACACAAAGTGCAAGGAGGCACTTTAAAAAAAAGAATATATAAGCTGTTGCTTATATGACAGAGAAATGAATCAAACCAGTTTTAGGTTTCTGGGGAGTTTCTACACAGAGTGAAACTCAAAAACATGAACATATCGAACCAGAATCAATGACCTTGTTGTTACGGCGTCAGATTTATGCGAGTGCTGGAGGCAGAATTTCGTGTGCACTTGCTAAACAGACATGACCACAGCTTATTAACTAAAAAAAATATCTTTACAAGCTTATTCTTTTTTTCATCTAAATCTGCAGCGTGAAGTCTACAAAACAGTAATAATCCTGTAAGGTAGGAACACTCGGTGCAGGTAAAGTTAAAAGGTGGGGCTGTTTCCATTCGCTCTGCTAAAGAATAATACTCTACTGAAATAATGAATCCAGAAACGTCTTAGTCATCATACTGACTGCACTCTGCATGTGACATCTTCAAGGCAAGGTTGTCATATAGCAAAGATAAAATAAACAGTGTGAAATAAAACACAGAACAATGCACTGGCCTGCAGAGAGTTTGAGAGGCGATTCTCCTCTTTCTTTTGCTTTTTGTTTTGTTTTCAACCTCCGACTTTCTAGTTCTTCTCTTGCTCTCAGGAAACACACATGAACACATCCAGGACAGGCAGATCACTAACAGACACTCAGTGCGTCACACATGAAAGAACACACACATACAAAATAGAAATAAGAAAGAAAGAAAGAGAGAGAGAACTGCGAGGCACCCTTCATGTCCTCTATTTTCAGCTTTGCTCTCTGCAACACATTCTGTACTGTTTGCTGCCACATTTAGAGGCCAGGCCTTCCTCCTCTTAAGTCCTAAGCTTCGCTTCTTAGGCTTGACCGTGTGTGACATCAGGGAATAATCCCATAAATCAAAGAGTCAAAGGTAGTGCAGTGATTTAAATGTCCTGCACTTCCCTTCGAACGCCACCAGAAGCGCTATTTCCTCCCTCCGTGCTATTTTTGCTACATAAATTTAGTGTCTCATTAGACGTCACAGCTTTCAGAAATCAAAAAAGCCATTCACAGTGCAACAATAATGAAGATGTGTTGATTGCGAACATTTTACTCCGTATTTTTGTCTTTATTGTAGCTCTCTCTGTCCTTGTATTTAATTCAACAGGCAAGGCCATCATTCACACATCATCTCTCTGCCTTTTAAGCTACAAAGAAAAATGCTTCAATAGAAAAGAAAAAAAAAAGGAAGAGGTGTTGCACAAGGTAGAAGGTTTTTTTTGTTTGTTATCAGGACAAGAAGCTTGCAGCAGCACCAAGTAAGGCCCTGAGTGTTGTCAACTGATTCCTCCGTGAATGAAATGCGACAGTTTGTGTTGCTGGTGCAAATGCAAGATCTAATGCAAGTTGTTGGTTCGCTCCACTGGCTGTCCGACAGTTCGTCCTTTCACCTCCTCTTTCTTTGGTGTGTTTTCTTGTTGTTGTTTTTTATTGTTATCGTTGTTTTTTTGTTTTTTTACAGTTGTGTCGGCAGAAAGCAAAAGCTGGTGAAACTCAGGGTAAGGTGCAGCGGCTGCATCTGCTTTATGCGCATTTCCACGGTTCCTCTTCAACAAGAGAGAACTCTGCGGTGTTGCCATTTTTGCCCATGGTGACCTGAAAGCAATTACCAAGAACAGCTAACTATTGGGGCCAAGGCACCGTTATTTACAGCGGTTGGGAGCAGAGAAGCCATTATTTCAGTACATTCAGGCCATTGACCCTGGGCTTAAGTTGAACTTGTGAACACAGAAAACACGTCATCTCAAACACTGATGGAATCAAACAGCGATTCCGTTTACAAAATCTTCATATTGTACTTTGTCACTGACATTAAAGCTTAAATAATTCGAGTTTTCCAGAGTTGGCCATGTATTTTATGGATTCTCTCCCCAACCGAATTACATTTCTAATACTCAGAATTACACAGACAATGAAGTATCAGCAAAATTTGAAGTTTGTTTAGGAATCTAGCAGCAAAAACAAATAGGAAATGATCTGAAAACAGGCATTTCATGAAAGTATGCACCACTTTGGATGAGATTCGGTGAAACAGCAGTCTTTATGTATACCAACTCTTTGAAAAGATGCCCAATTATAATGAAATAAAAGTGTAATTTGGTCAGGGCTGCCATAAATACATGTCCAATTAAGTAGACAAAAGAAAAAAATCAGTAAATCAGGACATAAAACAACAAAATACAAGTCAAATAAAAACAAGACATTCCAATGGGTGTGACTGATGCGTAAAAATGAACACTTTCTTTTGGGTTTCATGAGATGATGATGGTCAAAACCAGGTGGAATATAAAAATGAACAGCTTTTTGGTGAAGCTGGTATCACAAAAACTGCTTTTTCATATAATGAAACATGAGGAATGTTTAGCTTTTTAAAAACACTTTCAATCTGACATTTACTAGACATGAATACACCGATGACACGAGCACAGACACGAGTAGACGAACACAGAGCTCGGGGAGGATCTCCTACATACACGTCTCTATGTCCGTTAACGTGAAATGTACCTTGCAGTCGTCTATCAAGATTGAGTTGTGGTGAGAGTATACATTCTGGTTGGTGTTATTTTCAAAGAATGATTGCGTCTTTGCCATCTCAAACTCGTCCATCCGGGCCTGTTGGGCGTCGTACAAGTCCAGCTCATCTTTGGAGAGGTGGTACACGATTCCTGCTCCGTACGAGTCTCCGACCACGTTGACCGAGGTACGGAAACGATCCCTACAGGTGGAAGAAGAAAATAGCATCTAAGAACAACACTGGAGCAAGAAAAACACACTTTTCTTCAAATGTAATCATCTTTTTTAGCCTCGGTAGTGGCATGTTTCTCTGCTGTGAGTCCTCTACTGTGGCTGAAACTGAAATATCTCAAGAACTACTGAGTGGTTGGACGTGCTGAGATGAGGAATCTTGACTCACCGTGAGTTTTTTTGGGGCGAATTTTTGCAACAACTTGGATGGATTGCCACAAAATTAAATCTTTCTTACTACTGATGAATTCTAATGATGCTGGTGATCCAATAACATTTAATCTGTAATTACCAGGTCAAAATTGCAACTTTTTCAAAACTTGCAAGACTCAAATGTCTCAAGAACTATTTAGTCGTTTGACATAAAATTAGGAAACAAAAGTCATGGACCCCAGATGATAATTCTTTATTAGTTCTGGTGACTTTGTTGATCCATTACCATTTAATTTGGCATTATCCGGTCAAAATTCAATTTTTTTCAGTGCTTCAAAACCTATTGAATTGTTCAACATAAAATTGTGAAGAGACATTCATGGTCCCCAAATGGTAAATCTTTATCAATTCTGGTGACTTTGTGGATCCATTACCATTGAATCTGCCATTATCAGGTCAAAATTCCAATTTTTTTCAATGCTTTCAAACCTAAAATGTCTCTAAACTTACTGAGTTGTTTGACATACACATTCGTGGTCTCCAGATGATGGAACTTAATGATTCTGGAGATTCTTTGACTTTCTCACCGTGAGGTTTCATGTGAATTTTGATTTCTTTTTTTGATTTCTAATGACTTTGGCAATCCATTACCATGTAATCTGCCATTATCAGGTCAAATTTTCAAGTTTTTCAATGCTTTCAAAATGGAAATGTCTCCAGAACTATAGAGTAGTTTGACATAAAACTGTGCGGAGACATTCATGGTCCCCAGATGATGAATCATAATGATTCTGGTGATCTCTGGACTTTCTAACAATAAGGTTTTGTGTGAAGATCTTGCAAAAACTTGGATGGATTGACACAAAATTGAGTCCCTCTCACTTCTTCTGATAATTTCTAATGACTTTAGTGATCCATTAATATTTATCTGGAATTATCAGGTCAAAATGTACATTTTCCATCACTTTTTATGTCAATATTTTGAGTGAATTGGTCAAATCTAGAATGTTTCTTTGCTGCTATTATTATGAGTGGTTAAATTCTTAATTTGTCAAAATTTTTAAGAGAATTTCCACCTTTCATATGGATTATTCACAGCCTCATTTAGCCAACAGATAGCCTACATGATATCTGTACTTGTGTGTAGGTGGCAGCAGTTTATTCCCAGATGAGTAATATCAGTGCCTGAACCTTTTTTCTGTTTTTGTAAACATTTCATGTAGTTAACCAGCTTGTTTTCAGAATTAACACAAAGATGTCACTGAGTGGGAATAATAATAAAAAAAATGTTTTCATTTAGAAAACTTGTGTAAGTTTTACTTTACACCCCCTAAACATGTGTTAGAGGCCAGTCAAACAAGCACAGTGCTTATTTTACACCTGCAAACAGCTGCGAATTCAAATCTGTTTTGAAACTTTTTTTTTTTTGCTGCAGAACATGTGCAGCTCTGGAAAGTACAAAATATATACAGAAGATCCTCAGGCCATGGATAAATAGATAAATTATAAAGTGAAAGAATGTCAATAAGTCAAAGAAACTAAGTGTTGGGTTGATTTTTAAAGTCTTTAAAGTAGTGAACTGTCACAAGGCAAGCAAATTTGTGCAGCTATCCAGTAAAAAAAAAAGACATTAAATGAAAAATAATAGCCCCGGCACGCTGTTGTAATATGTGTGTGTGTTTTTAATAGTGGTAGCGGTGTTGATGTGGAGCTCACAGCAGCCAGTCGACAGCCACCAGGAGGCTGATGTCCTGAGTGGGAAGCCCCACCGCCGTGAGGATCAGAAGCATGGTCACGAGTCCAGCGCTGGGGATGCTGGCCGCTCCCACGCTGGCCAAGGTGGCTGTCATGCTAAATAGGAGACAAATTCAGCTCTCAGCAGGAGGACAAAGCACAGGCTGCAAGGCTTAAACACAACACTGTTATTTTACACTTCACACACAGTGTGCACGATGCATTTCTACTGAAAATGGTATATTTTAATGATGTCAACTGCAAAAATCACAGGGTTTTTGGAGTTTGTAGCCCTTTAAGACCTACTACTGTGCAAGTCTGCCAGGACATATTGTTATAATTTTATACATACTGTAGTGCAATTTTTTAGAGTATTTTTATTTGCTTTACATCAACATAACCCTTATATCCCAAGTTTTAATAATACGTATTGACTTGCACTACTGTTCAAAAGTTTGGGGTCACCCAGACAATTTCATGTTTTCCATGAAAACTCCCACTTTTATCCATGTACTAACATAACTGCACAAGGGTTTTCTAATCATCGATGAGCCTTTCAACACCATTAGCTAACACAATGTAGCATTAGAACACAGGAGTGATGGTTGCTGGAAATGTTCCTCTGTACCTCTATGGAGATATTCCATTAAAAATCAGCTGTTTGCAGCTAGAATAGTCATTTACCACATTAACAATGTCTAGACTGCATTTCTGATTCATTCAAAAAAAGGGCATTTCTATGTGACCCCAAACTTTTGAACAGTAGTGTATGTTTTTTTTTTCTTTTTTTCAAGATTTCAAGACCTTTATTTATCATGAACACAATTATACATCGCATAATGTGCATAATGTGCAGTGAAATGCATTGTGCACCTGTTCCAGACCGAAAGAATAGGAACAAAAGAATAAAAGCACAGCAGAATAAATGAATAAATATATATATACACACACACACACACACACACACACACACACACACACACACACACACACACACACACACACACACACACACACACACACACACACACACACACACACAGAAGGTGAAAGTGAATGGATATTGAACACAGTTTGCAGGTTGATTGTCTATTGAGTCTACTGTTTCAGGTTCAGCAGGTGACCAGCCTGTGGGAAGAAGCTCCTCCTCATGTCACTCTTTTGTGCCACACTCTCACCTCACAGTAACAATCTGGCCCCAGTCGAGCTCGATCCCGTTCATCTGAGCGATGAAGATGGCCGCCACGGCCTCGTACAGCGCCGTGCCGTCCATGTTGATGGTGGCGCCCACCGGGAGGACGAAGCGTGTTACTCTCTTGTCGATGCCCAGGTTCTCCTCTAAGCATCTGAATGTGACAGGCAAGGTGCCGGCACTGCAGCGAGAACAACAGGGAAATGAAGATTCATTATTATGGCAATCACAAGCAGCATGCAGGGCGGCTCAGTTTGCAAACTTTGCACCCAATCTGGCGGCGAAAAATAAAGAACTCCATAACAAATTATAAGCTGCCTGTTGAGACTTGGTTTAAATGGGGCACACTTGCATGGATAGATTTTAAATTTAATTACACCATTCTTCTAATCACAGTGAAATAAATTCCCTCTGAACTATGCTAATTTATTCATTCTTGTTCATTTTTAAATAAAATTGACTCATAGAGGATGAAATTTCTCTTGACTTTAAATTCACCAAAAAGAAACACACAAAAAAAAATAAAACTTTGAATTCAACTGAAGTGTGAATTTCATGAGGACAGCGGTGGTTGTGACTCAGCGGTTGCTCTGCTTGTTTTGTCTGAAAATTAAGCGTTTTTTCTCGTAGGTGGCGGAGCAGCGAGGAGGCAGGAACTTTTAAAAAAAAAAAAAAAAAAAAAGCTCACCTCGGGAGAAAAGCAAAGAATGAGTCTCCTGCCAGTAATAAAACATAAAGGAGTGATATCCCACATGGAGGCCAAGTCAGAAGGTGTTTCTGACAAGAATGCTGCTTAGTTACCACTTGATATGAAAGTTGCTGTTGACCACAGATGTAAAGAATTCAAGTACGCATCAAAAAAAACCTGCCACAAAAGCCGGAATTGGCTTTTGTCCCATACCTGGATGCTGTTCCGAGTGCCGTGACCCAGGCCTGGAATATTCCCATAAAGAACGTGAAGGGGTTTTCTTTTACTATCACAAAATAGATCAGCGGAAGGAAGATGCCTCCGTGGATGATGAGGCCCACGATCACGGTTACCATGTACATCCCCAGCTGCCGCGCGACCATCTCCAAGTCAGCGATGGAGATGATCTTTCCACAGATGAGGCAGGCGATACCGACGGGAGAGTACCTGAAGAGGAAGACATAACGGCATGTTTTTACACCAAAATATGTGTGCAGTATGCTGCGAGCTGTGGGATATTCTACATAAAAATGTCTTTCTACCGCAGGGAATGGTTTGGAAGCTCGATTTAATATGAAACGATGCTCGCGGCGAACCGCACTCACCACATAATTGCACCAACGAGCCTCATAACGATCTCGTTCAAGACGTTGAAAAACTCCAACATTAGCTTGGCCTTCTCTCCCATTTTGCCCATAATGACGCCAAAAGCGACAAAGAATCCAATCAGACCTGGGAGACACAGAATTCAGTATGAATGCACGGCTGTTTTCAGGTCACGTTCCATCCCTATTGTTAATCAGCAACACACCAAACATTCTGCAGCACAATATACGGATCTCACATGAACTGTCCAAAATGCAAATCTTGTAATAAACATTATAATACCTAGCATAAAAGTATCACCAAAAGTAGAAGTAATAAAGCCATGGAAGGGTGTAGAAGTTCAGCCGGATCTGAATTCATTGCAACATGGAGCAAAGGAGGTTTTGTTTGTTTTCTTTAGCAGCTCTGGTTGTTCCTGATGTTTTCTTGTTTTACGTGACTGAAGATTAAAAAAAAAGTGTTTGTTCGATCCTTTTCAGCCCAAACTTCTTCACCTACCCAGGACGTTCATCCCACTCTTGAACTGAAGCGACCTCTTGACTGTGAACTGCGGAGGTGCTTTGGTTCTGTTGGTGGGCACCGGTATTTTGGTGGTAACCGTCTGGATCTGGATGAGAGGAAGAAGGAAAAGAACGAGCAGTTGACCTATGATTCAGATGTTTATATTTCGTGGTGGGTGAGCGCTTTCTTCTGCGAGACTCCTACCTGCTGGAAACAGGCCTGCACCAGGTTCTCCGGGAACAGGTTTCGAATGAGATCGAAGAAGGCGTCCACGCTGGACACATCGTCGTTCTTCTTGCCCTGACCCAGATTGGCCCTCAGCTTGGGGTTTCCGGGATGGATGAGCAGCACCAGGATCACCCCCAGGACGGCTGCGATCACCGTCGTGGACATGTAATACACCATGGCCCTGGTTCCTAAGCGGCCGCTGGATTTGGCGTCCAAACCGGCCAGTCCTGTTAGCATAGGAACAGGAAAACAAATAATAATGTATGATGAATAAACAATAGAATCATCAATAGTAATTATTTAATATATTATAGATTTATACTTTTAAATATTGTAATACATTTTTCATTTTTACATATTAAGTTATATAAATTAAATATGAGTTTATTATTATTTGTAAAAAAATTTTGTTATTATTGCTACTATCACTACTACTACTAATAATAACAATAAAAATAATAATTTAATTATAAATCAACTATAATACATGTGTAATTTGTAAATGACTATTATTATCATTTCTAACAACAACAATAATAATTCTATAATAATAATAATAATAATAATAATAATAATAATAATAATAATAATGCATTTCTGTATAAATGTATTATTATAATCGATTTATAAATAATAATATGACAAAAAATATTCAGTGTTTAACTTTTTATTTTTTTAAATGATAGCAAAAAAAATTTGTGTGGTGGATTGGAGCTGCTTCTTGATTAAACGATCACATTTAAATTGATCAGCTAACCTCCTAAAATTGCTTCCAGTTCTTCCAGTCAGAGCTGTGAACTGTGAAGCCTCAACCCGCGGGGATTATATAATCTAGTAATAAAGTACTGTGATTATAATTTTAAAAAAAAAGTCTGTACTGGAATATTTTAAGTGAATTGTTTCCAAAGTGACTGAAACTCTTAAGATTTATAAGAAGAACAGATTTATATGCAGATTTAAATGACATATTTGTACTTAGCTAGACAAAGATGGTGATAAAAACAATAAATAAATGTTGTAATTATTACAAGTAGACTGTTATTGTCAGTAAACATATTCTAGATAATTCAGATAAATAGATAAATCTATTTACTGTCATTAGGTGTATAGAAACATAGAGACTGTGTGTTTTGTGTGATATTTTAGGGTGTTTCTACTGTGTTTTTGCATTTTTTAAAAAATTGTTTTTATTGTTTGTTTATCGTGAAGCTTGTGTAACTGCTGCATAACAAATCACCCTTCAAGGGGCAAATAATAAAGTTGAAGTTGAAGAAAACTGTGCGCAGTCTCAGGATTGTGAAAAAATAAAAAAAAGACTGGAAACTGTTCTTCTCATTGTCATCATCGTATCAGCTGAATATCTGCACTGGTAGATGATTACAGTGTTGCATCATCTCAGAATAATTATAATGCTGCTGTCTGTACTCATGAAACTGTGGTATGGCAACAAAAGTAAAAGTTCATTTTCTGTGCAGAATTTTCACTGATTATTGGACACTGTGTCCAAAGATGCATTCTTTTCCTTTTGTTAGCAAACCTGTGTGGAGATAGTTCAGACATATCTCATAAAGAAATATAATTTAAATCAAATTTACAATGATCTACACAGCTATGAAGCATAAGATCAGGGAAAAACAGTTTTTTAAAAATATATATGTTCCTGTGATATGTTCTATGTTTATGTTTATTTGCATATATATGTATTTCACTGGACATGCTGTCGACACAGCAGGCCTGCAGGTAGCTATGTCTATTTACTGTATCACATTGGATTTAGTAGTTTCCACCAAATGTAGTTTTCAAGATGGAAAAAGAGTAACATCTGTGTTGTTGTGCCTCCTGTCCTCCATGCTGCTGTTTGTCTCCCCACAAAAACAGGAATTTTAAGAGGCATTTCTCAGTTTTCCAGAAAATAACTTCACCCCTCCCCCCCAAAGCCCCCCACTCTCATCTCTGCTGCTGCAACTCAACTCCCAGGCAACAACCAGCAGCAGCGTGCGACAAATTCAGCTCGACAGCAGCAGCGGTTACCGTATCTCACCCACCTGTGACCAGACTGGAAACAACAAGCGGCAAAATAAGCATCTTCAGCATCCTCATTAGGATCTCCCCGGGGAAGGCAATGATCATTATAACGTCGGCGGGGAGAGGCGATATGTGCCGCAGAAGCATCCCGGCGATGGAGCCCAGAAACACACCTGAGAAAACACAAATCACACACAAAGCCGAGGGAATGTCAAACCTGCAACCTTTGCTTTTGGAGCCACAAGTGTCTGAAGAATCAACACCAACAGCCGTACGCTAAATAAAATCATGTGGAGGCTTAATCACCGCCAAAACCTTTCATCTGAGAGTCACGGTGTGTTATCTAAAGACGCTAAACTAAAAATAAAACTTCTTAAGGTCACATGTTTCTTCTCACAGCAGGTAATAAAATACTGTAAGCATGCTTGCTGTGCAACTAGTGGCAGATAGACACCTCACCTGAACTAACACCTGATCGGCTCAGATGCTGGATCAACAATATTAGATTCTGGCAAAGTTTTCATTTGAAATAGATTAGATTTGTTAGATTTTTCGGAGTCAGATTTTATTGACTGTGACTCTTTTTCTTCTCTGACTATCATAGTTTTACAATTAGTGTTGTAATTTTTGAGGTTTTATGAAGCAACACAGAAGTTTTGCCAACAAGTGTGATGTGTGGATTCAAAAAATGATAAATACTGTATTCCACGGAAAAATAATGAGAATTATTTGAAGGTTTTCTGACTATTTATTAGTGTTTTTAATGCCTTGCTGAACAATTTGAATGATATACCGTCACATGAGAATGTTAAATTTGCATGTAAAAAGTGGAAGTTAAAGCATAAATATCATCATGATAATCAGATTTCCTATATATGTAGCTTCAATAAGCTCTCCTGTCATACAAAAAACACAATAGAAAGTGCAATTATTGAACACTGAGGAGAGAAAAGGGCGGATAGATTGGTCAGATAACAGGGTATTAGATCATGATGGTATCTAACAGGATGCCAGTGTTTATGGACTCCCGGTGCAGACGATGAAAGCTGCTGGAAACTTCAATCTCCACTGCAGCTTTTTATCTTTGGCCACCTGCTGCTCCTGTCCACTTTCCAAGTGGCTCAGTTTTTATTTTATTTTTTTTTGGACGAGACTTGCTGTCTGAATTTCGCCGTCTCCAAATCAGTTACCGGTCTGCGTGCCTCGCAGTGAATCCGGCACATTTAGCAACGGATCTCTCATCTGTAAACGTATACTGTCATGATGCACGTTTGGAAATGCTCCAGCTCATCAGAGACCCTGAATGGGATGCAGGAGCAACAGAAATTGAAACTTACCAAGGATTGTGAGAGTAAGAACCATGTTCTTCATGATCTTGTCACAGAAGGAGCTGCAAAAACTATCAGAAGTGTCCACTATGGGCTCCAGGTGGTTCTCGTCCATCCTGACCTCCACTTGCTTCTGCATTTTGTTGGCACTGAAAGAAGAAAGAAGATATTAATGAGTGATGATAATTAACAACATTCACACTTATTCGCTCATATTTTACGCATTTTGGAGCATGTTTAGTAACAAAAATTGTGTGTTTTGCAGCTAACTGAAGGCATAAAAGATGTTTAAATGGAATTTTCCATTCTCACTGGCTTTATACAGAACTACCCAGTGCTTAGAGAGGCTTTATAATTCACACATCTAACTCAGAAAAGAGTAGAATGTAGGTGGAACAGGGTGCACAAGGGCAGCATCCTCCGCTGTAATGTCCTGGGGTTTCCTAGCAGCCGTTGTTTCCAGCTTGTTTGTGCATAATTGGCATTGTTTATTGGAGGGAGGCCAGCGAGGGATCATGTTTTTTGTCACTGTTTAAGCACTTCCTACATTTTGGCCGAGATGCCTGCACACGTAAGAGTGGGAACAGGGGAGGATAACGTCATCCTCCTACAAATGATGCTGTGGCTCACTACTGGTAGGTGAAAATAAAAAATTGATTGACTCGTCTAGAAGCTCAATAGTTCAGCGGTAGAGAGCAGTGACTACAACGTATTTGTGAGTCCAAACTGACTCATCAAAATCAAGAAATAAACTGTGCAGTAGTGGCATTTTGTTGGAATGCTGTTTGATCTTGCACTACAAGCGTTCTGTGTGTCATTAGGCGCTTCGCGGAGACACGTGATTAATTTCGCTTAATTCTGCACACTCTGCATTCTGAGCACGTGCAAAGTCGTGAAAAGTTGGCAGATGGCCTTTTCCGAATTAGCAACTGACATTCCCAAACAATTACCACAGAATCAATAAGGAGCCCGCGTATAATCTGCATTTTAAACAAATTATTGCAGTTTTACTCGGTAAATTCGAATAAACACAACACCAGCTGTTCCTCATATCCTCCCCTCTGGCGCCACTTCTGCTTGATGCCTTTGCATGATAATGTATGATAATTCCAAATATTCTGTTTGTGTTTTACACCACAGATTTGAGCCCAGAAAAGCCTGCATGTAAGGTTTAACTGACTGCTGGGCAATTTTGACAAGCATATATTTGATATTCAGGTGCATTTACACCACTGTTCAAAAGTTTGGGGCCACTTATGTTTGAAAGAAAAGCAGTTTTTTATCAATGAAGATGACATTAAATGAATGATAAATCCAGTGTAGACATCGTTAATGTGGTAAATGACTATTGTAGCTGGAAACAGCTGATTTTTAATGGAATATCTACATAGAGGTACAGAGGAACATTTCCAGCAACCATCACTCCTGTGTTCTAATGCTACATTGTGTTAGCTAATGGTGTTGAAAGGCTAACTGATGATTAGAAAACTCTTGTGCAGTTATGTTAGCACATGGATAAAAGTGTGACATTAAATTGTCTAGGTGACCCCAAACTTTTCAACGGTGGTGTACATGTTCAGTAATTCTTGACGTTTGTTTTCAGTATCTCCATGACTTCTTGACTCCTTGGACGTTAATTACAGATCACGAGCTCATCCGCCCGACCATGCACCTCAACATACGACTCTATCGTGCCTCTGCAGCAACACTCAGGTTTGTTGTGGTCTGGCGTAAAGCCTCTTTGACTTAAAGATCAACTCTCCCCCGTGCTGCCTTTAAATCCTCTGTAGAGTACAGACGTACATGGTTATGTAACAACGATTCTCGTGTCTTTTGGATAACCTTGGTGATTTCAACACCTGGAGCATCACATTTTGGCTGCAAAAACACAACATAAAGACACAGAAACGTCTCTCAGCGAAGGTTATGGATAACGAGAAACTTCTCTTCCATTAAAAACTCTCCTGCAGATGAGAATTCTTAACTGACGGAGTTGCACAAAGCTTCAATTATGTGCATTACAGAAGCATATTGTGCTCTTATTTCCACATTGGGTAACATATTTGAGAACTGAGTATTCCCCTTTGGTTCAAGACATGAAAGGTAACAGTAAGGTGAGGACAGAACCGCTGCCAAGTCAATCACGCCCGTCTGATACACTGTGCTCTAGCATTAATGGGACTTAAGCCCTTTAAAGAGGATAAAATTAGCACCCCCAGCACACAAGTGATTGAGTTATGTAACAGAAAAGGGGCTTCCCAGGAAAAGTCAAGGTGTCACCACCACCTGCCTAAAAGCGTTATGCAGGAGATTACGAACTTCAATTGCAAACCTCAGCACCCAAACCCAGATTCTGTTTCTTCTTCTACAGCTGGGTAATCGGAAATAAGTGGACAAAGCATTTAAGAGCGAAGAAGAGCTTCAGGAGTTGGCAGAATTACAACCAGTTAATGAATATTTTTTGGTTTGTTGGGGGAGAAGTCAAGCAAGAAACAGTTGGACAAGTTAATTGGATGTAAAGCCTGTTTAAAAGTTCAAATGGCAGAAAAGCACAAAGTTTATGTTCTGTGTTTAGAGCAAAGAGTTTAGCAAAGATTAGAAAATCCATCCAACTCATTGCCAAGGACAACGGCGCAACAATAGATGAAAAATTGATGGAAGCGTACCCATATGGCATTTATTTCTGGATATAACAGATCACAGTTATTATTGCATCTTCCCACAGAAAGTCAACCTGCCACCACCACCTGTCTCAAAGTGTTATACAGGAATTTAAATTCTAAACCTCATAAACAAACTTCTCTTCGTTTTTTCAACACCTAAAGAATCCAAAAATGGTGGAAGAAAGAGCCAAAAAAAACTTCATGAGTCACGAACAAAGGACTTTTTTCTGATAAGTTGAGGAATATTTCCACTGAAAGTCACACAAGACATGAGTGTACGTTCTGTGTTTACAAAGAAATGATGAATGAATACTATTTACCGCATCATCAAGGACACTAGAGAGGACAACTAGAGATGTAAATTTGGCAGAAAGCGTACCCTGGTGGCGTTTATTTCTGGATCTAACAGACCACCATTATTATTGCTTCACTGCCGCATCAGTTTCTTTGGGAAGAGCAGTTCAGGAACTCTGAAACGCCACTTCGATGGCACCTCTTCAGCGCCACTTGCTTTGATGACTCATCTCCAACTACCACCACACCACTACACAGCTACCAGCAATGCTTACCGGCTGATTTGTACGCTGCTTTGAAATGAAATTGTTACTGGTGGAGAGCTACTACACGTCCACTGGCGTCAGAGCAAAAATTAACAAAGTCATGACTCATGCATTCGTAAATCCGGTCAGAATCGCCGAATGAAAAAAAAAAAGGCTTCAGTTATTCGAAAACCTTCTTCTTCGGAATCTGATGTATATCCACAGACGAAGTGCTCAGTCAGCTGCTGGGAGGTGCATGAAGGTAAACTGACGAACCTGGAGTTCTGACAGAAGGATCCCAGAAGAGAAGGGTGGAGTCAACCTGCTAAGATTAGCTGGGCAGTGAAAATCCTTGTTGCTGCCCTTTTTTTTTTGTTGTTGTGTTTTGCTCACTTGTCTTTGCAGAGCTAATGTTTTGTTTGCTGTAATTCATCAGCACGATGCAAATAGGGCCTTAAAAGCAGATTTTTAAGTGTCCTAATGCTGCGTTTGCAAGCACAGATGCAAAAAGTGGGAGTGTTGCCGAAGTTTCTTTCCTTTTTAAAAGATGCCAGGCCTTTCAAGGTACACTTTAATGAGGAGAAAATCAAAGGACATAATTCACTTCATGATATCAGATCTTGTGTTTTATGAGTTTCTGCTGCACCTTGGTGCTGCTGGCCACTTTGAAAGTGTTAAATAAATACATACTTGGATTCTAAAATACCATCAGCACAAGAATTTTACACTACATTACTACTTATGTGTGTTTTTTTCTTGAATTCTAACTTTAATAATCTCATATGACTCATTGTGAGTCAGTAATGGCTGATCCAACGTGGTTAATTTTCACGTTTCAGGGGACTGAGAATGACTTTGCACAAATTTCTACAAATAAAAAGATCATCAAAGTAATTCCTTTGCAATTTTACTGCCATTCTTCAATAACACACAAACAAAAAAATCAAGGTTAGTGTTGACAGCAAACAATAATTTCCAAATTTGTGAGCAAAAAAAAGCTTGTTTAGCAGAATAAAAGTTGCTTATTGGAGCAAAACTGGAAGAAAAATGCTTTCTTTTTGTCTTCATTTTCAAATATTTAATCAGTTAATGCTCATATTTGATTAAGATTTCCCATTTCTTACCAATTATAATGACGGTGTCAACACGTAAGCTGCATATCTGCTCCTCGGCTCAAACCAACACTGGGCTGCTTGATGTTGTGATTGAAGCAAATAAAAAGCCAAATTAGACTGTATGTTTGCTGTGCTCCGTTAATATGACACCGAATGTTCCTTATGTTGCTCTCAGACAAATTAAACAGCAGAAACTTAGCATAGCAACAGCAGCGGCAGTGATCGGGGTGTTGATTGGAGGTGCAGCTGTTCTCACTGCGTTATTTTCCTCCTGGATGTGACCACGGCTTCATACCGAGAAACATTTTACATGCGTTCACTCTGGTGCTGTTGTCATGGCAGCGTTTATTCTTTCAATGCTGTGTGGACAAGATGATTACAAAAGTGCGCGTAATAATGTCAGAGGAGCTTTTTATAAGTTTTGACAATTGTCACGCCATTCAGAATCCAGTGAGCCGTCTGAGCGATCAATTATTAAAGGCCACTCGAAGAAATGGGCCTATTATCGCCAGAATTACCGGGTGTAGGTGAGGCTGAAGTGTGTGTGAAGCTTCCAATTACGGAGCGTCTCTCAGGGCCATGAGCGAGGGGAAAGGAGGCGATCTGAGAGCACATGGCCGAGCATTCGTCCCTCGCCACGCCTTCTCTCCCCTCAGCCAAGCGGCCGCCTCATGCTGCAACACCTGACAACACGACGCCACGCTTAGACAGCAGGTGTCTATAATTAACTAATCTGTCCTGAGCCACGCTAATCCAGCACACATACACACCGAGGTGGATCAGACACACCTCCGAGAACGACTTCCCTTGAGATATTCCTTAAAAATCACAAAACCAAGGACTCGTCTTTTTGGCGCCTTTTGCCATACAATACTTTAGATCTTTTTTTTTTTTTTTTTTAAATTGCTGTCAGATAATAAAATAGCTTAACAGTAGCGCATGTAACATGGAAAAAGGCTGAATATTTTGTTTCCACGGTGTGAACTCTGATGCTCCAAGGCTTCAGTGTTTGCACACATCTGTGTTCTGAGTAAGGAACACCACAAATCCTCCTCAGGACCACGAACACGGAGTCCACAACGGCTTTTAGACGTGTAGGAAAAATAAATAAAAATGACAAAACATTACACTTTTATATTTCAGATATTTATAACCAGTTGGTGTGACATAGAGGAAAAAAAATCTCTTTTTTTCTTTGAATTATTGATTTGAAGAAAGAGGTGCTTGTCCATCTCATTTGTGAATTAAACTGACCTTCACTGACTTTAACATTTAACTTAAAGGCATCAAGTAGCACTTTTTCTTGTCTGTAAACCACCATGTAACCCTTTTTTTGACTTAATATTAACATACTTTTACATGGGAAAGATCACTATGGCTAGACAAACGTATTTTTAAAACGTGTGTCGCTGGTTTTGTGCTCTGTGGTTAAATCTGTCCTGTTTAGATGATATTTGTGATGTTTTCTTGCCTCAGAAGTACAGATTTTTCACTCCAGTGATGATTGTATTACATTTCACAGTACATTCAGATGAAGTTTGTTTTTTTATAGTCACCGTTTTAAATTCAGTTGCAAAATGACAAAATAAATCTCAACAAAACATTAAGTTAAGAAAATATAAAACTACCTTAAAATACAGTGAAAGCACATATAATAACTACATTTGGTGAAAGTTTTTCTCTTGATATTGCCCCTTTTTTGAGCAAACTAAAAAAATAAATGTGGGTTTTTAACATTTTTCCATGTTTTCTTTCATTACTACTAATAATGACTAATTAAATCACAAAAAACATTTACATGTTAACTGTATTTGAAAAAGAAAAGCAAAAACTGAATAATGTCAATTACTTTCTTACTTAAAATTGATTGTCCTCGGGTTTTAACCTTTCTTTTACAGTAACTTTACCATAATTTCTGTTAAATATATTTAATGCCAATTCTAATATATTTGCACAATTTTTCAGTAGTTTTTGAGTGATAGTCTTGAAGCTTCAGTTATTTGAATGTCATTTAAAAGTGTTACTGTTTTATAAGTTATATTTTTAAAAATGAGTTCTAACTGTCAAATAACAGCTACATACATACTGTATTTGTGGAACATCTAGTAATTTCATCTATTTTACAGTGATTTTTTTGGCACTCTTGCTGCCACATTGTCACAGCTTTTTTGACAGTTTTTTAAAACATAAATTTTTGGCACCCTTGCTGACAGATTTTCTCTCATTTTTAAAATGATTTTTTCTTTTTACATGTCTTTAGGAACATATTTTCTTTACAATATTTATCAAAATCTAATCTTCCAGTTACAGTAGCTTACTTAACGTTGATCACTACATTAATGCTGGAATAAAACCAGCGTTAATCAATCAAGCAACTATTTCAACATCAGAATTAATTCAATTTTGCTATGCTGACTTCAGGGAAACATGTAAATGAACAGAAACACCACAGATTTTACAGTGTTTAGATGTAAAATCTGAATTTTAAATGAGCAATATAATAAATCTTATTATAAACTCCATATCCTCAGTTAATAAACATGCCCAGAAGAAGAGTCAGCATTATATATTTACACCTTCTACCGACTGTAAATACAAAAAAAAAGAAATCCCAACAAGCACCAACTCTGCTAATAGCATTCATTTTGCAGTAAATGTGGAAAGTCCATGAACTGCACAGAGGTTTAGTCAAAGACCAGTCAGTCACTCGGTAAACTAGACATAATTGAACGGATTAGTGAGATTTTCTAGTCGCCAAAGTGCGGAACTGTTGATGCTTTTGGGGATTTAATGCTTTCAGATCAGTTAGAAGTTGAGAAATCTCAACTCTTAGTGGAAAAAAAAAATTTAATTAAAAAAAAAAAGACTTTGCAATTTAATAAAGAAAACTGCCCTTTATGTCAACTTTAATCAAGTATTCTGTCTATTCTGCCTACAGTTTTCAGGTTAAACAGTCATTTATCATAGTAAAACTCCAGTGCAACCAATATACAGAGAAAATACCATCTTAGGAGGTCATAAAGTAATACAAAATAACAGGACATATAGAAATATAGCGAGAATAGCGAGTATAGCTGATTTGCTTTCAAGCATTCAAGCAACTTTGACGGATATTTTAGTCTTTATGGAACATCAGATTAGACCCTTTAACACTCTGGTGCATTTTCAATCCCATTTTCTCTAATAATACATCATCTGAAAGCAGAACTGATGATTAAAAACAGTAGCAGCAGCAGTTAATTAGTTTCTTACATGTTCTCTCGCCTATAGGGGCATACACTTAAATCTATATACGCTGCACATTGTTCTCACCGCATGACTCCAGCTAACACAACGCTTCCAAGCTTTAAGTACTTTTAAAGTAAAACGGAAGTGAATGTTGGTGGAGGGGGGTTGCACAATTTCATCCACAATCAAAGTAACTTTTTCAAGATTTAACCAGTCAGAATCTAGTTCTTGTTTCTACAAAACTGGAAAATTCTGACTTCAGTTGGACCTTTTTTTTCCTCGCTGGATCAAAAACCAAGACAGAAAATGAGACTGACCGCCTCATTAAGACGGACGATCTTTGTAGTGAAGCTCACTGACAGCTGCAATGTGTAATATTGGCTCCGGTAGATGTGCAGGGTGTGTTTACTCTGCAAGTCAGAGGAAAGCTAATTGAAAGCCTTATTTCTTTGATAGAACACACAGAAGTTGTTTATTTTCGTCATTTGTCCTTTGATTTTCTCTTTGCATTGTGTCTTTCATCTGTTTTCCACACTAAGATCTCCTCAACCGCTAATTTGGAATCTGAGCATTTCGAGGCTAATGACACAAAAAACACCAATTTGCATTTAGAAGAAAATAAGTCTGATGTTTTTACGCTGGACCAAGCTTTAATCGCTGAAGATGAATCAGTCAGTAACATCCATTCATTTTCTGCAAATACTTATACTGAGTGATGCCTGCATGAGTGAAAATCAGGGATAAACTGCGCTAACTTTTAGCTAAATATCAGCAAAAGTTGTGAGCATACACTACCAGTCGTTAGTTTGGACACACCTTCTCATTTCATAGTTTTTCTTTATTTTCATGACTATTTACACTGTAGATTCTCACTAAAGGCATCAATACCATGAATGAACACATATGGAATTATGTAGTAAACAATAAAGTGTGAAATAAGTCAAAACATGTTTTATATTTTAGATTCTTCTAAATAGCCACCCTTTGCTTTGATTACTGCTTTGCACACTCTTGGCATTCTCCAGATGAGCTTCATGAGGTAGAACCTGAAATGGTTCTCCAACAGTCTTGAAGGAGTCCCAGAGATGCTGAGCACTTGTTGGCTCTTTTACCTTCACTCTGTGGTCCATCTCATCCCAAACCATCTGGATTGGGTTCAGGTCAGGTGACTGTGGAGGCCAGATCATCTGACATAAGCAGCACTCCATCATCTCCTTCTAGGTCAGATAGTCCTTCCACAGTCTGGAGGTGTGTTTGGGGTCATTGTCCTGTTGAAAATAAATGATGGTCCAACTAAACGCAAACCAGATGGGATGTCATGTTGCTGCAGGATGCTGTGGTAGCCATGCTGGTTCAGAGTGTCTTTAATTTAGAATAAATCCCAAACAGTGTCACCAGCAAAGCTCCCCCACATTTTTTTGGAAGATTTTTACTCATTTTTTGAAAAATATTTACAAGAATTTTCTTGCCAAATTTGGGGGATTTTTTTTAAAATAAAACTTTTAAGGGAAACTTTTAAGGAATTATTGGATTTTTTTCCTGAAGGTTTTGCAAATTTTCAGGAACTTGGGGAATTTTTTTGCAGAATTTTGGATTTTTTTCAGACAAGGAAACACTGATTTTTGGTGCCTGTAAATGAAGACAACAGGAGGGTTAAAATAATGATGAACTGTCGTTTCTCTTTACTTAGCTGATTGGTTCTTGCCATAATATGGGTTCTAACAGTTGTCAAATAGGGCTGTCAACTGTGGACCAACCTGACTCCTGCACAACACAACTGATGGACCTAACCCCATAAAAGAGGCAAGAAATTCCAGAAATTAACCCTGACAAGGCACACCTGTGAAGTGGAAACCATTTCAGGTGATTACCTCACCTGACTCTACCTCACTACCACACCTCATGGAGAGAATACCAAGAGTTTTCAAAGCAGTAATCAAAGCAAAGGGTGGCTATTTTGAAGAATCTAAAACATAAAACAGGTTTTGACTTATTTCACACCTTTTGTTTACTACATTATTCCATATGTGTTCATTCATAGTTTTGATGCCTTCAGTGAGAATCTACAATGTTAAATAGTCATGACAATAAAGAATAAATGAGAAGGTGTGTCCAAACTTTTGACTGGTGGTGTATATTAGAGAATAGTCTTGTTTCATTTAATCATGAATTTTTGATATTTGGCTCAGACTTTTAGGTCAAATTTCAACAAAGATATAAATTGCACATGCAGAAATGCAACGTCATGCATGCACACATCACTCTAAGCCGCAGGTTACACATGTGGATTGTAGTTTACGATGCTTCAGTGTTGATTTTAATGTCATCTATCTTGTAAGAGCAGGTTTTCAGCTGGATGGGAGCCAGCGCTGCAGCTCCAGCTCCTCATTATGACAGTTAACTGCTCTTACTTATGCAGGAGATGTACAATTAAAAAATTTCCGATGGGATAAGCAGCACTTGACTCGCTCTGCCATCATGGCCTCCACTCGAAGCAGAAAAGGAAATGTGGTTTCCACTCAATTCTTGTTCTCTCAGATGAATTTCATGCATGTGCCTGCTTAGGTATCGGCTTATGTCTCTGTGTATTGAAACTGTCAGAAAATGTAGCTTATCTTGAAGCAATAATAGCATTAATATTAAAAAATACACATATGAACTGCTCCAAAATCTTGTTTGAATGAAATACCAAGCTTTAATCAATGTTAAGTTTCGTTGTTTTGTTAGTTTTTCCAGTCCAGACACTGCAGGTCTTTGCAGTCACTGCCACTTACTGTCCAGTGAAAGTTCATTAAAGACATGAAAAAACAGAAAGAGAACTGAACTTAGTGGCTGCATCTGTAAGTTATAGCTCGACACATGTCAAGGTGCCTCTCGCTGCTGCTCAGCCTCCTGATGCTTTCTGTACCTACTGAGAGTAATTGCACGTTTAAAGGTTAATAATCTGCCTCATGCCCGAGGCCGTGAAAAGGCAAATGGAAGAGGTGGAATATTAAATGACTAAAAAAGCATTTTAAATTGGTCGAACCTGGAGAGGAGGTACTGACTAAATTGTACAGAATAATGAAAGGATTTAACCCGTTCAGGAGTGAATTAAAGCGCGCAAACCCTTTCAATGTGGCATCTTTCTGTAATTTCCTCAATCGATAGAGTTGTTGTCTCGCTCTCTCTAAGAGTAGAATGCATCTCAGATGTTGACAGAAAACAGACCCTGAAGCTCCGAACTTAAACTGTTTTGCATGTATGGAATATAATTAAAAGTCACAGTGTGATTATAAAGTTAACTAAAGAGATTCACCTGCAGGAGTGTCAACATGCAGCAGAAACACCATCAAGATGAAGCTCTTCTAATAATCCTACACATGTAAAGATTTCATTGTTGCATTTATGGAAACAATTAAACGGAAATATAATTTTTGAATCCAATCAGCAAAGTCAGACTTTCAGGGATCACATAGTAAACAATGATAAATTAGTTTGTGACTTCTTATATAGGGGAAAATGACGGTTTTTATTCCTGAACATGCTTAGAAATAAAGATTTTTTGGAGGACTGGGATCTCCCTCTGCAAATATAGACCAGCTTGTTACTGGATTTAACGAGCTTTGCTTTTAAATCGTGTTTAAAACATTATCTGTACATGCATGGCTTAATTATCACGGCTACTTAAAGGTTTCTAGGAAAGCCCATGTGCAGTGTAAAGGACATAATGGAGCTGAACTGACAGAATAACAGGCAATACTTTGTAATCTGTTGCAGCTAGGAGGTGATCTGATGGGTTATCTTAATATTTTAGAAAGCAAGCACAGAAACATCAACAATGCATTTAAAAAGGTGGATGATTAAGACACATTGTCTGGGGTAACTGATAAATATCTCAGAAGTAATCAGTCGTAGGCTCGACATCAATAATACGATCACATACAAGAATAATATAATTGAAATGGTATTATGTAATTTAATAATATTAAAACAAGAACACATTTTAGTAAATGGTTCTGTAATTTGAAATTGCACACTGTTTTGTTTATTTTGTGTACTATTTGAACTACACATCCATCCATTATCTATACACAGCTCAATCCTCATTAGGGTTGCAGGGGGGGCTGGAGTCTATCCCAGCTGACCTGGGGGGAAGACAGGAGACACCTGGACAGGTCACCAGTCTGTCACAGGGCTACATACACAGATGAACAATCACTCACACCTACAGGCGATTTAGAATAATCAGTTAACCGCAGCATATTTTGGACTGTGGGAGAAAACCCACACATGCACAGGGAGAACATGGAAACTCCATGCAGAAAGATCCCAGGAAAGCCGGGACATGAACCAGGGATCTTCTAGCTGCAAGGTGAACTAACCACCACGCTACTGTGAACTACACATAAAACATTTAAATATTTGTACATTCTTCACATAGGGCATTTTCCATTTTAGATTTTTCTTATTGTTTGTTTTTATTTACTGCACATTTTTGCTTATTTATCTGTATTTATGGTGGTGAGAACTGTACTCTTTCTGCTGTAACAACCTAATTTCCCCTCGGGGATTATTAAAGTATTTCTATTCTATTCTATTTTATTTTAAATGCTAATTTCAGTGACCGTTTTAATTTTTTGGGGGTGATTTTTGTCTACAAAGAAATCTGTCATGTGTAATATCCATCCATTTTCTATACTTGCCTTTACTTTTAGAGGGATGCTGGGAACTGAAGCTAATCCCAGTCGACACTATGCGAGAGGTGAGGTTCACCCACAACAGATCTCCAGTCAGTCACAGCGCTGACTTACAGAAACAGACAACCATTCACGATTCATTCACACCTCCGTTGGCAATTTAGAGTCACCAGTCACAGCAACCTGTAAGTCTTTGGACTGGCAGGAAACTGGCAAAGCAGGTTCAAACCCAGTGACAAATGCTTTATATCCACAACAGTTCATGTTATATGTAAAGTAAAAAATGGTATTTCTATGATTGCATCCATTTAGTCTTTGTGCTGTATCAATTGGAAGACTTGTACGTACATTTCACTTTTATATTAGGTTGCTGTTGCTCTTTTACTGGTAGTTTCTATACCAAACTTTACAATAAACTATGGAGTCTTGTGTCTTCAGTGCCAACAAGCATCTCTAAACTAATGAAGCTTATGCTTAAGTTCAGTGAAGAAGACCTGTTTAGTTTTTCTTTATACTTTAAGTACTAGTGTTACACCTACCCGTACCACAATGTGTTTCCCTACTGATTCATGCAGTGTTCACACACCTGGGACATACTGCTTCATCACAATATTTCTCCTTAAATTTTAGCATAGCATAGCATTCTGTGTGCGCTCTCAGCAACTCAAACTTTCTTATTCCTTGTGCGAGACGCCGTGATCTACAAGATGTAACTGCGCAGACAAATCATATTGGTGTAGTTGGACATCTGGGTGTTTTTGGCGTATTAGATTCTCAAATAGTCTTCTGTACACGATCTAACTTGCAAAGCTAAATTTGGTAGCGCAACGTTTCAGTATTAGTTTCATCTTTTGGGTTTAACCCTCCTGTTGTCCTCATTTACGGGCACCAAAAAATATTGTTTCCTTGTCTGAAAAAAATCCAAAAATTCAGCAAAAAATGCCCAAATTTCTGAAAATGTGCAAAACCTTCAGGAAGAAAATTCCAATAATTCCTTAAAAGTTTCCCTTAAAAGTTTTATTTTGAAAAAAATCCCCCAAATTTGGCAAGAAATTTCTTGTAAATATTTTTCAAAAAAATGAGTAAAAATCTTCCAAAAAAAATCCTAAAAATATCTAAATTGATTCCATATATATCAGTAAAACTTCTAATATTTTCTTTAAGAACATTCACATAAAAATCAAACAAAATCCAGCGAATTTTGCTGGATTTTGTTTGATTTTTTTGTGAATGTTCTTCAGAAACATTGTTAACATTTCTTTTTTCCACCAAAAAATGTTCAAAATAGATTTTTCTCCACATTTTTAAACTTTAAAATAGGTCATTTTTGATCCGCAGGACAACATGAGGGTTAAATCATTCCGTACTACAGGGGACATACTATACATTAGGATCTTTCTTTTGGTATCCTATATAGTATGGCAGTATGGATATTGGAGCGTAACCTCTGTTTCCATTGCTCTTGGTGATTATCGGCTATTCCTACTGTGCTGTTCCCTTCATTATTACAGTTTTTCCATGTAGTTAAAACCACTTTGTTCTCAGTTTCAACATCACAACCCTGCTTTTTAACTTTATTCTATAACTCTTCCTTGGAGGACGTTGATGGTGCATCCCTCCTCCTCATTTAGGGCGTCTTATCTGGAGAAAATCTGGCTGTCATTCATCAGTTCATTGTCAGTTTATTTTGCAAAACTAATTTTCTTTTGCTTTGTCTAAAACCTAAAAATGTTCATTTTTTTTTGTCAAAATGGCAGAAAAAAACCCTGAAAATATAAAAATTTAAGTGGCTAAAATCAGAAAATTGAGACTTTTTTCACTAAAAATGAGTCGATGTTTGAAATAGCTGCTGGTTAATTAAACTGTTGATAATTAACTAACAGTCAGATTTTCCTCCATCAGCATCCAGACCGTCCTCACCACTGACCTCCATCTGATTTCGCTTCTTAACCACCAAAATATGTTGCATGCTAATGCTAACATGCTTCTGCAATAAACTTTAGTTCTCTACTTTAAAATGATCTCTCCCTATTGAATGGCTGATTCATTATTTTTTGCTCAAACCAATGAAATGATCTTCAGAAGTCAACAAAAGAAAAGAAACACTAGAGTTCACTATAAAAAACAAAAAAACACCACTTTTATCAAATTCACTACTATTTTCCTCCATGTAGCCCATGTTATTTTTGGTTTCCCGTTGTTTTTTTGTGTCAAACCTGATGGCTTTTTGCTTTTTCCCTTTCTGTGCTGCCTTCAGAGGCAATTAGCAGCTTGTCAGGTAGCAATTGGCAACTTTGCTGCACCGTCTGGAGAACTCTTAGTCTCTTTAGATGCTTTTCATCCTCTAATGGTGACATTTTTAAAAAAAATAAATCAAAAAGTTAATATTAAAAAGAGAAATATCACAACTGAGTAGCGATTGTCACTCTAGTGCCCCCTACTGGTCGGGCAAACCTGTTAGTTCTGTTCTCTAACAAGAAGCAAAGACAAAGAAACAGTCTGATGTGCAGCCATTGAGTCCCTTTACTTGGGATTTCCAGTGTAACCCCCTCTGGGCTTTTCTTTTCAACTCCATCCTCTTGCTGCCTCGTCTTTTAGCTCTTGGAGCGTGGTGTGGAGTCTATATCTTTAATGATGCACATGTGGCCCAAGGCGAGCAGTTTTGCATTGCTTTCAGAAAACTGTCCCTTCCACGAAACGCACTAGTTGACTCGCTCCCTTCTCAAGACACTAAAGTCATTAATCTTTTAATTCGCCAACAGTTTAGGAGTTAAGGAACAAACTCAGCTCATTTCAAGACTTTGTGCGCTGATGATTTTCACCGGTCGGTGCTTTGCCAGCCGCCCTGAGCTGACCTGAGTGGGAATACAACCGAGCATCACATTCAGGTATGTTCAGAAGTGGGTCACAACGTTCACAAAGCTGTGTGCGACAATCGCTTCACCGGCAGGAGGAATACCATTCAGTATCAGCATGCTAAATAGCACAAGAGAAGATTAGGTTTGGGTCACCCTGAGGAAATCAGATTCATTGCAGGCAGTATTGTTCTTTAAATTATGAATTAACCTGCTTGTTATTTACATGCCGCATTGATATTCTCCTAAGATAAACCTCCAGCATCCTTAAACTCAAACTGCTCACCTGTGGAAATCTTCTTTTCTTCAAACTTGTGGGTTTTCCTGATTAATTTCCTTGTGCGGCGTTAACAAGCAGTTAGCAGAGTTTTTTGCAGACAAATCAGGCGCTGCAGCAGGTTCCTCCTACGCTAAGGTGTAGAAATCTAAGCAAGCTAAACAAACACCTTGCACATGCACAGTGCGCTCAGCGACGCGCACACAGAGGTGGGGATTTGACATGAGAGGTCAGTACCTCCTCTCAGGTGTGGGTGTGGTGTTCTCTCAGCTAAAGAGTAATAGATTAGCAGACTTCCACCCATTTTTAGCATCATGACATCATGCAGTAACATGGAGACCTTTGCCTTTGTAAAACATAAGCTCATTACTTCAGTTTAAATGCAAAAATTGTGAAAACTTGCAAATTTAGGTGTCTTTACAGTGCATTATTTATATGTGTTTTTGCTTGCATAAGGGTTTTCTACAATTTTAAGATAAGCAAAAGGATTGCTAATGTAGCAGTCTAAAGCATTTTAACCTGCATTCTCTCTGCTGTGTTGATTGCAGCAGAAATACAACATCTTGAGCTGCCTCTCGTTTATTTGCTGGCGATTCACTTTGCAAGTTGCAGATAGCAACCACTGAGCTCCTCATTGTTTAATTGGCCGGGCTTAAAAGGTGTCCTGCACAAAGCCGCAGAGAGCACAGCGGGTGTCTGCGTCTCAGGAGTGAGAGCTAAGTTTAGCAAATCCTCTCAGTGTGTTTCTCAATGACAGCACATGTTGGACAGTCTGCAGAGAAACTCACGAAGGCGCAACCTCACATGCGAACACGCTGCAGACACACAGGTTCGGTGCATATTTACAGATGAGCAGCGGGTACACGGTGTACCGCCGTGCATGTGCACACACACACACACACACACACACACAGCTTTGGAAATGCATGCAAACAAGGCAAATGATTTGTCAGTGCATGCTAACTGAAGGGCTGTGTGGGTGTTGTGGCTCTTTATCGGGCAGATAAAATATAGTTTTTATTGATTTTTAAGGGGAAATTTGCAACTGTGCATGCAAACTGAATAATTAAGGTGATAATTTCAGCTAAGCAGAGAAAGAAACTCACGCTTATTTGTGCTAATGTGTGCCTGATTTTGCAAATAGTGATTCTTGTTTATCTCAGAGATAGTCGGAGGTAAGAGGCCTGAAGCTGACAGAGATTCGGTGACTTGCCAAAAGAAGCTTCAGCAAGAGGGAAAGCTGGAACTACAAGGACTCAGCTCATCTTTTATGTAAAACAGACTGTTGTAATTTATCTGTTAAACTCCAATGGTCAAGTCCATTTCAGTTTTAACACAGAATCTAGAGACTAGAGAGCTCCTGAAGATATAAAAAAAACCACAAGAAACAGATGATGTTAACTGTGATACTGAGCAAAAGAAATGTGAAAAATGATATGCATCCATCCATTATCTAAACACCGCTTAATCCTCATTAGTGTCACGGGGGGCTGGAGTCTATAGGCGCTTTTCCACTAGCACCTATTCAGCTCAACTCTACTCAGCTCGACTCGGTTTAGGTCGTTTTCCATTACAGTACCACCTCATCGTGGGTGGAGTCGTCATAGCACGGCGGCCCGGAAGCCCCTGAACATCATTTGCGACACAAACGCAACACAATAATGGAGGACATCGAGGCGATGTTATACCTGCTGCTCAGTCTGTGGCTTTTTGTCAGATTCCAAGTAAAAGAAGAGAGTCAGAGAAAGCTGAGAGCGGCGAGTCGAAACACTCAGGAGAACGGGAGAGTTTGGGAGGCGATACAGCAGCATCAAGAGGAAACGAACTAGACAACGTATGAGGGTAAGCTACTGCTAGTTCGCTAGCTATCGTATATCAGTCCTGTTTACAACTCTGTGATGGCTGCAATTTATCGCTATTAGGTATTAAAATATGTATGCTGTGTAGTGTCGTCACTCCCTGTCAAATCAGTGGCCTGCACTCTGTAGACGTCACATTATCGGCTCAACTCAGGTCGCCTGGAACCCCGGCCAAGTAGGAACTAAAATAGTACCTGGTACCAGATACTACGTCCTAATGGAAAACCTCACAAACTGAGTAGAGTCGAGTAGGTGCTAGTGGAAAAGCGCCACTTCCCAGCTGACTAAAGCTTGTTTTATGCTTGCCGCGTCCACAAGGTCTGTGCGGACAAATTAGGTCATTTCAGCAGCAGCTATGCCCCCTCACACAGCCCTTCTCAAGCGCAAAATTTCCGTGTCGTGAACCTCCAAATTTTTCTAACTACGCGGACGGAGACATGCAGAAAGCTGGCGGAAGAACAGGAGCTCTGAGCTGCAGAAGTTCAGAAATACAGGCATTTATACGATTCATCACACAGAGATCGCCTTGGCAACCGGGTTACGAACAACTCATTGCATGAAATTAAAACTAACAGCTGAAATGCAACTATTCAGTGAAATGCCATGTTGTAAGTGGTGTAAACAATGGCAAATTTCTTCTACTCCAGTTTAGTGCTAGAGTAGACTAGGTAGACGTGTGTTTGCGATACACTGCCCCCTGCAGTTTGGAAGCAGACGCTGCATGGAGTATAAAGTCACACACGGTCTATCGAGCGGATTTCCAAGTATCTCATTTTCACGCGGCTCGTTCGTGCAGAAAGCATAACCCAGCCTTTAGGGCGAATGCAGGGGACACCTGGACAGGTCACCAGTCTATCACAGGGCTACACATTGAGAAAAAAATCACACTCACATTCACACCTACAGACAATTTAGAGCTACCAATTAACCTCAGCATGTTTTTGGACTGTGGGGGGAAGAAGAAAACCCACGCATGCACAAGGAAAACATGCAAACTCCATGCAGAAAGATCCCGGAAGGCGGGGAGCTTCTAGTTGCAAGGCAGAAAGTACTAACCACCAAGCCACTGTGCAGCCCCTGAAAAATGATCTAAAAAATATATTCCTGACAAATCCTTCAAAGATCTGTGAGCATCTTAGTCATCTCATGTTGGGTTGTTGAGAGAAGAGAGAGTAATTGACATGATTACATGATACTGACATGGATAGAAGGTACACAATATCTCTGCCTCTCAGCGCCATCTAAACTGGTTCTACCCACTCTGACATTCAATGCTTTCCTTCACATGTAATTACTTTAGGTTCTCCTCGATCCAATCTCCAAAGTTTGCTATTCGTGTCTGAACTGTGTGACTCTGCCGGTCGCAGCTGGTTTTCTCATGAACTAAACTCTCCAAAGCGAGGAGCTGCCAGTTTTCACCGGAGCCTCCTCGAGTCTCCCCGTGACCCGACAGGACAGGTGAAACCCCGGCCAGCGCGACGGTGATGCCTGGGATAACGGCGGGACAAGGGCCTGGAGAGGTGGACGGTTTGCTAACGACACACAGCGTCTTGTCGCTGATGGCGGCGGTGCGTGACCCTCCTTGGGCGAACCCTGTCTCACACTGAGCCGCATCACTCAGCTCAACCCGCCTCGTATCACTCAGCTCAACCCGCCTCGTATCACTCAGCTCAACCCGCCTCGTATCACTCAGCTCAACCCGCCTCGTCTGGCTGCCGGCTGCGGAGCGACTCAGGCGCTCGTGGCCGTCTGGTAAAATCCACCTCACAGTGTAAGCCTCCTGAGCTGTCGCCTCTCCTCCCTGCATTCGGGGCAGACACGCCGGCAGCACTCGCTCGCTGATCCTGACTTTGTCTTTCAGCTTCAGCACGGCGACATCCGAGTCCGACGAGGAGGGAAAGTCTGGATGAACCGAGATGTCTGAAACCTGAGAAGTGACAAAAATAAAAAAAGTCAGAATACCTGAGAGAGCCTGATTCCACACAGGACGCGCCGAGTTTTGTTGATTTTGGAAAACGCATCGGGATCAGATAATATGCGTCAAGATGCACAAATATTTCACGTCCAAATCAAACGCGGTCGGATCCGGTGTAAGCTTTAAGTGCACATCTGAACGCCAAAGGATTTCTCCCCGTACCGTTCACAAACACAAACTCATCCAAGAGATTATATTTATTTAATGAAGACTCCTTGCTTAATACTTTATCGCGGCTGTTTGGGGGGTTTTGCAGTGATGGCAAACTTTACTGTGCTCCATCACCTGGAAACAAAAAGATATTAAACTACTGTATGAACCATAGTGAGCATATTTTTTGGTATTTTTGCTCATTGAAAGGTGTTAATTCTACCTTTAAACTGATTTAACCTGGTTTTAATCTCCAAATATCACTATCAGTCAAATGCCAGTATGCAGGCTGATATGCTTTCATGTTATACTTAATTATAGTCAATAACATTTGTCTAATAACTGTGATTATACATTTTTTCAGCAGTAAATCCATTAGTTTTATATGTAGACAAAGTTTTTGAAACATTCTAAGCCTAAAGTAATTGGCCTAAAATAAACACATAGACAGAACTACATTGTAAAAAGTAAGTAAATGAAAAAATCAGTAATTTTGCAAAATGTTTTCCATCAGACAGATTTTTTTCTGCTTATTTCAAATCCACCAAAATATAAATGAAATTGCAAAAACAGACGAAAAATAGAACTGACCTGTCTTATGTACTGATAAAATATAACAAAAAAATGAATAAAATCTATTAAATATACAATATTTGTATGTAAGGTTATGTATAAAAACTTAAAATATAGTTGATTTGGACTAAAATGACCAGTTTATTAGTGTAAGTATAAACATTAGCGTTTACTAACAATGATTTTAAAGTTTTTTAAAGGTAAATCGATTTCTTTTAAAGGTGGCCATACTTTTCTAGCATTAAAGACCTGCCAAATAAACACAGTTTTTATGTAATGTTACACATAAAAACTCACGTTCTACTGATATAATCTAAAGTTAACAGCTTATTATTGTATTTCTAATCAATGATATTGTTTGATAACTGTGATTTTACATTTTTTGAAATGTAATTCTATTAGTTTCATTCTTTATCTATCAGTATAGATAAAGTCTATTAACTACATTTATTAGTTACTATATAGTTTGTTTGCTTTTTACTCATGTAGACACCTTTAAGTAAACATTTAAAATAACAAAACAACAACAACATAATAGTTATGTGTGAAGTTTATTTAATGATTTTAATTTTTTTTTGTAATTTTTTTTTTGGTGATGGACAGTGTCTTTTTTGGAGACTCTGTAATTTTTCTCCAAAGAAAACCTGCATTCCACCCAAATATATTGAAATATGGCAAAATTTTGCTAATTTTACAACAGTTTTCTGCCATTTTCTCAAGATTTTTTTTGATCGAAATTATATAATAAAGCCCAGCCGACAACTAATAATGCCACTTTTCTGTAGTATTAAGGCTGATTATTTGTATTCTGACATTATTCAAACATATTTGTGAGTCATTTACTTTTTACACACTACTTGCTTAATACTTCATCACGTCTGGAAGATTTTGGGAAACTTTTGTGTCACAGAAAGATAAAATACAACTGTAGAAACTAAAATAAGCATGTTTTTGGTCATTTTCTCATCAAGCGGAGTCATTTCATGCTGCCTTCAGCCTGGTTTTAGCCTCGCCATGTAATTTAAATCTAAATATCAGTGAAACGTCAGTGTGGACTGAGCTGTACCCTGAGCTGATGCAGGCCTTTCAGCCGATCCCTGGCCGTCTGCTGCTGCAGACCAACCACAACTTTCACATGCTGGGGGTGAAGGAGCTGCTGCTCGTCCTTGCTGAACACACACTGAGCCGCCACCAGGACCCTCCGCTGGGCCACCAGGGCCCCGCTACAGGCCAGGACCCAGAACGAGGACTCCTCCGAGGCCCCCTGCTGGTCCAACATGGCCCCTCCAGGGGACCCCAGGGTGCTCGCGCTGTGATCCGGAGGCGAGCGGATGTAGACGGCTGCGTGCCACGGCCACTGAGTGTCGGAGAGGTTGAGTCGACTGAAAGAGGCTAATTTACCACAAACTGTGAGGAGGACAAAGAGGAGAAAGAAAGTATGAAGGATGAAGACTTAATGTTAACCATTGAGACATTAAATTACAAATCTGTAAGACATCTGTTAGTTTTGTAGATGGAAAAAGTTTTTTAACATTAAAAACCTGGCCTAAATCCAACACAAATACAACACTACACTGTAAAAAAAATAATTTAAAACAAATCTGTAATTTTGCTAAATGTTTCCCCTTTGAAGGTTTTTTCCTCCATTTTTGAAATTCACAAAATCTAAATAAAATTGCAGAAATAGACTATGAATTTACATGTCTCATGGCTAATATTAAATGGAAATTAAAAATTATAATGAAGTTTTACAAATATTTCTGTTTTATTTAATCAAATGAAACTGTAAAATCAACTTTAATATTGTAATTTTTTTTAGAATTATTATTTTTGCTGTTGCTATCTATGTAGGTAATTTAATTGCTTTCACACATGTAAATATCCTTCATTACACATCAGACGGCCAAAAATAGACACATGACCTCTTGTAAAATTACATTATTCTTTTTTAAAATCGTAATTTTAAGTATTTGTACTGTTTTTACTGTGTGTTTGTAGCACTTTGAGATTTTAGAAATATTTCCATTATATTTTACAGATAAACTGTTTAAGTCAAGTTTAATACTGTAAAAATATTTCTAGAATTGAATTCAATTAGAAACTAATAACAGAAGAAGAAGTGCTGTTGTGTAATTTTACAGAGTTTTATTTAAACTGATCTATTTCAATAAATATATTATTATTGTAGCTGTCATTATGCATTATACATGATTTAATTGCATTTACACATTTAAATATCCTTGAACCCTCGTCTCATCCTGCAGGTCAAATTGACCCATTTTAAAGTTTGAAAATGTGGGAAAAAAATATATTTTCACTGTGAAAACTCCCACATTTTCAACATTTTTGGGACATTTTTAAACAATTTTGGTGGAAAAAAGAATTTTAAAAAAAGTTTCTTTAAGAACATTCACAAAAAAAAAAATCAACCAAAATCCAGTGAAATTCCCTGGATTTTGGTTGATTTTTTTTTAATGAATGTTCTTAAAGAAAATATTAGAAGTTTTCCTGATATATATATAGTCACTTTAGATATTTTTAGGATTTTTTTTGGAAGATTTTTACAAATTTTTGGAAAATATTTACAAAAATTTTCTTGCCAAATTTGGGATATTTAAAAATAAATAAATAAATAAATAAAACTTGTAAGGGAAGCTTTTAAGGAATTATTGGAATTTTCTACTTGAAGGTTTTGCAAATTTTCAGAAATTTGGAGAATTTTTTTTTTTTGCTGAATTTTTGGATGTTTTTCAGACAAGGAAACAATATTTTTTGGTGCCTGTAAATGAAGACAACAGGAGGGTTAATAAACATCAAACAGCCAAAAACCTATGTATAATCTCATGTAAAATTAAGGCTGGAAAATGGATTTCAATAATGAAAAATTATTTTATTTTTGCAACGCAGTTATTTTCCATTATTGTACAGTATTTTTCAGTGCCTTAATAGCCAGAATTTTATTTTATTTTTTAACATTTATTACATTTTTTTTACTGTGTAACTGTACCGATGACACACAGAATCACAAATGTCAGGAACTAATCTTGCAGGATGGAGCTTTGTGCATCAGTTATTCTGTTTGTTTAATTAGTTTCCACTTCCTATCTGCTCATCTCACCTGGTGAACAGGTAACATGGCGTCCGCTCCACCTGCCGGTCTTCAGACAGGTGCGTCTGGAGGTTCCGGTGGTTTGGTACAGAGGTGAAGCACATCTGTACTCGATGCTGGTGTAGATGGAATGAAATCCTCGAGGAATCTCCTCCAAGGCGACGTCATCTCCGCTGGACTGTCTGCCTGACGTCAGAGGGATGAATCTGGCTGACAGCAGGTCGTGGATGTTGTACCTGGATGACAGGTGGAGTCTCTGCTCTGAACTCTCTCTGAGGGAAGAGAACAGTTGATCTTTATACAACTACATTTATAAATCCAAACAGCAGCAGAGCATACTTTAGGACACTAAAAGGTTGTCTGACAAAAGCACAAGGTTCACTTCCAGGAAATGTTCCAAAGTTTTCAATTGGCCTTCGTCCGCAGATGGAACAAAACCTATTTGCTTTTTTCCCGTAAATAGTCTTATTGCGCTTTTTTGTTTTTTCCCACAAGGTCAGTATTGAACATCTGAGCTCTACTTAGTGGTGCTCTGTCTGATTTATTTTAGTGCTCATAAAATTTCATTAGAGGAAATCTGTCAATATTTGGTGTTCAGCTCTCCTAAAACTCTGCTCAAACACTGTAAAACTACTCTACAATATACAAGGCAAGTTGTAATATTGGAGAAATTCAGCCACACATGTTGAAGTAATTAATGTAAACACTCCACCCTGCAAGATTGGTTCGTCAGATTTGTGATGTAGAAAGTTCTGACCATCTGACTCTGTACTTTCGAGACGGTCATCAGTGCACTATACACTACAAAAATTATTTTTCTGACTGTTAAGATACCAAAAAATATCGCAATAATGCAATAATAACTGCAATAATGCTGAAAAAGTATCCCATAAAAATACGGTAATAAAAAAGACACTGACAGATATTAATGTGCATCGCTGTTACTGCTCACTTTGCAAAATTATCACGAAAATATTTGTGATAATGGCCTGAATTCAACATACAGACAGCAGCGAACTGTAAAAAAAAGAAAAGAAACAAAAAGAAATAAAATAAAAAAGAAATATTACTGAATATTTCCTTTGTCACAGATTTTTTTCTGCATTTTTGAAGATTTTTTATATTGACATTACACAATAATGCCTAGCTGATAATGTTATTTTTCTGTAGCAATAGACTTAGATTACTTTATTAATCTAAGTTTATAATATTAATATAAAAATTTTCATCACCCGTGTATATATATATATATATATATATATATATATATATATATATATATATATATATATATATATATATATATATATATATATATATATATGAAGAAAAAACAGACACTCACAAACACATCGTGTAAAATTAGGGCAGTAAACTATATTTTATTTTCGGGAAATTATTATTTTCCATTACTTTATAGTAGTTTGTGGTGGCCAAACTACTGGAACTTTAGACTTTAGTTTTTTTTAACAGTGTAGTTTTTAATTATTAAAAATTATTAAAAATTATTTTAAATTTATAGTTTTACAAATTTTCAATTTGCAGTTAATGTCTTTGTCATTTTTACACTTTACAAAGTCGTCCTGTGGGCCGGATTGAACCCTCTGGTGGGCCGATTTTAGCCCTCGGGCCGCATGTTTGGTCACCCCTGGTCTAAAAATAGGTACATATTTTTGCTATTAACTGAAGTGATATTTAGAAAAATCTGAGAGAAGATGATTGTTTTTTGCCACGTCCTAAACATAGACTGTATGATTGTAATATATACCACCATTCAAAAATTTTGGGGTCACTTAGAAATGTCCTTATTTTTGAAAGAAAAGCATTTTTTTTTCAATGCCGATACCAATAAATTAATCAGAAGTCTAGACATTGTTAATGTGGTAAATGTACAGAGGAACATTTCCAGCAACCATCACTCCTGTGTTCTAATGCTACATTGTGTTACATAATGATGTTGAAAGGCTAATTGATGGTTAGAAAACCCTTGTGCAGTTCTGTTAGCACATGGATAAAAGTGTGAGTTTTCATGGAAAACATGAAATCACCTGGGTGACCCCAAACTTTTGAACAGTAGTGTAATTATTCTCCAAACACAAGCTGCAAAATAGCATGAATAAAATCCTATATAATGGCTTTAAGTCTGCTGAAATGATACAGTTACACACATAAAACATACCTCGTTAATAGATGTGGCTTCACAACAGTTTGCCGCACAAGATCAGACACTTTGGGTTCTCGACAGACTGTAGGAGCAAATCAAGAAAAAATTAGTAATCAGTATAATGCAGCATATTGAGCAGAAATGTAAGTTATCTACACCACAAACACAACTGATTATATGCTTTAAATATCAGTGACAAACATCACTTATAAGGACAAATTCATGAGCATCTTTACTAACAAAGCACCGTATTTACATTTACGATGTTGCAAGTCATAGTATGTACATTTCCAGGTAAACTGGGACTCACTATATGTCAGAGACGCTGTGTGAAGTCCCCACACAGTGACAAAGTGGGAAAATAGGCTGTGTGTGTGTAACAGTGTGTTCCCACCCAAATGTGTTTTTGAAAACAGCTACCTTTCACACACTTGGGTGACCTGCTACTCCAGGATCCATTAGGGAGGCAGGTACTCCGGCGGTTACCACTCAACATGTAGGAGTCTTTACAGAAAAACTCGATCGTCTCTGCGCCTCCAGCAGCTCTGTGGTAGCCGTGGAGCAATTTGGGCGGAGGGCCGCACCGGAGTGGGCTTGTTTGGCCTGCATGTGGAGAAAAAAACGTCCTCCAATAAATTCCGTGTGTGGTTTTTATACAGCGCAGATTCCAGTAACACAGAACAGGATCCATATGGAGGGAAGAAAGTACCTTTTACACATGAGGGGACTGAACCACTCCATGTGCCATTAGGCAGACAGATCCTCTGCTCGCTGCCGGCCAGAATAAAAGGTGGATGACACCGGTGGTTCACTAACACAAGCTCCTCCTTTGGGCCAAACACAGGCAGCAGATATCCATTCAGAGGTTTTTCTGGGAGTGAACAAGCTGCGTTCTTGTTGGTGGAACCTGTGGAGACATTTGATAAATAAAAGACACACCTGAAAAACTAATCTGTGCATTGTCAAGCTAATTCTGATAATATTTATCCTGATTTAAAGAGAACTTAAGTTACAAAGTGCTTCCAAAAACAGCAAAATAAAGCATACAGGTGTAAAATCATCACGATTTAAGAGACAGAAATGTTTCTCATCGAAGAACAGAAGTGTAGAAAAGTAAAAATAATGCTGGAAGAAATAGAAGATGGTGTGAAGGAAATCAAATCAAATCAAATCCAGAAAGATTCTGCAAGAAAAGTAAGTTTAAGACCTAAAATATGTCATTCCAGAGCCAAGATTTATACTGTTACAGTTTTTAAAATTAACATAAATGAAACAAAACTGATTATAGAGCTTCTCAATTTGCAAAGTTCTGATGTCTGGTTAGGGGTAATTTGTATGCAACATGTTTTATTCTATTTTAATTCGTGCAGTATTTGTCAGATTAGCAGATCTGCATGTATCTGTCAAATTCAATTTTTCTACATTAAGCTTCATGCTTTGTCATTTCTTTAATTACTTATTTCATTTGACATATTAAACAGCTGATAGTTTGTAAAGACTGTAGTCCAGCATGTATCATATGTAGACTCTGTTACATTTTCTTAAATAAATCTGAAAATCAACAGACTACAGGGGGTCCTCGGTTTACATCGTCCTTGACCTACGGCGTTTCGTTGTCGGACACTGGTTATGGGCAGGTCCTTGGTTTACGGCATTTCGTCGTTACATCTGAAATAGTTACATGGAACTATAGGATGGCTTTGTTTACATTCGCTGGTTGTACGCCACCTTGGATTGTGCTACATTCGCTAACTTTTTGCCCTTCATTATGGCTCCCAAGCGTAAGTCAGACTCTTCTGATGGCAGTGCTTTGAAGAAAAGGAAAGCCATCTCCATGGAACTGAAATTAGATATAATAAAAAACATTCTAGTTGTAAAAACAGTGCAACATATTCTGTTGTCCTTTTGTAAAATCACTCATACATGCATGAAAGTTGTTGGGATTCATGACTTTTGAACTGACTGATATAGTGATGCATGTTACAGCTTTGTTGACATTTTCGCCGGAGTTCCAATTTATGGTGAAAATTGACTTACGTTGAACCGTGGGAATGGAACTCCGACATAAGTTGAGAACCCTCTGTATAAAGATGAGCATATATTGTACTTTGATAGAAATAACAGAGCGTCATCTGCATAAACAAACACATCAGATAAGCTTTAAAATCAACTGCTGTAGTGAAAATAATAACGACTCCAGTGTGCTGCCCTGAGGAACCGTGTACGTTTAACTATTCTTTACAGAAATGTTGGTGACAATCATTCATGCTGCACTACTTTGATTTGTTCAGGTCAGCCAGCAGGAGTCGATACCTATTGAGTGAAAAAAAAAGGATAAATGTGATGCAAGTTAGATGCATGATTTGCTTCAGAGAAAACGGGGGAGGCGAGGAGCGGGAATGATAAATCTGTGTCATTGACTGTCCATCTCACAGCGCTGCTTTGTGCAGGAGGCTGCAAAGAAAAGGGGCAAATGTTGTGCATGCAAACACTGAGAACTGTTGCAGACCATCAAAATAAGAGGAACAGCACTCATAATGCAAGACAATCCAACACTTTGGACCTAAACTTAACAGAAGCATTTAAAAGAGAGTGTTTAGTTTGAGGTAAATGTATGAGTGTTTCTATTGTTTTGTCTATGATGTATCCATCACATGTATATGGACTTTATCAGTCGCCTTAACAATGATTATACCTGCAATCTTCTGAAAAGTAAGAACAAATCCATCAAAGTTGCTGTAGCCGTCTGAGGCGAACAGAATGTGCAAAAGGTTCCCAGAGCTTTTGATTGGAGGAGGTGTCCTATCCCCACAGAACCGGCCAATCACAGGGGAGTTGAGGTCGTCGCCATCGCGCACTTCCACGTAGTCGTAGCGACAGTTGTGGTCGGACTCCAGACTAAGGAGTGAAAACCTGCAGCCCAACAGCAGGGAAAATATGATTTTTCTATTTCAGAAGTGCGTAAATACCACGCAGGACTCAGTTTACTTCCACCGTAAACTTCACTAGACAGACTGATGGTGAGTTGATCCCCAAAGAGCCAATTGAAAAGCACATAAAACAAAGCAAATCCTCTGTCTCGGTCTTTCCTACAAGGCAGGATTAGCGTTACAGATACATAGGTCTTCTTAATGTCAGTCCAAATGTCAGATTTGGAAAGGATTTCCACATTATACTGGTTGGTTTTGAGATAGAGACAGTATTTATACCTTAAATTGTATGCAGCTCAAATACTACACTAGAAGAAAAACAAAGCCTATCAAAAAAACATTTGCTTATTTGGAATTCTTGAGATAACTTGAGCCTAAATGTCAATTTGAACTCTAAAGAATCTCAACTTCAGAGTATTTTTAATGAATCCTGCAACAATCTCTAGACTTATCGACTCATCGTTTGTACAATCTGAAGCTCAGCGGTCCTTTTAATACACCACGTTGTTACTTTTGAGCTTTTTCAAATGAAGACTCATTAAATTTGTTCTGTTTGCTGTTCAAAAATGGCTTTAATGTACCACGGCCTTGGAAAAAGTGGCCTACCTGAGCTGGATGCTGCCGCCTCGTTCCACCTGCAGCGTCCATTCACACCGGGCATTGGTTGGGTAACTCTCCAGGGCGATGTGACCCTGAGCTCGCTGAAGGACGCCTCCACACGCTGCCCACAGGAGAATTATAATTACCTTCGCTTAGTGCATGCACATTACCATCCAAATGTGTCTTTATCACAGTGGAGCTGCGTATTTTGGCTGTTGCAGGCATGCTGGGTAAGACGGCAGATAATAACTGAAAATTTATCAAATGACAGGACCCAACCAGCCACTTGAATAATAATGAGATAATAATAATAATAATATTAACATCCTGCTGGTGTTCATGCAGATGTGTGTTCTTCAGAAGGCTGCTTGTAGAATATTTCAATCAGCTCAGTTCGTCTATTATACTTTTTTTTTTTTTTTTTTTTAAATTGCACAACAAGACAAAAGAATTTGCACAATTGCTCCAGGTCTTCTCTTGTCTACATCAAACCGACACAACGGCATCCAAGTGGCATTTTTTCCCCCACTGGAAAAATACAGTGAAAGTGAATAAGAGAAGGAGTGGCGACTTGGGAATTTTTTTTTTTTAAACTCAGTTAGTAGTATGTATGGTGTTGCAGTGGGATTTACTATTGGATTTTAAATGATTTAGGTGTGACAGCTGCTATATCATAATGCTAATAATTGAAGCTTCAAAAGACAGAACAAAAGGACTCCTTGTCATTATTTCAGTGTTTTTAGTGAGACACCAGCTGTGGCTGCCAAATAAAAAACGCACTGTGGCCCCCAAGTGTCCCTTTCATGTATTGCAACTGAGGATGTGGCAGTCTTATTAGAACTCATTATGATGATATTCCCATATCATCTATTGCACAAATTAATAGTATAATTCCTCATAGATATTAAAGAGGTTTACTTAAAATTACATGGGGATTAGGTTTCCTTAACTTCTATAAAACTGATTTTTAAAAAAAAACAAAAAACAATTTTTCCAGCATTTTTTTTGTTAAAATGCTGCAAATATGAGCAGATTTTAAAGCTCTTCTAATACAGAAAGTAATTTCTGGTTATTATATTTCATTCTTGTATACATGCTGTCACTGTACTGTGCTATATTTCATTTCATTCTTTTATTATAATATGTGAAATTTGTTAAGACCTCTGTCAATTTGCTTTTTATTGCTCTATTCTAGCGTTGTTTTAGCTGATTTATTTTAGAATCTGTCATAATTATATCATAATGTTCTACTTTTAGAAACCCTATTTATTATGCTTTGTCGTTTTGTTTATTTTTTGAGCAATATCTGGTTCAAGAATTTCCTTTGGTATTAATAAAGCTTTGTGTTATGTTTCCTATGCTATGTTATACTATGCTATCCTATGCTATTTTATGTTTTGCTATCCTATGTTATGTTATGTAAAGGTATCTTTTGCTATGCTATGTTATGTTATGCTATGTTCTACTATGCTATCCTATGTTATGTTATGCTATCCTATGTTATGTTTTGTAATGCTATCCTTTGCTATGCTGTTATGCTATGTTATCTTTTGCTATGCTACGTTACGTTCTGCTATGCTATCCTATGCTATGCTATGCTATCCTATGTTATGTAATACTGTCCTTTGCTATGCTATGTTATGATATGCTATCCTATCCTAAGTTATGTTATGTTATGTTATGTTATGTTTTGCTGTGCTATGCTATCCTATGATATGTTATGTTATGCTGTGCTATGTTATGCTATGCTATCCTTTGCTATGTTATCTTATCTTACCTCACCCAGTAACACCAGAGTGGCAAAATCTGTTGAAAAATAAAAATCTAATCGACAAAAGCAATCTAATATTTCAACAAAGCTCAACAGATGGTGCACAGAACACATTAACACCGTAGCATGATGCTGTGCAGCTGTTCAGTTCTTCATAAATGAGTACATGTGAAACGTATGTACAGTTTGATGCATGTTTTGTCCTCAGCAGCGGGTTTCAGAACATCAGACTCGAGGCCTCATGGCGACTCTGCACTGAATCACTTTAACTCACTTTTACAGTCCCCTCCACTCCAGCCTTCACGGCACTCCGTGCAATACTTTCCATTGACGAAGAAGTCATCATTAGCTTTCCACGTTCCATTGTGGCAGGTTTTGCAGTTCTCAAAAAGGCTGCAGCCTGGCAAGGACAAAAGCAGAAAGTGGAAATCTTTTTTGACACTTTGAAGTCAATTTATTTATTTATAACACCTTAAAATTTTAGATTATACCAAGAAAAGTCTTTTTCCAACAAAATAGAATCTAAAAACACAAAAAAAGTGTATTTTCCGGTCGCTGAAAGCAGCAGAAGAGGAGCATGAGCAGCAAACAAGGGAACAAAAGAAGCACCACGCAGGTCAATAACACCTGTAAGTGAATGTGACAGTTCACCTGGGTGAATGATACAGGGGTCGCACTGATTTACAGCGTTGCGGCAGCAGGGGACGGTGTATCCGACCTTCGTTCCCTTCGAGGGACACCGACACTGGATCAGGTCGTACTCACAACATGGACGACACATGACGTTCCACTTGGAGCTCGGACAGTTGTCTGCTGTCAGAACTGTGGAAGCAAAAAAACCCAAAAAATCCTTGAACTTAAGAACCACCTGTGGACGCATCTGGCTTCTAACATCTTCTCAAACAACAATATAGCCATTTACAGCCAATAAATGACGTATTTTTGTTATTACAGAGGTGCAAATAAGTCTCTTTAGAGGATCTTAATGTTATCTGATGGTATTATTTGACTGAAAACACTGTTTCTTCTTACACTTAATACCTACTGACTGGCAACTCTTTTAATCTATATGCTACTGTTTTACTGTAATGCACTAAAGCACCAAGTCAAATTCCTTGAATGTGAAAATCTACTTGGCAATAAATCCGTCTGATTCTCATGCAAATCTTGTAAATGGAATCTCATGCTTGAGCTGACCTACAATGATGCACCAAACTGAGCAGTTTAGGATGCAGAAACAGGTTTAAATATGACATAAAACCGGCTAAAAATGTCAGTTTTTCCTCTCTTTTTGAATGCAATTGCAATATCTTAACGGCTACATGTTCTGTTGTATGTTATCCGTCAATCAAACACAGTAATCAAACAAGAAAGCAGCAAACAAGCAGACTGGGGTTGAAATTTGCAAGGAGAATCAGCCAATTTTCATGTTCCCAGGTTTAATTCTGCCCATAAATAGTAGTTTTTCTGTGCTAAATAAAATGCAACAGCCTCCTAGACAGTAAAAACTTCAAACCACATCCAAATTCTCATTTCAGTGAGGCACATAGAAGCATGAGCTCAGACAAGCAGAAGAAGTGACTCATCATGATGAAATAACTCCACAGTTAGTCAGCAAACTATGTCAGTGTGCTTTTTTTCTGGTTAGATATTTGCAACAGTTTCACAAAGAGAAGACAAAGATTCTCTAGAACTTTCACTCAAACCTTCAATGAGTGCCTTTTTTACTCACCATGAGGCCACCCAGTTACACAGAAACAGAGGTTTAGCAGGAGGCACCAGAGTTTCGGCTCCGGAACAGCGAACATGGGTACATTCCTGGTGAGAAAAGTGAGCATGTCGGCTGCCAAACTAACAAACTTCCAAAGAAATTCCCAGAAAGCTGCAGGAGCTCAGTGTTATCTAGAGTCACACAGTCTGCTTAGAAAATGTAATGCAGCTATGAATGATGAATTTTCCCCACATCAGCACAGAGATGCTTAACCCGTTCCTTCCATTAAGTTTTCATTTGCTCCCGAAACGGTTCAGTTCAAATCAGGTCCTGTTGCTTTGCTCACATGAGTCCGGAGTGAACAGCAACATGGGGAAAGTGCTGGCAGAGGAAGTGGAAAGTGCATTTGGGGGGGAATAAAGACACGCTAATGAGAAAAACAGTGAGGAGTGATGAGGAAAGACCACAGGAGGAAAAAAACTGTCAGTTCACTGAGAGGTTCTGAGGAAATTAGGAGCAGAAATGATTTTCTGTGCATCGACAAGTGACATATTCAGAGTGATTCCTTTGTTGTAAAGTCTAGAAATGAATATTTGCGTGAAGCTTAATGTGTTTACCGAGACTGGAGCTGTCACAGCGGACCCGGTAATTCCACAACATCTTCCCAGACAGACAACAGATGTCGTTGGTAATGATGCCGTGAAGTGTTTATGATGTCAGTCTTGCAGGAACGAAGCTGACAGGATCATTACAGACCAGCTCAGGGCCGATATTTGTTTTTTTCCATTACATAAGCCTTTACGCAGGTATCTGTTCTCATCTGCTCCTTACAGCAGCTTGTCAGCAGACAGATAAATACGTCAGCTGTTATTTACGGTTCACTAAGACTGCTGCCTTCTACTTTTTATTAAATAATATTATCACTAAAATCATGTTTATTTCAAAATGTACATTCGTAAGATGTGATTAAGCAACTTTAGGCTGACTAATTACTGTAAAAATGCACATTTTACTGTTTTATCACTCTTTGTAAACTTACTGTATGCAATAATGCTGATCTAAAACTACAAATCTCCAAATATATTCAAAATATGAAGGGTTGTGTGGTCCTCTATGAGTTTATGAATGTATCTTGACTCTACAGATAAAAGATTCACCTTGTGGATAAACTGAAAGAAATAAGACGTAGTTTAACAAGACAAAAATGACATTTATTTATTCAGTCATTCATTTTTAATATTAAAGACTTTGAGAAATGGCCATAAACTTCACTGTTCACATTTTTACTCCGCCAACGAATGCTGCGGAGTTATGTGACGATCGGTGTATGTTTGTCCTTCTGTCTGTTATTTTGTCTGTGTGCTAGATTACTCAAAAACTGACTAACGGATTTGGATGAAATTTTCAAGGAAGGTCAGAAATGACACAAGCACCACCTCACTAGATTTTGGCAGTTGAAGCACACTTTTTTCTGTTTCTCAGGTTTATTATAGATTTGTCCAACATGATTTTTGACACCTAACTGCAGCTTTCAGAAAACCCATATCAATTTTGTATCATAAAATGATGTGCTATTACTTTTGATGGTGATTTATCATATGTTTTCTATAAAAAATACTTTAAAAAAACTGCATTAAATATCTTTAAAAGGCCCCACCATCTTTGGAGCCCAGTAGTTTTGTCATATTTTACAGTTTAAACAGGTCACAAGGCTTTGAATGTCATTCGTCCAAATCCATGTTTTGATATCTTTTGCAGTTTTTACACAGCTGCAATTGAAATTCTTTTCAGACATTTAATGGTTTTGAGCTTAAAGCTTAATTAATTATTTATGTGATGATCGTCGTTGGTTTGTATGTCTGTCTGTCTGTCTGTCCATTCGCAACATTACTCAAAAACAGATTAACGGATTTGGATGAACTTTCAGGGAAGGTCAGAAATGACACAAAATCATTCAATTTTGGCAGTGATGCAGCTTATAGTCTGGATCCACGGATTTGGTAAAGATTTCTGTATCATTGCGAGATCGCGGCACGGTGTCACTGTAACCATGACTACAAGTGAACACTACATCAGCTGCCTGCTGACGATCACATGATTGCGATCCTACTACAAATCCACCGCTGTGGACATACTGGGACTTATCCATCGGAAGTGATACAAGGAACAATTGATTAAATTGTGGGAGTGTTTCTGAGTCCCATCAATTCCATACATTTAGGTCACGCGATTCGGTATCTGTACATAACGTACACATGCATAACACATGCCTGTGCTTAGCGCAAGGTCATTTTTCATTGAAGATTTTATCCATCAGAAGTGATACAAGGACTGAGCAGCCTTGGCAGAGTGCTGTGCTCTCTAAGTGCTTTTCTTGTTTAAAATGAGACACGTAGAATAAAGGGAATTTGATTAAATATCACAATTTTAAGCATAGATTTGGAAAATTTTCCTGATGGACCTGTACATCACCCATGATTTATTCAGCAAGTGCTGCAAAGCTGATTTTTTTTTCAGTGGTTACACTTTGAGACTCACAATTTTTTCAACACAATATGCCTACAAACCAGGTTTTCAGAGGGTTAAATGTGCATTTTTATATTTGGGAACACTTCAATTCGGGTGACCGACACAATAAGCTGATGAAATTAAAAAAGCGAATATATTAGTATACATTTCTAAATATATCAGTACACAATTGGCCATTCACACAAGTAGCAGACACGAAACAACAAATACTTTCTATATTTACTCCCTTGGTTTCATATCCATCAATTACTGTGAAACGCTAATCGGTCATTAGGTTGCTGAATATCTGACTTTTCTTCACCGTATTGGCTTTTTGGTGCCGAGCAGCTGATGTGAAAATCTGTCCAGCTTGATAAGTGTGAAATGTAGGAGGAATCGAAGGAAAAAAATAAGCGAAAATTATAGATTTGTCAAAGAAAATGAAAGCTGTAATTAGCGCCAAAGGTGCTAACACAAGTATAGATATTAGAGTACACATTATCTGTGCATTTCAAACTTAAATAAAAATAGAAATAATTATCCAGTCATGTTTCAATGCTGTCATTCTAGTACACGCACCAGTTTAGTTTTTTTTTCTTTGCTGCTATTTAACATTAAAAAAGTAGCACGGGTTGAAAACTACGATCACATTTGAATCACAGTCTGTTAACTTATGTCTATATTATCCTTTAGTCTAAACTTCTGTCAACAACCCTGACAGAAATGTGCAGTGATTCATTTACTTACAGCCTCTGTAATCAACATTTTCATGGAAACTATTACCTCCTGGTTGGACCGGTTGCATCATTTCCACATGCAGCGGCTGGTTTCAGCAAAAGAATGTTCTGATGAAATCATTTCATTCTCTCTGCCAAGCAGAAAAAGACAGATAAATGTTAGCCACAATTAGCAGATGTTGTTTTTAGCAAGTGAAGACCAAAACAAAACTACAAAGAAAGTGAATAATGAACTTACATTTGTCAGGGTGATAGAATAATGGCTCCAAATGAGTGCTAATGTCCATCTATAAGCAACAGTTTTAGAACATTTTTAAGATGATATATGTCAAACTGGTGTTTACAGGTTACAGGTTGTTTTGATGCACTAAAACACACGTTATGAGTGAAATAAGCAGTCATCACCATTAAACCGCCGCGTATCGATGAGAACACACATTTAGACTTCCAACCAAATCAAAAGGTCCTCTCTGCTTGTGGGTTAAAGCTTTCTGGATTCTTTTTCTTCTAAAGAATTGGTTTCTGGCTCTAACATTTGAGGCTGAATCGTTCAAATATTACCACTTGCTTTAGTGTAGCATGTGAGCAGAGTCATAAATGAGCTATTTGAACTACTTTCTGCCTTCAAAATATGTAACTTTGCTACACAGAGATGTATTTTTAGGGGTTAAATCAACATGAGATTTCACTGTACTAAACAATGGAATACATGAATTCTAGGAATGTTTCTACATGCTGCAGGAAGACGCCGTAGTCGTGATTTTGAACCAAAAACATCACAGCAGCAATTAGCTCTGCCATCAGCGAAGCGACAGCCACATTCTGACCAGCACTCGAAGCCGACAGATCTAAAGAAACACGAGCGATACTTGAACCCTTTGAACTGCCAATCACGGCTGAGGATTCCTCCTCGTCCCGGCGTGTTGAACCTGACCCCAGCCAGACGACAGGAAGAAAAGACGAGGGCTGGGGGGATTATGCATTCCGCATTATGACACAGTTATAAAACTTTCATTGGTGTCACAAGGCCAAACTCACTGTTGAAATGAGTTCTCGACATCAGAGACCAGTGTTTTTTGGTTCATGTAATTACCCACAGTGCTCTGTCGGCTATTTTTAGCGCCCTTGTTGCTCAGAGAGATATTCCATTTGGAGACTGTCTCGTCCAACCCTCTGCTGCAGCATCTATTGACCTTCCTCATCTCCATCCAATGACAATAACCGAGCTGCTGGTACTGGCAACAGTGAAACAAAAGAGTAGATGCTGCACCAAAATACAGCGAAACCCCCCCCCCCCCCCCCCCAAAAAAAAAAAAACAACTGTTTCTCAAGTTCAAAAAGCATGAAAAATGTTTCTGCCTGCAGTGTCTCGCCTTCAAACCAAAAAAATCACATTTAAAAGTTCAGTCAAATGCAACAGATGCTCAAATATCCAACATTATTCACAGCTGCTTCAGTTTTCTTCAGTAACACATGCGTCTGTTTGGGTTCTTTAAAGCAGAAAAGAGCTCCAGAAGTAGCAATAATGAAAAACTTAAAGTACTGCACCAGTTACATGCACCCTGCAAGAAGACTTATGAAACACAAAAAACATCAAGAATTAACAGAAAACATATACTGCAAATAAACGTGATTTTTTTTCCTCTAAATGTTGAATCCTAAAATGAAAATATGTAAAAGAAAGATTTTTTAAAAACTTGATTGCACACATTTTTTTTCTCTCTCAAAACTGCTAGTTTCACAGTCAAAAACAAGAAAAGCACTCAGAGAGCGCAGTACTCCGCCAAGGCTGCTCAGTCGTTGTATGATTTCCAACGGATGAAATCTTTAAACTATTCATGGTCCACAGCGGGCGATTTGTAGTAGGATCGCAATCATGTGATCATCAGCAGGCAGCTGATGTAGTGTTCACTTGTTGTCATAGTTACAGTGACGCTGTGCCGCTACCTCACAATGATCCAGAAATCTTTACCAAATCCATGGATCCAGACTATAAGCTGCATCACTGCCAAAATGTAATCACTTGGTCCTTGTGTCATTTCTGAACTTCCCTGAAAATTTCACCCAAATCCGTTAACCCGTTTTTGAGTAATGTTGCGCACAGACGGAATAACAGACAGAAGGACAAACGTTCACCGATCGTCACTTAGCTCTGCCGCGTTTCTTCGCGGAGTAAAATGTGAACAGTGAAGTTTATGACCATTTCTCATATAAAAAATCAATGACCGAATAAATAAATGTCGTTATTGTTAGTCCGTTTTTAAGTAACGTTGTGAACAGACAGACAGACAGACAAACAGACGGACAAACCAACGCCGATCATCACATAACTCCACCGTGTTCCTTGGCGGAGTAATTATACTTTAAGCTTAAAACTATTAAATGTCTGAAGAAATTTTAATTTCGACTGCGTAACAACTGCAAAAGATATCAAAACACAGATTTGGACGAATGACATTCAAAGCCTTGTGACCTGTTTAAACTTTGAATAATGTTCTACTGTCAAATATGACAGAACTACTGGGTTCCAAAGATGGAGAGGTATTTTTTAGATGCTTTTAACACAGCTTTTTAAACAAATTTTCTTTTAAAAAAAGTATGAAAAATTGCTAGCAAAAGTCATAGCGCACCATTGCTGGTGGAGCTGCACGTTATTGCTAGGAACAAGTGTGATTGAGTGTTTATAAACTGGCACACTTTAAAACATCTGAGATGAAAATCAAAATGCATAAAGAGAGCAGCATATATGAACGATCAAGGGTTTGTCAGGGACTGGGGAGGAATTTTAAGGAAATAAATTTCAAAATTCATGGCAATTTATCCAATAGCTGACCACAAATGTCGACCAAATAAGAGGAAAAGTCAGGGAAGGTCTTTAGAATGCATCATTCTGAACATCTTGAATGTCTATGAATGTCTGAATTATTCCAATATTACAACTTACAATCAGGTAGTTTGACAGAGTTTGAGCAGAGTAGTGGGAACTTCAGAGATCTGTATATTATCAAAGGAGTTGCATCTAAGACATTTTAAGGCTAAAAGAGATCATTTTCACTGGAAAAAAAAATGGAATTTTTCCTTTCTTTACAATTCTAATAAAATATTTTTGTGTTTAAGGCCAACTTCTAAACATGCAAAGCCCGCTGATAAATGTGATCCACTGGTCTGTGTTGAGATATTTGGTGATTTTACTTTTCATGACACTGTGAGGTCCATATGTGATGTCTGCCAATGCACAAAAAAAAAATCCAATTTCTCAATCATGGAAAAGCTCAGACATAAAATAAGTCAATATGGCCTCAAATATTTTACCCAAAACAGATAAAATCTCAGATATTTGCTGTTTGTTGGACTATTATAACACCGTCTTTACAATTGATGGATTAACTGTGAAATGAAGAGAAAATATGTACATAAAAACAATCACACAATTTATTTAAACCAGAAAATATCACATTTATAAATTTAAAAAAAACCTAACAATGAAAGCATAAAGCACAATCCTTCCTGGTTCTGTTTTACTGAGATGCTGTAATGATTTAATGACATTTTAACAAGCTAGCTTTGAATAAAAACCGTAGTTTCCTGGACCTTTTCCTGGCAGGTGAACTCTTTGTGGTTTCTAAGCTGCCTTGTCAAGTGTCAGAATGGCAGGTGAAGTTATGCGCTGCTGTGACAGATACTGTCAGTTCTACTCCGACCATCAGAACGACACTGAAACTCGAGTCCTGCACCTGAACATTCCAGCAGATTCTCTTCCAGTCTGACCCAGTTTCACGTTGAAGTGCTCAACTCACACCCACATTTACTTCAGTTTAGAATCTGGCTCTGCTCAAAAACACGCAGTTTCTACCTGCGGGGGTGTTTTCTGTGACCATAAAAGACCTATTGTGTGTCCCGTTTCTTATTACCTCAATAAAAAAGCAGGATATTACAGATATCCTCATGTCTACAACAGATCAGTTCCTATCCGAAGGCAACACCGACACAGTGACCTGCATTATTAAAAGGGCGACTATTTATATGATTGAAATCCATCCATCCATCCATTATCTATACACCGCTTAATCCTCACTAAGGTCATGGGGGGGCTGGAGTCTATCCCAGCTGACTCAGGTGAAGGCAGGGGACACCCTAGACAGGTCACCAGTCTGTCACAGGGCTACATACAGAGACAAACAAGCACTCACACATTCACACCTACGGGCAATTTAGAATAATCAATTAACCTCAGCATATTTTTGGACTGTGGGAGGAAGCCGGAGTACCCGGAGAAAACCCACGCATGCACAGGGAGAACATGCAAACTCCATGCAGAAAGATCCCGGGAAAGCCGGGACGCGAACCAGGGATCTTCTTGCTGCAAGGCGAAAGTGCTAACCACTACGCCACTGTGCAGCCATGATTGAAATCCTCTTCAGTAAAAATATTAAAATCAGAATCGAACAACCGGCGTAGAAAAATTCCGATTTCAGTATGACACCATTTCCTGCAATCAGAGTGAATTTAAACATCAGTAAAAACTTCATTTCCTCCGTTGCTTGTAGACTCAAAGACATAACTATACAAGTCATAAAAATAATAGTAAAAAAGGCCCCGAAGAGAATGTAAGTAGCTCCGAACCGATTCACCAAACTCCAACTATTCTAATCTATTTGTTTTACATTCTCACACTCCTAAACTGCCTTTCTCGCCTGGCAGTAGCTTTTCTTTGGCTAGATCCTGAGGGTCGTTGCTGGGGCTCCTCTGCATCTCCAGAGATTTGACCCAAGTGTATGCGGACGATCCGCCCAGAACCATCATGTTGCTGGTCCACCACAGCAGGCTCTTGCTGGACGAGTTGTACACCACCGCTATGACTGTCTGCGCGCACGCCTTGGCCGTCCCCGAGACGTTGTGCGTCAGCGGGCTGGTGTATTTGATCTGCAGGCCCGTGACGTAGCCGATGGCGAAACCGAACAGCCCCCCGAGCGTCATCATGCCCCAGAAGCCGAGGTCGGTGAGGCGGCTGAAGGCGGCGACTCGGCCCAGTTCCCCGAACACGAGAATGAGCGGCAGGAAGAGGACACAGGCGTTGATGTTGTTGTAGTAGGACAGCTTCCAGATGTTTCCGTCCACCGCTGGCATCACCTTCTTAGTGTAGATGGCGTTTAGGGAGACGCAGGCGCTGGCAAGAACCCCAAAAAATACGCCGGACCAGGAGAGGGACCCCGCGGTGCCTTCCTGGTCCACGCCGAGCCAGAACCCACCTGAAAGGACACATAGAGGACTCAGATTTCACAGTAAACCAGTATTTCAGACATGCAAGTGAATAATCATTAGAACTGGATGTACACTATCGTTCAAAAGTTTGGGGTCACTTAGAAATGTCCTCAATTTTGAAACACAAGCAGTTTTTTCAATAAAGATAACATTAAATGAATGATAAATCCAGTCTAGACATTGTTAATGTGGTAAATGACTATTCTAGCTGGAAACAGCTGATTTTTAATGGAATATCTCCATAGGGGTACAGAGGAACATTTCCAGCAACCATCACTCCTGTGTTCTAATGCTACATTGTGTTAGCTAATGGTGCTGAAAGGCTAATTGATGATTAGAAAACCCTTGTGCAATTATGTTAGCACATGAATGAAAGTGGGAGTTTTCATGGAAAACATGAAATTGTCTGGATGACCCCAAATTTTTGAAAGGCAGTGTATTTCAGTCATTTTTGATTCAATCTTGTTTATAAAGCGCCAATTACAATTTAAATTGTCTCAAGATGCGTTACAGAACCTACATGCCTGAACCTCAGTCATTACAGACAATATTGGAAATACTGGTTGAAAGTCGGGCTGCAGACATTAACTTTTTGTTTGAAAAATTGCTCAATTTGTCAGATAAATAATAGTCTGTGCGAGGAAAATATTTTAAAATGTCTAATCAGAAGTTCCCAGAGGCTAAAGCATTATGTTCAAATAGACCAAAAATCCCAAACCCAAAGTATTACAAAATGATTAAATGCAATAGAATGGAATAGAACAGAACAGAATAGAATAGAATAGAATAGAATAGAATAGAATAGAATAGAATAGAATAGAATAGAATAGAATAGAATAGAATAGAATAGAATAGAATAGAATAGAACAGCTTTATTGTCATCATACATGAGGGCATGATGTAAATTTTAATAGCTGCCACTGGATGGTGCATTGATAAGCAAAATTAACAACAATACATAATAAAATCAAATGTACATATAAAACAAAACTATTATATAAAATTAAGAATAACAACATATGCAAAAGAGGCAAGATATATAGGCTTGAGATTTCATGTAAGCTTTAAAAATGACATTGTGCGCTACAATAACAAAAAAATAGAAAACTTACTTGTCGCTTTTGAGAGGGTGAAACCAATATATGTTTGCTTTGTTTGTCTGATGAGTCACTAAAAATGACTGGTGACTAACAAATCTTTCCTTCCCTGATTATGTATCATAATGTTAGCACATGTCAGCTTCCTCACACTCTAAACTGGGATTGAAATGGTGCAATAAAGAAAAATGTCAGGCAGTCGTGATTTGTTTTCTTCACAAAAATGGAACTGTGACTCCACAAGAGTTAGTCAAATGGAAGTAAATGTTCAAATATCTGTTTGATTTTTTTTTTTTAAATTACACTTTTTTTTGCACAGAGCTGCTTTTCCTCTTTGTTCCTTAACTAAATTCTTCTCCTAAGTCTATCAAGATATGTATTTCTGAAACAGTGGCATCTCCAAGGAGGACCAAGGATGATTATGGATGGTCTCACTGACGAGATCTGATAGGTCAAGTTCACTGAAACTCTGATGTCCAAGTTTCAGCGAATGCAACTACGATATATGCGTAAACCCAAGCCACAATATCATTAAATGACTGTAATAACTGGGACTGTTTGTGCATTTAGTTGATGGAGTTGAACCTGGGGTTGTAATGGTGCATGTATTTGTATTGAAAATGTACTCATCTACTTATTTATCTATTAAGAAATAAATATTCTGGTAAATAAATAGAAAAAGGTAGCATGAAAAGTTAATTTAGATGCTGCTTTTGGAACAGTTCTGTACTTGTATTTGCAATGACAGCTTACAGGTTCACTGAGCAACACAAATATTCTCTCAAATAACTCTGTACCGATTAAAGTGCAGCATTTAGTAAATTACATTAGAAAAAATCCATAGAAATGGCAGCATTTGAAAAATAAACCGTCATTATTATGTTTCTGAGTCATCTCTGTTAAGGTTTTGTTGTTTCGGACACATTCCAAATAACTTTTGACTCACTTTAGACACTATTTGGTCCAAATTTCAAGACATTTTGGATGATTTTCTGTCATTCTGGACATTTTGAATCATTATGAACATATAATGGAGCCATGTTGCTTTGTGCCGTTACTGTCAGCTAACTCATTAGCCCTTTATTTTCACTCATCGGTCATAAGAACAGATGTTGGATCAGTTGTGCACATCTGTAGCTTGTGTTTGTTGTAAAGGGCTACAATGGCTTGCTAGATGACATGTGGATTAGAGGGAAGTAGAGGTTTCATCTGGTCCACCTGTTTTTCCTCAATCATCCCTGTAGTTAACTGAGAAATCATAGTGTTCCTAGACAGTAGATTCTAATAACCGGGAGGATCTGCAAGTTCTAGTTGGTCTGTGTTCACTGAAACTACGGCAAATTTCAAATGGACGCACAAAAAAGTTCCGTGTGTGCAGTGGCTGCATTTGTTTGGTAAGTAAGTGTGCCCAACCAAAAAGCCTGTAGCCAAAAAAAATAAATAAATAAAAATCCAGTACAAATACATGTATATAATAGAATTAGTAAAATCCAGTTGAAGGTTTTGGTTATTGTGTTCCACCCCAAGATGCTCAACGGCCCCATATGGCCTCTGAGAAATTTCTGGAGGCGCCCCTTTTTCTGAAAGATGAACTAGATTCATTTATAGTCGCTGACCCACTTCATGAAAAAAAAACCTAAATAATACTGTCACTTGCCAAACTGTCATAATAACATCACATCCAGTAAAAGAAAAAAAAGCTAACTTTATATCTGACCAATGACATCGGTGTAATTTGCAATATTTTATCCATGATGCCCGAAACAACCGAAATACCAAACACCTGGGAGTGGAACAAGAAAAGTTGATGCAGTTTAAAAGATAACACTTTACTTTTCTATTCTGATCTTATGTTTGCTTGGTTAGTTTTATTTTAATTATTTATTTATTTATTGTGATGTATTTTACTTGTTTTTTTTTCTTTATTCAGAACATGTATTTGACTTGCTTCATATAGACAGACAGACAGACAGACAGACAGATAGATAGATTAGTATTTATTGTTTGTTTTCCCCGTTAGGCACTGCATTAATTAGAAAATGTATTTGATTTACTTTATTTATTTTGGATTATTTTCTGATTTTTTTCACTTTAAAAAAATCATTAAAATACAAAAATGAAAATAAGCACATGCAACTTTTGCAGTGACACATTTTTAGAAATGTAAAGGATAAATCTAACTTTTTAATAACTTTGAAGGTTTACACACATACACAGAAAAATCTTCAAAACATATTCGCGACTGCATACAACATTTAATATTTTATATTTAATTTTATTTAATTTGGCCTTTCCCAGCAACTTGTGCAATATTTGTTTCATAATATCTTATTTTAATTCCATGTGTAATATTACTTAACTGCTTCAGAAGCATTGCCAGTATTACCTCTTATTTTAATATTATTATTATTGGTGTGTTATTTCGGCTTATTTCGTTTTATTTTTAGGGATGTATTGCACTAATTGTGTTTCTGTGATGCACGCATTTCTGTTTATGTTACGTATTTTTTTCTGAGCAATATTTTGCACATGAAGTTCCAGCAGGAAGTTTTAGTTTATCTTATCTGAACTCACCCAGAATGACCCCGCAGCACATGAGGGCTCTGAGGGAGGTGGTCTGTCTGAGGATCCCGTAGGACAGCAGCACGTTGAACACGGTGCTCAGGGACCGACCCACCGTGTAGAAGGCCACCCCGACGTACTTCAGACACAGGTTGTTGAACGTGATCATGCCGATGAAGACCACCGACAGCGGCAGAACCTCCCGGGACGTCTTCACGTCGAACCGGACCGCCGGGAAGTCGATGAGCCGCGGACACATCCCGGACAGCAGCTGCATGACCCAGCAGAGGCCGACGGTCACCGCGCACTGGAAGAAGGTGACGAACAGCGGCGCGTCCAGGTCCCGGTTGTCCAGCAGGTAGCTGTTCAGGAACACCATCGTGATAGACACGAACCAGTACAGAACCACCACGGCCGCGATCCGGACCGCCCGCAGCAGGAACGTCTCTTCTGAGACGTCCGGGTCCGACGCGTCCGAGCCGGCCAGAGCCATCCTCAGGATACTGGACCGCTTCAGCTGGGTCCGGTTCATGGTTAGAGGGAGAAAGGACGGAAACCTGGGTCAGAACCGGAGCCTTTACATGACCCGGAATGCAGAAACACAAGCAGCGGTTCGGCTGGAAACACAAGCACCGGTAACAACACACATTTTCAGCCTCACTCCTTCAGAATAAAACTGCGACCCAACCCAGATGGTTAATTTCCCGCCATTAAGCAAAACCTAAATACACATTTCAATATTATTTCATCCCTTTTCTCATGCCACTTTGAAAACTAAGCGATATTTGGCTTCAAATGCGAGAAAACAATTGTTTTCAAAGTTTCTAGACTTTTATCTTGAAGGTGTCCGCACATACCGGGAGAATCCTTTAACGTCATTACTTCCTCGTTTGAACGACGTCATTGTATTTAAAGCGACAGTGTCCTGCATAAATGTTCCCACGTAGTCAAATACTGCTATTGATTCTTTCAACAATAATAATAATAACAATAATAATGTGGGTCCAAGTGCAATAACATAATGTAACGTAGTTTATTTTCTTTGTAAAAGTACAATTCTACACACTGTGTGCGTCCTTAATGTTTAAAAATTACTATCAAATACGATGGAAATATATATTTTTCTATGAATAATCAAGCTGAATGACACAAGAAATATGAAAAATAAAAACATTTCTTAATCAAAACATATTCTCTTCAACTGACCTTTAACATTAGTGTTTTATTTGGGGGGAAACAGGACACAGGGTTCTTTACAGCAGCTAAAAATATTGTATGTAGTTCGATTAAATAAATGCAATTTTATTTAATATGATCTTTCCCAATAGTTTGTGCAGTCTTAATACTGTAATTTTAGTATTTCAGTTTGTGCAATATCACCTTATTCCTTCAGAAGCAGTTTTACCTTCTACTGTTTTATTCTCATCTTTCTTTTTTTTTACGCAGTTTTTTTTATGTATTGTCCTTATTGTTCTTTGTTTTCTGTTAGGACCTGGAATCATTCAGAAAATTGATTTGATTTAGTTTTATTTTCCATAAACTCCAATACTGTGAAAGTACTTATTTTTCTATGAATAATCGACTCAAAAACTTGCGTTTGTGACACCAACCATTAAGTTGCAAGCAAATTCTTCTAAGTCATTCATTAGAAGTAGTTTTAATGCAATAAGTAAATAAATGATGAAAACTGTTGCGTTAATTTTATACAGTTGAGCTCTTTTTTTCTCTCGAGTGCAGCATGCAGACAGTCTTTTACTCAGTCTGCGAGCTCCTCCACAGTGTGGTTTCACGGTTACAGACAGCACATCCTCAAGCCTTCTTCCTCATCACAGGGGATTTTAACCATGCTTCCCTGGCTGCCACTCTCCCCACCTTCCATCAGTTCATGGACTGCCCCACCAGGGACAACAAAACTCTGGACCTGCTCTATGCAAACACAGCAGATGCCTACAGTTGCTCCCCGCTTGGCTGCTCAGACCATAACCTGGTCCATCTGCTCGCTGCTTACACACCTCTGGTCAAGAAACAACCTCCAACCAAAAAGTGTGTGAAGCAGTGGAGGCCAGTGAGGCACTCCAAGACTGTTTTACCACCACAGATTGGGAGGTGCTCTGTGGGCTGCATGGACAGGACATTGACAGTTTAACGGACTGCATCACAGAATACATAAACTTCTGCGTAGAAACCATCGTACCCACTAGGAGGGTACGGTGTTTCTCAAACAATAAGCCATGGGTGACTCCTGAGCTGAGAGCCTTGCTGCTGGACAAAAGGAGGGCCTTTAAGTCTGGTGACAGAGAAGACCTGAGGAGGGTACAGAGGGACCTCAAGAGAAAGATCAGGGAATGCAAGGCCAGCTACAGGAGGAAAATGGAGGATCAGCTGCAGAACAACACAAGAGAGGTCTGGAGAGGACTCCAGACCATATCAGGGCAGGGCAAGGGCAGAAAAGGGAGCCTGAACCTGGGGACAGAGACTGGGCCAACCAGTTAAACCTGTTTTTCAACAGGCTTGATAATGGTCTCACCTCCTCCCCCTGCAGCCTGAGCCTTGTCCAGCCTGCGTCCAGCTCCTCCTGCCTGCTAGCTCCCTCCCCCTCACCTCCTTCACCTCCACCATCTCTGGAGCTCTCCTCCCTCCCCCTCACCTCCTTCACCTCCACCATCTCTGGAGCTCTCCTCCCTCCCCCTCACCTCGTCCTCCTCTCTTCACACCAGCAGTGGATCAGGTGAGAATGCAGCTCATGAAGACCAGAGCCAGGAAAGCCACGAGTCCTGATGGCATCAGCTCCAGACTCCTCAGGGACTGTGCAGACCAGCTCTGTCAGGTGGTCTGCTACATCTTCAACCTAAGCCTGAGACTGGAAAGAGTTCCTGCCATGTGGAAGACTTCTTCTCGTGCCCCAAGGAGCCCAACCACTTCAGACCTGTGGCCTTAACTTCTCACCTGATGAAGGCACCTGAGAGGATCGTCTTGAACCATCTTCGCCCCCTGGTGAGTCCAAACATGGATCCCCTGCAGTTTGTGTACCAGCCTGGTATTGGGACGGATGACGCCGTCCTCTACCTGCTGCAGAGATCCCTGTCTCACCTGGAGGACACTAGAAACACTGTGAGGATGACGTTGTTCGACTTCTCCAGTGCCTTCAATACAATCCAGCCCTCACTGCTGAGGGTGAAGATGGAGAGAGTGGGGGTCAGTGACCAGCTGGCTGCATGGACCATGGACTACCTCACAGATAGACCTCAGTATGTGAGGCTACAGGACTGTGTGTCTGATGTGGTGGTCTAGGAGCCCCCCAGGATACAGTACTCTCACCTTTCCTCTTCACCCTCTATACATCAGACTTCTGCTACTCCACAGACAGTTGTCATCTCCAGAAGTTCTCTGATGACACTGCCATCATATGATGCGTGTCAGAGGGAACGACTGTGAGAACAGGAAGGTCATCATGGACTTTGTCTACTGGTGTGAGCAGAACCACCTCCAAATGAACGCCAGCAAGACAAAGGAGATGGTGATCAATTTCCACAGGAAACCCTCATACACTCCACTGCTGAACATCCAGGGACTTGACATTGAGAGAGTGAGGACCTACAAGTACCTGGGTGTTCACCTAAATAACAAACTGGACAGGACAGATCACACTGACTCTCTTTATAAGAAGGGTCAGTGTCGTCTATACCTGCTGAGGAGACTCCCATCATTTGGTGTGAGCAGGATCACTGCTGAGGACCTTTTATGACACTGTGGTGGCATCCATGGTCTTCTATGCAGTGGTGTGCTGGGGAGGAGGTGCTCTGAGCGTGATAAGAACAGACTAAACAGACTGATAAAAAGAGCAGCTCAGTCTGTGGCTGATCCCTGGACTCCATGGAGGTGGTGGGAGAGAGGAGGGCTCTGGATAAACTGTCTTCTATCATCAGAAACTCCTCCCAGCCTCTGCATCAGACTGTGAACTCCTTAAGAAGCTCCTTCAGTGACAGACTGTTACACCCTAGGTGTAAGAAGGAACGTTTCCGCAGGTCGTTTATTCCAACATCAGTCAGACTTTACAATGCCGCATTATAAACTGGTCTACCTCTGTTACTGCTGCACTTTTCCCCTCACATATGCATCCCACTTATGTGCAGTAATTGTTTCAACCTCATCCTCATGTAAATAGTCTTCTTCTTTAAAAAAAAAAAAAACATCTTCTGTGTATATAATGTTCTCTGCGTTTTTGCACTGTGTGTTTCTAATTTATTGTTGTACTGCCTTTGTACTTTTTTTCTACTTGGAGCTGCTGTAACAGTGAACTTTCCCCACTGTGGGATCAATAAAGTTTATCTTATCTTATTCCTGCCCCCTTCTATGATGCAGATCCAATAGATGGCTTTTCTGTGTCTTGCATTTACTGATCTGCAGCTTGTCATGGATACTACGTGGGAGAGGTAGGAAGATAAAAATAAAACAATCCATAAATAATGAAATTCAAGGTCTTGTAATTACTCCTGAGACTTCAGGATCTGAACCAGAATTACCTTATTCGTAGAGTCATGCACTTAAACGAGGGAAACTAGTCGTAACAGCTACAGATGTGTGTAAAAGACAACGTTTTTAACCTGGTTTCTGTTGAGATCCTGCTTTCCTGCCTGACTCCTGTTTCCTATTTCAGTCTGACCACTGGTTCATTAGAGGCAGGATTGTTTTCTAGGTCTTGCTTTCCTCTAAAGGTGATCAAAAATACAGAAACTCAAATTAGAACTTACCAGCAGCCAAAGAAAAGAAGAGGAATGTAGCGTCTAAACCAAACTGTGGATGTTTGAACGGCTGAACAACAACACGGAAGAGAAGCTGTGTCAATGCAAATGAGGTCAGTGCGTGTTAAAGCTTGACTGTCAGACCAGTTTTTCAAGTCGAGTAGGATTTAACCACCAAGGCAGGTTTTTATTCCAGTCTAATCTTTTACGATACATAGTTTGGATCAGGTTTTTTACTCTGATCTTCTATATTTGCTGACAGAAGCTAATTTCAGTTCAGTATTTGTACTTTTCTTACAGTTGTCATAGGTTTGGATTTCATTTTGGACTTTAAAATTCAAAGCAGTGTTAAAATTTTGGCACAGTAATACATTCATTCCTATGCTGCTGATGAATATCATGAGGGAGGCTTCTAATTGGTCTCTACAGATCCCAGATTTTACCATCATCAACCTCACAGAGTCATATTCATATAATTTTTAATATTACTTTCATAACAAACCTGCCAAATACCTGTGAGTGAACAAAGAAAACTGATGCTGTTTTAAAGGTAACAACTAGTCACTCGAAGATGGATTTAATTTAGTTTTATTTTGTCTTTATTGCACTTTTTTTCATATAAAAATATTCTTGGCATTATTTTTGAAAGCATCCCCACATAAAACTTCTACACCATGCTGAATGTTTAGAAAAGAACAGAATAGATTAAAACCTTGTAACAACTTTGAAAACATGTACGAAACAAAATATTTAAAACATTTTCTTTTTTTTTCTGACCTTGAATATCTGTGTTTAAATGTAATTATTATTTTTTTAAGCATGGAAAAAAATTGTAAAAATGCAAAGTAATATCCAACTTTATAACTGAAACTTTGGAGAAACCTCAGTATTAAGTTACGTAGTTATTCAGTTTGCAATATGTATTTATTTTTCATAGTTGTCACAACTTTCTAGTGTGTCTTCTGTCATCTTAAATTAACCATCGTATACACTACCGTTTAAAAGTTTGGGGTCACCCAGACAATTTCATGTTTTCCATGAAAACTCCCACTTTTATCCATGTGCTAACATAACTGCACAAGGGTTTTCTAATCATCAATGAGCCTTTCAACACCATTAGCTAACACAATGTAGCATTAGAACACAGGAGTGATGGTTGCTGGAAATGTTCCTCTGTACCCCTATGGAGATATTCCATTAAAAATCAGCTGTTTCCAGCTAGAATAGTCATTTACCACATTAACAATGTCTAGACTGGATTTATGATTCATTTAATGTTATTTTCACTGAAAAAAATGCTTATCTTTCAAAAATAAGGACATTTCTAAGTGACCCCAAACTTCTGAATGGTGATGTACATTACAATCATACAGTCTATGTTTAAGACATGCGGCAAAATCAATCATCGTTTTCCAAATTTTTCAAAATGTCACTCCAGTTAATAGTAAAAATATATACCTATTTTTTAGACCAGGAGTGTCAAACTTGTGGCCAGAGGGTCAAAACCGGTCCGCCAGAGGGTCCAATCCGGCCCACAGGACGACTTTGTAAAGTGTAAAAATTACAGAGAAGACATTAACTGCAGATTGTAAATTTGTAAAACTATAAATTTAAAATTATTCCTAGACCATGACAAGTTGTTTTGATCATAAAGTAAAATGCTATGTTGCTCATTGTTCTTTTGTCATTTTGTGTCTCATTTTTGTAATATTTTGCCTTGTTTTTGTTGTTTTTTGTATTTTTTGTCAGACTTTTGTCATTTGTCTTTTGTTTTGTCATTTTGTTTCTCATTTTTGTAGTTCTGTATTTCTTTTTTGTCTCACTTGTGCTTTTCTTTTATTTTGTCATTTTGTGTTTTGCTTTATTCATTGTTTTTTGTCTTGTTTGTGTCATTCATCCATTTTTTGTCATTTTGTGTCTCGTTTTTGTTGTTTTTTTGTCTGATTTTTGTCATTTTGATCATAAAGAAAAATACTAGATCATTCACTTCCAGATAGCTGTGACTAAATGTGCCTTTGTAGACACACTGTGATCTGGAAGTTGTAATGTGGAAATGATAAATTGAGGCATAATGTTGCTGAAACTGAACTTGTTTTTCTGAAGAAATTTCAGGTTGCTCATGATGTTTTGTAGAAAGATAATTCCTTAACAATTCCTTAAATCCTTAATAATTCCTTGAACATTTTCAGAATGTACTTTTTGGCACTAAAACAAAGGGAAAATTCGGAGTTGTAGTTATTTATAGGTTATTATGCTCTGATTTTACTGGTCCAGCCCACTTGAGATCAAACTGGGCTGAATGTGGACCTGAACTAAAATGAGTTCACCCCTGCTTTAGACAAACAGAGCTTTATCCCTGTGTTGTTTTTAATAATCCACCCACAGGCTCAGCAGCAGGTATTTACAGCTTCAAGACAGCAGATGGCAGCAAATGATCATCAGTGCTGTTTCTGTGGCTGGCTGCAGAAAAATGAACTCAAACTGACACTGAACTTCTGCTCACATTACATGGCTGCTGCTGCTCATTTGTATAATTCCTTGTTAGTCTTTAGTGGAGAAGAATCTACAACAAAGGCCACCGTGTAGCGAAGCAAAATACCACCAGTCGTCTGTATGCCATATGGCTGTCTGAATTCATTCAAGTTTTTCTCATTTACATCACATTATAGCTTTCACATTTTTCATATGAGCATCTCTACATCACCTACTGCATGTTTAAAATGTGATCTACACCTAATATCAGGTACACTAATGGAAAATAGTGCAGTTTAATGCAACAGTCCTGCATTAAATCCTCCTTTGTAGTTGTTATAATATACAGTTTATGTTGAAATAATTCCAAAGAGGTAGAAATTTAACTGTATGAGCAGTTTGAAGGATGTCATTTGTGTTTTTATTATGCAGTCCGGCCTCCCTGATTTAAACAAGGTGCTCAGAATAGCACCAACACAATACAGTTCAACAGAATTTCTGTACACGCAGTTGAATCAACAGCTCTTTTAATTAGTTTCAAGTAATATATTGCAGGATTAGACGGCAATAGTTGTAGCTCAGCGTTCCTAATTATCTGGCATATGAACATACACGCCGTTTTTATTGCTGTTTCTGAGGATATAAAGGTGGATGACATATAATAAAAGCTCATGAGCAGATTCAAACCATGTAGTGCTTCAGTCCTGTACAAGGGCAGAGTATATAGAAATGTTTAATTACTCTGCTTCACTTTTTCCTTCATTCTATTTAAGTGGGCTGTTGAGCTATTAGACCACTGCTGTAAAATGACTGTCTTTTATTCCCTGGCCTTCTCTGCACATCTCCACTCATCTCATATATCAGCTGCATCTGCAGACTGCGCCGCCTGTCTGCCTTTTTTCATGTATTTTCTTAAAATAGACCTTGCAGCCTTGATAGCCCAATGGTGTGTTGCTTTTTTTAAAAAAAGAAAAAATGATAGAGAAAGTTTAACTTGTGCTTCACTTTCCAGCCCAGACTTCGTCCTCCTGCTGTCACACTGTTCCACAGCAGCAAGCTTGCTCAGCTGCTGGAAAATTGCTGTAAGTGAGTGTTGTTTGTTGGGAGTTATATTTTGTGCCACAGCACACAGCGAGTCACTTCGCCGGCGTGCCAGGGTTAGCCGCTGAGCTGGTAAGCTATGCCCATGGACCCGTGCATTGCTCTCAGCAAGAATAAAACTCCATCTTTCTCTCAAGAACACGGTGCTAGAAGCCTGATTCGGCCTGTTCAGGTCATCCATCGGTGGGCGTCTGACCTCCTCATTGTGCTCCTCTTTGCTCAGGTTTTTTGGAAGGGGAGAAACGCCTCCCTGCAGCAGATTCAATATTCACAAAATGCTCTGCCTCCCTGACCCCTGCCAGCTGGGGAGCTTTCCACACTTTATTAGCGAGCAGGAAAATGCAGGGAGATGTAGCAGGTGGTGCCTCGGATGATGAAGCTTCTGGAGAATCTATACTGCGCCTTAATATATCTTCAGCTAACATCATAGCGTAATGCTAAGAAGGTATAACAAACAAGCTGTCCACTAAAACACAAAGAGGAACACAATAGAAACACTGGATCAAATACAGCATGCATACATTTACACATGTGGAGTGAGGATCTTAAAAAGAGACAATAAAAATGTGAACCCTCTGAGCTCCCAAACCCACTGCCAGGTTTTAAATGCATGTTATCTTTAAAAAAATGGCAAAATGAGAGCATTTAGTAGAGCATTTAGTAGAGCTAGAAACTGTAAAAAACAGAAAGAATTGTCAGATTTCCAACTTCCCGATGGTCCATGAACTACACAGTTATGTTCCATTGTAAAACTGAAACAAATTTAAACCTGAATTTGCAATATGTCATTTAAATCACTTTATTACTCCGCCAAGGAAAAGCAGAGTTATGTGACGATCGGAGTACGTTTATCCGTCTGTCTGTCTGTCTGTCTGTTAGCAACATTACTCAAAAACAATCCTCTGTGCAAAACTGGAGTATTACGGCAGGCTTAAAGGAGGGAAAAAAGTGAAGGCGGTGAACAAAACACATAAAATGGAACACTGAATTATGTGGGATTTGATTGATGCGAGACTCTTAAAAAAAGGTAATATTCCAACCTCTTGGGCACAAAAAATACATTAATAAATAAAACTAAATTGTAAAATAATGGAAAATAATCATCTCATTAATATATAGTCATTTACCAAAATAAATTTTAAAAAAAGGCCTTTGATTTTGGATGAATATTATGATTAGTTGGCTTTTTAATGCTTATAAAAAGATCTTTGCATGTGTAAAAACACGATTTAATATGTAAAATTTCAGAAATATATTTCTTTCTGTTGTGACTAATTGCATCCAATCGGAGACATATATTTATGCAATTTAATTTGAAATTTAATCTGTTTCATCTATTAAATCGCAATTAAATATTTGTGAACATATTTCAACTTTGCAGCTGTACACCAAATAATATATATCTGTAAAAATCTGATTTTGGCATGTAACACATAGGAAGAGTCTTGCTATGATTAAGCTAAAGAATCTGTAGAATGTGACATACAGCTCTGTGAGATGTTGGGGGAATTTTACAACTCTTCTGTCCTATTAATTCGACTCACAAAGGAGCTTTTCTCACTGTAAATACAGTGTTTCACAGATATCCTCCAGATGGCTCCTTTTAGGTGATTCTTCCAAACAGTGAGCACATTTCCAGAAGCATCCTTTAATCTGCTTTCTACGGATATATGGCTTTACATTAAGCCACTGTTGCATATGTCATTATGGAAACAAATGGCACTTTTATACAACATGGCTCTTCATGTTTCTTTTATTATGACGCCTTTAATATAAATCTCTTTCATCCCTCAACCTGTTAGTGACTCTGTTATGGAAATAGCACTACGCACACACATAAAGAACCCTACATGTAAACATCAAGGGCATCGTTTATGGACTTCATCCATTAAATGTTAAGAGTGTCATTCAGTGAACATCTGGGAGGGATGATGGAACGACATAAATACCATCATCTAAATGCCTCCCTGTTGCATTTGGCACTACATCATTTGGACACTGTGAATAAAGGAAACATATTGATCGGTACTGGGAGGCCTGGTGACGAATGCATTCTCAAAACCATACAAAAAAGAACAGTTTTATTGTGGATATTGAGGAAAAATAGAGTAAGCACAACAAAAAGGCTAGACACAGGCCTTTATGCCTAACTAGAACATATTAACTCAGGTAGCATATACTGATCAGGCATAACATTAGAACCACCTGCCTAATATTGTGTTGGTCCCCCTTTTTCTGCCAAAACAGCCCTGATCTGTCAAGGCATGGACTCCATAGACCCCTGAAGGTGTGCTGTGGTATCTGGAACCAAGATGTTAGCAGCAGATCCTTTAAGTTCTGGAAGTTGCGAGGTGAGGCCTCCATGGATCGGACTTGTTTGTCCAGGACATCCCATACAAGCTGGATTGGATTGAGATCTGGGGAATTTGGAGGCCAAGTCAACACCTCAAACTGGTTATTGTGCTGCTCAAGCCATTCCTGAACCATTTTTGCTTTGTGACACGGAACATTATCCTGCTGAAAGAGGCCACAGCCATCAGGGAATCCATGAAAGAGCTTTAGTAGTTGGTACGTGTCAAAGTAACATCCACATGGATGGCAGGACCCAAGGATTCCCAGCAGAACGTTGCCCAAAGCATCACACTGCCTCTGTCGGCTTACCTTCTTCTCATAGTGCATCTTGGTGCCATGTGTTCCCAAGTAAGCGGCGGATCCAGCCATCCACGTGAATTTCAAGCCATTTTGGACAAATGTTTATGAATTTTGGACAAATTTTAGTCATTTTTTTTACTCATTTTGGATAAATTCAGGCTATTTTGGACGGATTTCACCAAATTTTGACACATTTGAGAAGTTTTAGTCATTTGGGACATTTAGAAAAATATTTTTGACAAGATTTATGTAATTTTAGACTCACTGATGTGTAGTCAATGTTGAAGTCATTAAGGACACTCTGACTATTTTGGACACATCTGAGTAATTTTAGACTTTTTTGTCATTTTGGATCAATTCTGGATAAACTTAAGTAGTTTTGGATGGATTTCACCTAATGTTGGATGCAACTTAGATGAAATTTAGAAATTTGAGAAAAGTTCTAGTTATTTTTGGACTATTTTTGGGTTATCGTTGACAGGATTTATGTCATTTTAGACCCATTTTGAGTCTAGTTTTGTGTATTTGCAATGATGTGTGCAGCTAGAAACAGAACAGTGCACACAAGGACATGTTATTTTTGCACATTCTTTCTTCTATTTGCATATTTTGGACTAATTTTGGGTCATTCAGGACAATTTTCATGCAATTTGGAAAAGTTTTAGTCATTTAGGACAAATATCACGTAGTGATATCACCTAGTTCATATCACCTAGATCGGCCCACCTTCTTTCATTGCTCCTTGGTCCAATTCTGATGTCAATTGTTGGTCTTTGGGTGGAGCACAGAGGTCAGCATGGGCACCCTGACTGGTCTGCAGCTGTGCAGCCCCATACGCAACAAACTGTGATTCACTGTGTATTCAGACACCTTTCTGCCAGAACCAGCATTAACTTGTTCAGCAATCTGAGCAACAGTAGCTCATCTGTTAGGTCGCACCATCACTCCCCACAGGCATCAGTGAGTCTTGGTCACCCATGGCCCTAAGCCAGTTCATTGCTGTTCCTTCCTTGCACCACTTTTGATAGATCCTGACCCCTGCAGACCAGGAACAGCCCACAAGAGCTGCAGTTTTGGAGATGCTCTGACTCAGTCATCTTGTCAAACTCACTCAAATCCTTACGCTTGCCCATTTTTCCTGCTTCTAACATCAAATTTGAGGACAAAATGTTCACTTGCTGAATAATATATCCAACCCACTAACAGGTGCTATGATTAACAGATAATCAGTGTTATTCACTTCATCTGTCAGCGGTCATAATGTTATGCCTGACTGGTGTAAGGTAGAGTTAAACAGGTGCATGCAAACATGACGCTATAAAATTACGCTCAAGTTTTGTTATTTTGGCCTTTTCTGTTGCACACACCCTTGCATTGTCTCGACAGGAGCATTTGTGCCCTCTGTGCTCAGTCTACAGTGACGCCCACTTGTTTCCTCTTTGACATGCAACAACATCGTAAAAAACAGACGCTTTCATTCATCCCCAGTAAAGCTGACATTTAAACAGATCGTCCAATCTGTGCGACATAAAACCTCACAAATGGAACAAGCTTGTATCGTGCTGTTTGTTAAAGTTTGTTGATGAATGATTAATCAGGGCAGGAAACCAACTTCCAAGCGTATGAGCCTCTGTTTTATTATTAATTGCAGCGCTATCATTAAACGAGGCTGTTGTGACCACCAGTAACACTGTTGCTCTGGTCTAATTACTGCTGATAATGAATCTTCCAGCAACGAGGGTTAATATGTATTAGACCAGCGAGGGTGAGCTGTGTGGTACAGTCCACAGGGCAGCTTAATTTCAAGCACATATAATCCTCCCTTGTGGACCGAAGTTGGTTTCCCAGCTGCACTGCTTTTACTACTTTGATCTCCTCGTAGTTGTGACAACCTCCACTGTGTCTCTGTCTAGAGAGAAGAAAGCACAAGAGGTCCTTCTTAAGAATCCTCTCTGCAAAATTGGAGTGTTCTGGCAGGCTTAAAGGAGGGAAAAAATATGAAGGTGATGAAAAAAACACATAAAAATGGAACACTGAGTTAAGTGGAATTTGACTGTGATGTTACGCATAAAAAAAAAAAAAAAAAGGTAATATTCCAGCATCTTGGGGAGAGCAATACATAGAAAAATACAAGGAAATAATAGAAAATAATGATCTAATTGATATATGGTCATTTACCAAAATTACCTTTAATTTTATAGGATTGTTACCTCATTATTTAGTTTTTTTTAATGCTTATAAAAAGATGTTTGCATGTGTAAAAACACGATTTAACAAACAAAATTTCTCACCAATTTTTTTTCAGTTGTCACTCATTGCATCCATAATAATAATAATAATAATAATAATAATAATAATAATAATAATAATAATAATAATAATAATAATAGTTATTATTATTATTATTATTATTATTATTATTATTATCATTATTATTATTATTATTATTATTATTATTATTATTATTTTAACTTGAAATTACTTAATTTGAAATTTGCTCATTTTCTTCTATTGAATCAAAATTTAACGTTAGTTCTAAGTCAGTTATTTTTAATTTTCTATATTAGTATGTAAAACATTTACTCAACTAGCTAAAATTAAATGATTGTTTGGACGTTTTTCTTATTAGAAAGACGGTTTTATCACATCATAATTTAATGCGAAAACCACTGTAAAAATCTCTTTTTATTTTACAAAATAAAGGCAGTAAAATATTAATAAATTTACAAAAGACAGTGAATGCATCTATACAAAATCATGCTATTCAAACAAATTTTTTTCTATTTTTTAACACTGTTAGCTCCATTTTTGTCATCTTTATTTATGTATTTTATTAATTTCAGACACGTCACAGTATCTTAAAAGCAAAAACAAGAATAAATAAAACACAAAAAATGAAAAAAATACAAAAAATACAAACAAACAAGCAAAAAAACATCTAAAATAATGTCTGAAAATGAGTCTGATGTAGTTTAACTTTCTACCTGATGCATGTCTGTACATCTCATATTTTACTGTTTCCTGTTTGCATCCAACCTTATACTTATATTCCTCTTTAGAAATCCCAAGAACACCTTAATATTATATTTTTCAAGCAGTCTTCTATTGTTTATTTCCTTAGATTGTTTCACATTGTGCTCTTCATGGTGCTACGAGCAAATGGCTTCTTAAATTTGAATTTCCTACAGATCTGAAATAAACTAAATCAATGAATTTCAAAGTGCTTCTTTTGGAAAAAGGTGTGATATCTTACTTTTGATTTGCAACAACTGCACGCTCTGACTGTTCATTTTCCTCATTTGCTACACAGTTTCGCCCTATCTAGTTTGTAATTATGTTTCATTAGAAACTGATCATTTTCTATTGTTTGTGCACCACATGTGAGCTAGCATGAGACTCTGTAAACAGCTAAACTAATTATGACACTATCAGAGGGACTGGAGAGATTTTCCACACCTTTGTTTTATTTAGGAATTGAGTTAAAGGAAAAAAGTTGCATGTTTCTGCAACAGTGACAGTTTGCTTAATAACCTGAAATTATTCAACACCAACAAGTCCAGTAAGTGGATGGTCCAGTCACATTTTCACCATTTGTGGTTCACCAGAAGGCAGCAAATACTGCATTACCACCTTGATTTATGCTAATTCCAGCGTTTGTAGCCTTTACTGCCATCTTGTGTATAAATTTTGCCGCAGGAGCAGCCATGCAAGCCACTGATTGCATGTTTATGAGTCGCATGAGGCTTTTCACTGAAATATCTTATAAACTTACCCTTTAAAATACTGAAGTTTTATATTTAAAACTGTTACAATATAAAAAACAAAATTGTGGAAAATATGTCATGTCCATGTGTGCCTGGTACAACTGAGAAGGAAGGATTTCCCTTGAATCTCATGATACAACTGAAAAAACAAGAAAAACAAATGCACCATATAGAGTTATTTCCATTTCCCGGGACATCTTTCCAGCTCGGATAATTATTTATAGCGAATTAAGCCGAACCGCTTCATTCCTGCGAATTGAAAACACACACAATGTGCACACTAGTTCACTGCAAAGGTCAGCAGCAGATTACCTCCCTGCTAATGAAGCCAAAGTGGTTGTATACTGCAACACTTGTATTTCCACTCCTCTGCACCGCTGCCCAAGGGCTCGCTTAATTAGCTTCTTGTTTTTTTGTTTTTTTTTTTAAATTTTGTTCTCACACCAGCCCAGAATGTGCAGTTAGTGGGTTGAATGAGCGATTTGTGCCTGATCAATACGAAGCAGCAACAGATTCCACCTGCTTCCCTCTCGTGCTTTTTCTCCTTTAAATCTTGTTTATTTTACTATTATTTGCCTCTTTGTTACTTTCTGGGTTTCTTGCCCTTGAATTCATTAACTATTTTAAGGTTGTACCCTTGCAGTGATAATTTTGCTTACAATGAACAGAACGAAAACCATAACTGTCAACCTTTAAAGCAGTATGTTACACATTTCTACCTTCTTCTCTTGAGGACATGAAGCCGCAAAAAGCAAACCCTTTATTTTAAGGAATAAAAACATGCAGTTTGGTCTCTACAGGGTGTCCCTAAAGTCTGGACACATAGGAAATCTCATTAACTATAATGTTTTTTCCTCCACAGATTAAATATGGCTTTGTCGAAAGAAGAAAGAGTTGAACTCCTACCCTTCTCATACTTTCTGGATTAGAACATAATGACCATTGGTCTCTAGGACAGAGGAGGAGGGCGGAGAGGATTTGGATCCACAGGCTTGGGACCACCACACCAGGAGGCCTCAATGATGTCTGACTGACTAAACCACCAGCTCCTGGTGGTTTAGTCAGTCAGACATCATTGAGATGGTGGTCCACCATTGAGGTGGTGGTCCCAGGCCTCACTCCTGGACCGCTCTCCTCCTCACCATCACTCTACCTGGGGACCCCATCCTGGTCCTTTGCAACAGCTGTCAACACTCCACATTTCAGTAGGCCAGTGCTACCCAGTTTAACCCAAACCACTAAACCCAACCCTAACCCTAACCCTATCTTTTGATATGTCCATCCTACCCTAGCCAGGGTCTGTATCCTCATTCCAACCCTAACCTTAACCTTAACCTTAATCTTGGTCATTTGCAAGAGATGTCAACTCTCCACATTTCAGTTGGCCAGTGCTACCCAGTTTAACCCAAACCACTAATCCCAACTTTAACCCTATCTTTTGATATATCCATCCAACCCTAGCCAGGGTCTGTATCCTCATTCCAATCCCAACCCCAACCTAACCCTAACCTTGACCCTACCTCTAACTCTAACCCTATCTTTCGATATGTCCATCCTTCACATCCAACTGAGAAGTACCACTTCAACTCTTTCTCTTTCACCAAAGCCATATTTGATGTGTGGAGGCAAACAAATATACAGGCAATGACATTTCCTATGTGTCCAGACTGCAAGAACATCCTGTACTGTGATTATACAATAGGAACAACACCACAGTAGCTGAATTGTAGAAAAAAATGATGTTTTGTTATGGAAAAATGCATAAAAATGTAGAAAAAATGGAAAATAAATGTACATCTGAAGCTTAAAATGTAAACAGGTCTTTGTTCATACAAGAAAAGCAAAGAAAAACACTAAAAACTCGCTCCAATTAAGGCGTCAGAGAAGACAACCAAACATTTCCTTTGTGCAGCGAAAGCATCAGTCGTTTGGCAGAAACAAACAGAATCCCTCAGCTATGGAATAAAATGGATTTTTGTCAGGGAGTCTTCCCTCATTACCGAACTTATGGATTATTGCCTCTCTGACTGGAGCAGGTTTTTGTTGTGCAGGATGGAATAAAAAGAGCAAATGAAAGTGAAGTTTTACTTAGCAATGCTGTCATACATCAGCAGTTTGTTAAAACACCAGCGTTCTGTTTTTGAAATCAGCAAAGCAAAAGGAAAAGACAGGAGAAGATATATCAGCTGTTTAGAAAGATGTTTTACTGTAAAGTAACATGAATGTATATTATGTACGTATTTGTGTGCAAAAAAGTACTGTGTTCAGAATATAACCTTATTATGAACATGTCTTTAATACAGACTTACTGAAAATGCATTATTTTAAGACTCATAATGAAAGGAAAGGACAGAAAAATATTAAAATAAATGTTAGATTTTAACCAATAGCAAATATATTTCTTATTAGTTAAAATAACTGTTACTATTTACCAATAATACATTCATTTAACAAATAAATAAATACAGAAATTATAATAATTGCAGTTATTTTGCATGATTAATAAAATATTTAGTTCGATTTTAATCAATAATTATTTCATTTTTCTTAACCAAAACAAATATATTTGTTATGGGTTAAGATAAGTGTTAGATTTTAGTCAGTAATAATTACATTTTATAACCAAAAATAAATAAATTTGTTATTGGTTAAAAATAACTGTTAGAGTTCAACCAATAATAAATTCAATTAACTAATAAATATATAAATTATAATAATTGCAACGATTTAATGAGATTAATTAAGTAGTAACTGAAGTAAATGAAATAACAAGAAACTCACTGTTAATGTGAATTTATAAATAAATATGAAATCAACTGTGCCTCCTCCATTGATATTTAAAAAAAAACAAGTTGCTAGTTGCTAGTTTGCTAGTTTTTTTTTTGGTTGCTCTTAATGTTCTTAATATTTTAGATTTATTAAGTTGCTGTCCTGTTTTGCCTGTTTTACTATTTTATTCCATTTTTTTAAAAAAAAGAATTGATTTTACTGTCTTGATGTTTTGCACATCATTTTGGTAATAGACAGTGAATGTGTCTGTATAAAATCATGCTATTGAAACAAATCTTGAACTTGAATCTCTACTCATAGCTTTTTCTATTCTTTTAAACACTGCTACTTCCATTTTCTCTCATCTTTACTTATATATTTTATTTATTTTATTCATTTCAGACACGTCACAGTATCATAAAATCTAAAATAAGAGAAAATAAAACATACAAAATGAAAAAAATAACAACCCCCCCCAAAAAAAACAGAACTTTAAATGATGTCTGAAAATTCAGATTTAGATTTATTATTTAGATATTGATCTTACAAGTAGCTAGAAAAGAATTTTATTCTCTTTATTTATTTTATTTTACTATTTTGATGCTTTGCACATACAGTGATTTTGTTACTTCCTGTCTGACACCATATAAAGCATTTTGGTCAACCCAGGTTGTTTAAATTGAGCTATATAAATACATTAGATTTGATGTGGTGGAAGCTGTTTGATAAAATAATATTGACTATAGGTCTGTTTATAATTGTGTATCTGAGGCTTTTAATCGCATTGCATGGTCTTCATCAGTAGATTGAGTTTGACCAGTTGGGACCTTATTCATGTTAAACTGTGTCAGTGCTTAAATATTGTCTCTGATGTTGGATGCGGAAGCTATTTGTGATTTTTTTCTCCTTTCTGAGGTGTTTTGTCCGCTTTTATGGTACATTTGGTCTTATTTCCTTCCCATTTCACCAGTTGTTATACAGCAAGTCTAATGTCAGCCTCTGCTAAAACATATTTTGGGAGGAGATTCAGTTCTTTTTGGGTGCAAACAAACTGAAAATTGCACCATCGGTTTGACAGAGGTGTGATTTATTCCACTTAAACCAGCAGTTATAGAGAAGAAGCACAGGCAGCTTACATGGTAATTTCATCAGTCCCCAGTGACTGGATGAGTTGTGACTGTAGGTGGGCAGCAACTCGTAACGTCCACAGCGAGGGTTCGGTTTCTGCAGAAACAATCTGCTGCGATTCCACCTGCAGTGTTTGTGTCCACGGAGTCGTGAGTTTTGCATCCTCTGCACATCCCACATCCTGCACCTTCCTCCTGCTCAGCTGTCTCTATTTCTGCTGGTCCTTCTTAGCATCTCTGAAGTGTGAAATCCACTTGTCTTTTCTTTTTGTTAATTTGCTGCTGACTTTATCCTGACATATGTAGCAGCAGGATTAGTGTTTGTCATACGATTTAGGATTTCTACTGTCTTTAATGTGTCTTTAAAATCACAATACTGTTGCACATTTTTCCAATTTTGTTGTTAGATGTGATTACACTAATGATAGCATTTAATAAACGGGTGAGCATGTTAACTGACAGTTATTACTGAGGAGGTGTGCTGCAGATGAATTCATTATTTTATTATCACCACATTTTCTCACAAGTTGAAGAAAAACACAGGTTAATGGGAGCAACTGGGAGACTCAGATTTAATCATATTTTGGTACCAAATCCAGCCACTAACTATGTAAATGAGCTGAAAATGTCTATTAATTATGATTTAAAACACCAAAAACGACTTCACAGCTCTGAAGTTACTCAGAAATGTCGCTGCTGAAGATCAGAAGCTCCAGCACTTTAAAAAAGTAATTTAAGGGACCTGTTACCACCACTAAATTAAATGCATAATTACAAGATAAAATTTTTAATGCACTAATTTAGATAAACCGTCTAACTTGGAAGCCTCATTTTAATGGGTTGGGTTGGTATATTAGTGTTGGTAATTGCATCAGCTTAACCATGTGTGTAATTTGAACTCAGATTCTTGCATTTGCTGATTTAGAACTCAAGTCAAGTTGAGGTAACTACATGAAATTGGTTTGAATTTAAATTGTCTTTACCTTAGGTTTAAGATTTCAAGTCCCCAATTTCAGATGGTCGAGATGGTGTGTTTGAGTACCTGTAGGCTGAACAAAAGTGATAAAAAGGACTTCTCAAGTTGAGTATTATGTGTTTTACAAATAAATTCAACCAAAGTAATGCATTTGGGAATATTTTCAATGATAAAATGAAAAACGGTAGACTTGTGTGAGGGGTTTAGGCTACACTTGCTAACACATTTGATGGAATATGTTGTACATAACACTCATCATATTTAGCAGTGAAATCTGCTTATCCGACCCTTCAATTTAGAATATTAGTAGATAAAAAATTCTGAAGTTTAATTTGATAAATTTACGCAAGGTTTTGAAGGTTTTGCATGTTTATTACTCCACCAAGGAACGTGGCTGAGTTATTTGATGATTGGTGTTGGTTTGTCTGTCTGTCTGTCTGTTAGTGACATTATTCAAAAACAGACTAACAGACTTGGATGAAATTTTCAAGGAAGGTCAGAAATGACACAAGGACCAAGTGATTAGATTTTGGCAGTGATGCGCTTTATAGTCTTGATCCATGGATTTGTTAAAGAATTCTGTATCATTGTGAGATAGCGGCACAGCGTCACTGTAACCATGACAACAAGTGAACACTACATCAGCTGCCTGCTGATGATCACATGATTGTGATCCTACTACAAATCCACTGCTGAGGACTTACCAGGACTTATCCATCAGAAATGAAACAAGGAACAATTGATTAAATTGTGGGGGTGTTTCTGAGTCCCATCAATTTCCGCCACTCGCTACATATTTAGGTCACGCGATTTGGTATCCATACATAATGTACACATGCGTCTTAAATAAACTCATCGGCCTCATAAAATCTTTGTTTTTTTTCTTAAATGAATGACAATTATATTTTGTGAGCTTCTGGCATCTGCACAATAGCAGCTATTACAGCTTTGTCACTGATGTTTGGTTATTTTTTAAAGTCTAAAATTGTTTGTACTCAACAAGGCAATAACCATTCAAAAGAAGGCATCACTCTCATGGGTTTTCATTTAAATCCAACAAAATAAAAGCATAAAGTTTAGCCAAATACTCAATATGTAGTGATTTCATTGTGAAACTGCTGTTGTCTTAAGTCAATGATTGTGTTAATGAAGTCTTTTAGCACTCATTGAGTGGTGATTCGTGTGATTTTGGAGGCTCCTCAGCAACAGTTTGGGGTCAACTTTTGACTTTTCATCTCCTGCTTCACCTCGTCTGTTAAAGTCCGCCACCAGGAAAAATAACTCATCAGTGTTAAAAGACAAATGATTATATAAGTGGGGCATCCAGTCTTAGTGTGGATGTGATGGGGAGGTAAAAAAGAAGCTGTATCCTCGGTTCTCCCGTGGCCCCGGCGCTGTTTCTGCTGACATGGTGAAATATTGATGCGGAATAAATTCCCATCTAATTAGAGCAGCTGAATTAATCGGCAAGCGTTTAATTAGCGGAGTTTTCTTTTCAGTCGAGGGGGACGTTTTGATCTGAGCCATATGGCTTCTCCCTCTGATGTGCCGCGGTTCACAGCCTTATAAATATGAACTACTTTTGTTAGAAGGTTCAATAGAAAATAAAAATGAGTTTTTTTGTGGGGGTGATGGAGCCTAAATTGTGTAATAGACCCAGGTATTATAGGATAATTGAAGTGATGTGCTGTTTTAACTAGTATAGCTGTTGTTATCCAGATGCGATTTGTGGAAAATTGAAATTAGATCGTTGGTATAGGAAATATTTTGCATATTATATATAATATTGTATCTGATTATGCAAAATTTGTGCACCTAATCCATTTAACCTGCAGTTGTTTAATTCATGAGGATTTGAATTGCTAACAGAAAAAAAAGAGAATAAATGGTTATGAGGGTGGAACAACAACCCCTATATCATGCTCACATTAAAACAACTGACATGCTGTTGTTAGCAGGTAAACTGTAAATGATTTTAAGTTCATTCAACCAAGAAATCCAAGTTTAAAATGTGACTTAACTTCATTTTGGCTGATAAATTAACTTAAAGTCACCTTATGAGTGTAAAATTAGCTGACTTAAATGAACAAAACTTGAGAAAACAGGTTCAAAAAACTTAAAATTTTGAGTTAAATCAACTACTCAGTGCTTAGAAAGTTGCTTCAGTTCCACATTTTCAGAATTTAGAGTTTTTTCTTTATCATTGAAAACTTACAGCCTCAAACCAACTTTGATCGAACACAATCTGTGGTTCTGCACCAGGTGGGTGTAGAGACTGAATTCATTGGTAATTTTTGCATGATTAGAGGAGGTTTTTTTTTTTAGTATTATGGAAAGAAAAACCATAATTTAATTAAAGACACACAGTTGGTCTTTTATTTCTAACTGCCAAAAATAAATTTTTATTCTCTCCAACAAGCATCCTAGGAACTATATGCTAGTTGTGTTTCTTAAAAATAAAAAAAAATTTAAATGAGTTGTGAGCTTTTAGCTGTTCAAATAACCATTTTAAGTCATGTCTCTGTTGTAAGATGTTAAGTTCTGAAGTGGTCGAAAGTTTATAACAAAAACACATTCTAAGTTAAATTCGTGAGACGAGCAAAACTAACATATTTATATCAAATAAACTATAAAAAAGATGAATTGATTTTACTTGTGCAGATACATATTTGGTCAGAAAAAAATTCTGAAAAAAATATTCAGCACCAGACATAAAACAGAGATTACCAACTGTTATTGGAGTTCATGCAAAGAGGAGCATCGGTTTCGTGGAAATCCATCACTTATCACTAAAGTTTCTAGCTTTTCTCCTCTAAAAACCTAAACTCTTAATTGTCTGTGCAGTTTTCCAAACACTGACTGGACTCGTCATCCATTTATGACTCATTTTGAAATAAAGAGTCTATTAAATGTCACATTGCCAGACTTCAAGGATACATCTGCCCAGGAACGACCCATTAGACCCATAAAAGCTGAATTTGTTTAGACAGTATACTCTTTGTCTACGAGCCTGTGAAGTGCCATTAATTCTTCTCAGCTCATCAAACTAACGTCTCGGAACACTCAGGGTTGTCTGTTAAGCTTTAAGGAGATGGAGTCAGGCAGATGCAGCAATAAATCGTTTATTTACAACAAGAAAAAAAAAGGTTTACAGAACTACAAATCCCTACTGAACTCAAAACCGGAAATAACCGGAACTATAAGACGACAACTTCTACTAAAATTCTGCAATGCCTCTAGTGGCTGACGGATTGAACAAGACTAGAACTAACTATAGCTGACCCACAGCCGGTAACACCTGGGGCAGGAGAACAATACTAGGAAACAAGAATAACTCAAGACTCAGAGGTTCTACACTAAGATCAAAGAGATACAAAGAACTACTACGGCACGGACATGCATCTGCAGCAGAGACGGCAGGTGAGGGCTGAAGCCGGAGCTGGTCGGAGGATGGTGGAGGAGAAGGTTGGAGATGAACCAGGTGACTTGTCCAGAAGATGAGAAGGGCCAGTAGTTTGGTGGGTCTGGTGAGTCCGAATCCAGGAGACAGATGAACACGAACAGATGGCAGTCCAGGCTGAGAGGAGAACAGAAACACGTTACTGAAGTTCTCAAAAAATAACGAAGGTAAGAATTACTGGGTCTGCACTGACAGGTTGCTTTTACGATCCAGCATCGATAGAAGAGTGGAGTCTGGTTATATTGTGAGGGGGAAGTGAACTGATAGGTTCTGCAACATCTGCTCCCACTTCTGCTGATTACCCTGATGGAGATCGTCCACACCTGCCACCGCAGTCTCAACGTCACACGTTCCTAAAAACAAACAAACACAAAGGGAAGGAGGGGCCCTAGCCAGAGCCTGCAGAGGCCGGCCTGACACTCTGGCTGACTTTGTTACTTTAGAGTTTCAGAATAAAGGACAGGAGTCAAAGTATAACAGTTTTTAAAGCAATATTGTCTGATATAACACCTGTTGCATAAGAAGCACTGGGTTTTATAGAAACAGATGCACTAAAAAAAGCTAGAGAGGAACTATTTCTGTGTATTTCTGCACCATAATCACAAATTACTATTATAGATGACAATGCAAAGGCAGCAGTATTTAAGCATGAATTTACTAACAAATGCAAAAATACAGAGTTGGATTTGTCTCTGGGTTTGCTTCCATGGAAGGCTTTGGACATTTTCAGTCAATTTTGATATTTATAGGGTCATTTTGACAGTTTTTGAATCATTTAAGTCAAGTTTCAAATCATTTTGGACAAAATCTGAATCAGTTTGGACATTGTTTGACTCATTTTTACCATTTTTGAGTCCTTTCGATGACAATACAAGTTATTTTGGACAATTGTTTTTGTCATTTAGGACACGTTTTAAGTTATTTTGGACATATTTTAAGTCATATTGAACATTTGTGTAAGTAATTTTAACAGTTTTTAAGTAATTTAGGATATATTTCAAATCAATTTGGCCAACTGTTGAGTAATTTCTGACATGTCAAAGAATTGTGCAAAAGGTATCAAATCATTTTTTTTGGGCCTTTTTTCAGCTTTATTGATAAGTACAGTTGGAGAGGCAGACAGGAAAGTAGGGAGAAGAGTTGGGGGAAGACATGCAGCAAAGGGCCGTGAGCTGGAATCGAACCCAGGCCACTGCAGCAGGGACCAGCCTCTGTACATGATTCGCCCGCTTAACCCGTCAAATCATTGTTGACAACTACTCAGTCATTTTGGACATTCTGCATCCTTTGAACTATTTAGGACATGTTTCAAGTTATTTTGGACAGCTTTTCAGTCATTTTCAGTCAATTTCCCAACAATTTTGAACGTATTTTTAGTCATATTGAACATTTTTTGACTTATTTTGTCTATTTTAATTAATTTAGGACATATTTCAAATCAATTTCGGAGTAATTTTGAACATTTTGCATCATTTTAACCTGTTTTTGAGTCATTTAGGACATGTTTCAAGTTATATGGGGAGTTTTTGAGTCATTCTGACTAGATTGATTTAGGACAAGTTTAAAGTCACTTTGGGCATTTCATTTATTTATTCATTTTTAAACTGAACTGAGCCATTTAGGACAGGTTTCAAGTTATTTTGGACATTTAGGAGTCATTTAGCCATTTTTTTGAGTAATTCAGGACATGTTTCCAGTTGATCTGGACAGCTTTTAAGTCATTTTTGGACAATTTTAAAATCATTTTTAGCTATATTTGATTTTTTTTGGTCATTGTGATCATACAACATATTTCAGAACAATTTCGGCAATTCTTGAGTCATTTAAGGTGTTTCAAATTATTTGGGGAGTTTTGTGAATCATTTTGACAGCTAGATTGATTTAGGACAAGTTTAAAATCACCTTTTAAACATTTATTATTATATTTGTTTTAATTTATTGTTTTCCCCCAAATTGAGTCATTTAGGACAAGTTTTAGGTTATTTTGGACAATTCTTACATCGTTTTGGACATCTTTTTTTTTAAAAAGGCATTTTGAGTCAATTTGTATATTTATTGATTTGTTCACCCTGTACAAACACATGCTCAAAGGCTTTAATTGAGATAATGTCTCATATGGAAAAGTTTTTGGAAAGTTTTACAAACATGATTTGAATATGCACATGAAGCAGTAAAATTTATAGAGAAAAATACACTAGAAAAGCCAGAGAGGAAACATTTCTGTATTTTTCTCAGGTCAGTTCAGTTTATTTATATAAAAAAAACATGAGGGAATGAAATTTGTACTCAGGTCCAGCAGCGTACAGAATAAATTTAGCAGTAAATGTAGGTTAGGCCTAGGATAAATAAATATACAACCTAAAAATCTATAATAAAAAGAACACATCGCTAAAAAAGCACCAATTAATGCATCAAAAACCATTAGGATTTATAGTATATAGTGTAGACTTTAAGCTTTTTCTGCACCATAATCAGAAATATCAGCTTGAATGTACCAACAAAGGCAAAGAATCAGAGCTTAAGATTTCTGATCAGCTACAATGTGAAGGAACAGAACACGTGTGAGTTTAAATTTCTCAATCAACTAAAAAAGCCAGGCTCATTACGCTGCAGAGTGGAGTGAAGTTACCTTTGACAAACCTGTGAAATACATCACAGCAAGAACAGCGTCGAGGAGTGATCTCTGATAACGGCGGCTACTTGTGAATCATATTGCACATTAACATCACCCCAAGGTTTATTGCTTAATGTGCAAACTCATGAAGCGCCGCTGGGCGTTTTGCGAATTTGATTGATGAAACGGTCAAAACCAATCTGGCCGGCTGTCACCTGTCCATCAGTGATGAGTAGGAGGAGGGAAATAAAGTTGGCAGAGCAGTCAGCGGTGCCATATTCAGTTTGGACTTAAGTATTGTTGAAGATGTAGATGCATACAGATGACTGTCACACAGATCAGCAGATGAATGGGAGGCTCTCACTGAAATACACATTCTCCTCGACAATAAAAGCACAACTTATCTCCTCCGAAAAGTTGATAGTATTGTCAGTCCTTCATTATTCATTTTATGCGATATCTCAGCCTCCAATGGTGCATTTTTGAATGGAGCCTGTGCAGTTTGGTGCAACTCACAAAAGACCAAATCTCCCAGAGTTTTGACTGATAGCCAGCTGTTGTGGCAAATTCATCTCCGGAGCTGTCATTTTATTTTTGGGGTAAACTTAGTTTTACTTCAGTATTTTTATTAAATATGGTACAGAAGGAGTGTATGGGGAGGGTCGCTTTTTATTTTATTTCATCGGTAAGCCTGAAAATCACACCAGATGAGGTGAAGAACATTCATGTCTACCGAAGCAGAGCCAGATATTTAATCATTTATTCCAATAAAGCTTCAAAAAAAGTTGATTTTTTGTGAGATTCCTTCCATGTTTTGCATCCCAGTGCACATATCTAAAGGCTTTAATTGAGAGAATGTCTCATCCAGAAATAAAAGTTCTTGGAAAATGTTGCAAATATTAAAAATTAATGATTTGAAATGAGCAAAAAGTTTACTTCCTGTGCTGCATTCAACCTCCATGACCTTCAGACTGTTTCTGTATCTCAATTCACATTTTGCACATTTGAAATAATAAATAAGTGGCAACTAATAGCCCTTTGAGAGCAAGAAACTGTCATTGTGTTTGGTATGTGCAATCGAGGCTTATTCCATTTCTATTACCAGATCAGGCAAATTTAAGGAATATTACTTGTGTTTTTCTGCACACCCGGACCTCCCTGCTGCAGTAGTAGAAATGCTAACATTAGCATATGACAAGCACATATTCACCAGTTCCAACATAAATGTAGTTGTTATAGACATGTTCTTTCAGGTGCCAATAAGATGATGATGTACGATCAGCTCGGTCGGTTTCAGCAACACATTCTTGTGCTTAGAAAGCTTCTAATGTGCAAAAAAAAAAGTCATCATAGAGACAATCCCTCTGCATCAACAGCAGACAGGTTTTCACTTATCTGATTGGCAGTGAAGTGTGTTGTTGGATGATGCCACATGCCGTGTTAAAGTTGCGTACATTTAAACTTTACTGCATGATAAAGATCTTTATTTTGACACTGCCTTTGCTAATGTGCTGCAGTTTTATTGAAATGAAGAGGCTGCGTTTTTTATGCACTGCTCATGTCAATGTTAAAACCACTAATGGGTGAAGTGAAGAACTTTGACTTTGCTTGTTTCGATTAGGTAGCAAGAGCAAGTGTCCAGTCAGGTCTTGAAGTTGATGCATTGGAAGCAGGATCATACTGGATCTTAAGGATCTGAGTGACTTTGCCAAGGGACATGGTAGCTCTTGTTAGGTGTTCCTGGTATGTAGATGTTAGGGCAGACCAAAAGTGTTTGAAGGGAAGAACAAGCAGTGGCAGTCATTGTTGCCTAAGGCTCACTGATGCATGAGGTCTGATTCCACAGAAAAAAATAACCCTACTATACCACAAAGTCTGAAAGTCTCATTGCTGCTATCATAGAAAAGTATCAGAACACGGTGTATTGCAGTTTGCTATGAATAGAACTGCACTGCCACATAGACTACCAGAAGTACCTACAGTGGACATGTGAGCATCAGACCTGGACTATGGAGCAATGGAATAAGCTTCCTGGTCAGTGTGTGTGCATCATTTATCTGGGGAAGAGATGGCAGCAGGATCTGCTATGAGAAAAAGACAAACCGACAGAGGCGGTATGACGCTACTGAGAAACCTTGAGTCCTGGCATTTGTGTGGACGCTACTTTGACACCTACCTAAACGTTGTTGGAGGTCCTACACGCTTCTGTAGAAAGCAGCTGGGCTTCTCTTTTAAGTTCTTGAAGATGTTCATTGAAGTGGCTTCTTTCATACTAACTTCAATTACAAATTCTTAGAACAGAACCCTAAACCTTGGATGAGAGGTGAAACATCTACGGGAAGCTAAAACAGAAGTCTGGTTGATTTCAACTGAAGGTCCTTGGATTCCCATCACCTTGATGACTGAGAATCTGTATAGACATTGTTAGAGACCACATATACACCTTCACAGCACTCTGCAAGACTGCAAAAAATATGCAGGAAGACTTGAGGAAAATGACAAAGATTTCAGAGTGTTGACTTGGCCTCTAAATTCTTCAGATCTTGTTCTGATTGAGCATCTATGCCACTAGCCAACAACGACACCAAACAAAAAACAAGAAAACCAACCAACAAGAAAACTGACAGACAGACAGATGACAACCAAGGACCAACAAAAAACAACAACCAACAATAAAACAACAACCAGCAACAACCAACAACAAACTTTCTCTCGCACCTTTCAAAACTGGAGTTACAAGATACTTAACAAAACATTAATTTACACATAACATCAGAAAACAATGAAACACCAAAATAAGACAATAAATCTTTAAAGACTAAGAAACATTCAAGAGTGCATCATAGCAAGATGTTGTAAAAATGCTTGTCTGTACAGATGGGTTTTTACAAGCCTTTATGATCTGAGCTTCAAAACCGAGGTTAAAAAACAAACAAAACAACTGAGCCTAAAACAGTGAAAGTACAGGTCCCTTTTGTTTTTAATCTGGACCGTGGGACTTTCAACTGTAGCTGATTCTCAGATCTCAGGGGTCAGGATGCAGAAAATGGCAACTAAGGGTCAGAAATTCAGTGGGATGTTTTGGAAAAAGTCCGATCCATGATGGAAACTCCACCCCATAGGTCTTGCAGAGTCCATATCTTCTTGGGTCTGGATTATTTTGGTGGCACAAGGAGGACCGAGAAGCTTTATTGTTTGGTGTAGATTTACATTGGACCTGAGAAACCCTCCATCCACTTCAGTCATCCTTGTTCCTGTAGTGGAACACGATGCTACCTGACTTAAGACAGCGTATAAACAATCCCAGCTTAGCTCTCCATGCTTAGCTTAAATACATCATCTTATTACTCTGATAGCTAACATTTGCATGCGGGCCTCATAGCCTAATACGTCTGAACTCTGTATTCACTGAGGGGGAGACAATAAGCGGCAGTGTTTACACTGCAGGGATAAATAGTCTATCACGCCGCTATTATCACACTGGCACACTTCAGAGCTGCAAACCGCTAATGTATGCGTACGCTGCTACCTGTTTAGATAACAAGCGGAGAGAGCAGAATTATCACAGATGCTCAGCTTGCGAGCAAACGCCACTGTTTGTTTGTCATTGGGATCTGTATGTTTGCACTGGTAGGTCATTACCTCTGGAGTTCAAAAATGCAAATGCATGACCCTTTTTCAAAGTTTCCACGGCTGTGCATGTAAACCGAGGCCAAAATAGCTTCACTTACTCACGCCGATAAGGAAATGTTTTAGGTTTCTCATATAAAATTCATGCTTATTAGATTATTATGTTTGTTTCCTGTTTGGACAGGAGATGATTATAGAGCCTCTAAATATTCATAAACCAACAGAAGAGTCCTGTAAATCATTTCAACTAGAAGGTTATATAAATATTTGCATGATTATATTATTCTATATTTGACTTTGTGCAGCAGAAAAGAGATCTGCACACAGTCGGGATAAATCTGTCCATATTAAGATGCTTTTACATAAGAAGTTAATGACAATTCAAGATCCTGTGGACACCGAGACCTGCTTTGCTATGTTATTTATTCAACACAGTTTGGGTATTTGGTATCCAAACAGTACAACCCTTCTAACCAAGGCGGATGTAAATACACGCCGTCTTTCAGCACAAACACAAAGATGCGCTCTGGAAAAAAAGGACTCAAACGTGCCACTCAGCCAGATAAAATGGACCAGTTTACTCTGTTCTTTGTTACCGTTGGTGAGCATGGAGAGCCGGGGCGCTGGCTCAAGTGAACGTCCACAAATCTCCTTTGTCGCCCGGTGAAACGTGACACTGACGGCTGAGCGGGCAGAGCCATATCGCAGTCTTGTCTTTTATCCTGTTTTTCACGAGTGCAGCAGTCAGGAAGTGCCACAGATGGGAGATCGGTGTGCTCATCTCGCCGTCGTGTCACGTCGGAGTTACTGGATACACTGCTGTTCTGTGTGCACATGTAAACAAAGAAGCCTGCAAATAAATAACAGCAATACTTTTCCATGTGAGTGAGACTACAGAATGTATTTCAATGCCACGATTAGTCCAATTTCACACAAATTAAAATGCCTTCACTCCCTTTGGTTTCTCACATCTGATAATAATACCTAGCGCTACGGGGGTCCAGAATTCATCAATGACAGCATCAGCTCCTAGTTGTCATTCGGTGCTATGAAGCAGTGAAGAAAAACCTTCTTTATTGTCTTTGTAAAAATAAGCAGAAAATGCAAAGCCCCCCCATCTATTTTCGTGGGTTTTCTCTTACGGTCAATGCTAATGACGAGAAGAGTGAGCCAGAAATCAATCCAGGAACTGATACTTGGGTAAGTAACTTGACTAAGGAGGTCCTTTCTTGGACACACAAAAGAGAAATGGTGAGCAGCGATGCAATCAAACAGGGCCAGCGAAGGGCCATATATTTCTGGAACAGAATGGAGTCTGTCACCGGTTTACTAATGGGCACTTGACTGAAAGCGGAGGGTGGGCGGGGGGTAGGGATTCCGGACAGCAAGACTAATTTCATTTTAACCAGGGCCGGCAGCTCCGAACGTCATTACAAATCCGCAATCAATTTTGCCGTAGATTGTATTGGATTTTCGTACGTCAGCAGGAGTGTGAGGAGTGAATGTTCTGACGCCGCTCACAATGCCGTGCACAATACCGCCTGATCGGGGTGAAGTGTGAAGGAGAGTGAATGGCATCCGTCGAGGGGACGTCGGTGTAGAGTTCAACAACGGAGGCCTGAAAAACATTTTATTTGGTCGACATAGAAGAGACTTAAAAGGAGCAGGGTGTAGATTTTAGAGGGATCTGTTGGCATAATCCTGTTTTTATTAGACTATAGTCACCTGAGACTGTGAATAATGTTTGCTTTAGCTTAGAATGAGCTCTTCGTATGCACATAGGTGGGTTCTCTTTCATCCGTGCTGAGAATGTTAAAAGATTTCTAGTGAATGATCAGATTGCAAATAAAAAACGTGGACAGCATCATTGACGTAGAGTTAAGAGAGACGTCGGGTTCAAGGAATTTTGGTCCTGTTGGGTTTAGTTCTCTGCAACGCAGAGTTTAGACTTCCGACTGAATAAACCACCATTAAAAGTGAACAACAAGAATCTTAAATGCTTGCTTTGTTATCTTCGTCATCATCTTTGTGGGAGCAATACTGGAGTTAGAGCCTCCTTGTGTGAGGAATGCAAGCCATAAAACATCTGCAGGACTAAAAACAGCTGTCAGTAATGGCGAAAGAACATCACAGTTTTGAAAAGGATGATTTATTTATTTCACATTGGCTTTTACCTCGAGGAAAACAGAGGAGATAGTGGCTTATTTGAGTTAATCCCTCAGTAGAGCTGAATTTAAAGGTGCATATATGATTTATAACTTTGTATGAGTCATCGCCAAGACAGGAAATTATATTTCTTGTCATATTTATCAGCTCCTTTTCCAGAAATTGCATACATTCATTTTCTGCATTGAAGCTTCACTGAATATCTTCTTTTATGAAAGGATAAGACTGTGGAACTGATGCATCTAAAACCCACAAAAGGCAAAAAGGGTAATGCTAATTTTGGTAGCTAATTGCAAAAAGTCATTCTTTTAGTAGTAATTGTACCTAAATACACTATTTAGATGGATGTAGCTAAAAGCAACTGAGTCAAGTCAAACCAGCAGGTTTTAACTGTCCAGACCACCAAAAATATCCCCAATGGATTTCATGGTGGCACAGTTTACACAAAAAACAGCATATTTTAAAACCAAAAATTGCTGTAACGAGGCAATGATTTGTTAAAAATTCGATACTGTGAAAAAGTGAACATTTTATTCTGTGTAAACTGCTCCTCTGTAGTATGAACCTGCACAGTGCTGCCTGTCATGTTGCTAACATCTTTCTACAGTAGCCCAGAATGGACAAACCAAACACAGGCTTTAGACAGAGCTTTCTGTGTATTTACACTGAAGTGGCAGCCAACATGTGTTCTCCTATGCGACTGGAAAAGAAGGGCTTTCTGCAACCTCACAGCTAGATACCACTAAATCCTGCACACTGGGCCTTTAAATCCATTTCCAGGGCACAAAACAAATTGCATTTTACCTTATTACGTATAAATATGCTATTTACAGTGTTTATGTAGGGTCCGTTCACTGAGTCGACTCTTCAAGTGTGATGCTTTTAGCTTCAGATGTAAAAAGTGTGAGTTTGCTGTAAAAATTAGATTGAATATTAGCAATTGTAAAGTATAATTCTATGGAAATGATATCAAAAACAAGGACGGATGGGTCAATATATAATTGCGGGACTTTTTGTGACATAGTTGACATTTTTGCTGTTTTCAGGCCTAAAATCAACATGACCGCCTATAACCAAACACCACATGGCATTTTTACAGAAAGATTCTTCTAAATATTATATATACAACTGAGTAAAATTGAAAGTGAAAGTTATTTATGAAGATATTGTAGTAAACCTGTTGACATGCCATAAATCCACACTTGACTCACACACTGCTTTATATTAAATAAGTCAGAAAACCTTGGAGTCTGGCCAGTCTTTTCTTCAGGAGGAAATGACATCATGTGCAGCAGGTCATGTGATCTGGAATTAACACACTTCCTTGAGAGGTGTTTTTGTAATGGGGAACTTAGTTGAAAGTGATTTCTCAGAGGCAGATACAATTTGTTATTTGCCAGACAAAATCTGATATATTGCCAAAAAAGAAATATCTGCCATGATTATCTCAACTTAAAAAGAACACGATCCAAACCATTTCTGAATAAGCTCATTTTATTATTGTTTAGCTAATTAGAAGGTGGTTGTTATGAAATTCTGACAGTTATTTAGTTGATATTTTAGTGATTTCCAGTCATATTTTTTTATTAATAAGTGATTGTTTCCATAATAAATAATTACGGAATTTGTAAAGACATGATCATAAAGAACATAAAAAACATTAGCCTTTTTTTTTTTACTTTTAATAAAAATGTATGCAAGATATATCCCATGGACTTCAAAAGTCCCTATTTATTTACCCAGATATTCTAATTTGAATGCAATAGTGTTTATAGGTGCAACAAGCTACCAAATTAGCATTATCCTTTTTGTTTTTTGTGGGCTTTAGAGGAACTGATGCACAAAGGGAATTTGGTTCAGCAACTGATTTTCCAGTTTTAGATGCATCAGATCCACTGACTTATCCTTTTTTAAGAAAGAGCATTCAGAGGTCAAATTTGTTGCTTAATGTAGAAGTCCATTTCTAGCAAAATAGCAGAACACTATGACCCAAAAATACAGTTTCCTGTCTTCGTGATTACTCATACAAAGATATAAGTCATATACCTCAAAGTAAGCCACTATCTCCTCTATTTTCCTCGAGGTAAAAGCCAATATGAAATAAATAAATCACCTTTTTCAAAACTGTGATGCTCTATCGCCATTACTGACAACCATTTTCATTTCTACAGATATTTTATGTCTTACATTCCTCACACAAGGTGGCCCTAACTGTCTGCAGAGTAAAAGCTTTGCAGCCACTCTGGGGTTTCATTAGCAGGATTGCTGATAAACCGAACTGCGCCGGCTGCAGCCTTTGATTCATGATGCGCCCTGAAACGGAGCCAGCGTAGTAGTTTGTAAATGCACTGCTGAGCGAACTATGTTTGCCGAGTAGCTTGTGAAATCAAGCTTCATATCAACCCTGCATGTGTTGTAGCGCGATATTCGACATGCAGCGTGCAAACAAGCAACACCCGTAACTGTGCATATCTTAGTGACACAATCTTGGCAGACGGAGGCACAGAACACGTCAAAATATGGCCTCAGCCCAATGCAGAGTTCCTGGAGACATTCCAGCCGAGGCGAAGTCAATCTGTTGCCAGATGCAGCTGATGCATGGCCTAATGCGAAGTTCATGAAAAAATAAACAACGAAAATGCATGTATAAAAATTTAAAAACATGATATTCATCTAACAGACATAGTATCTGCAAAACTGTAGTTGTTATTTGTCATCCTGACATGGCAAGTATAAAAAATGAGGGTTGTAGTCATTGTTTTACTGCACAGTCTATGCATGATTTAGTCATGGACTCATGCAGACTCTGGGTATAAAAAGCTACTTTTTCAGGCAAATCCTCACATTAGAATCGATACCACTTCTATTGTTTAATGTCTCCTATAACCCAATCAATATTTCAGGGCTGAATTGCAAAGTACCCATCAACAAAATGTTCACTTTTACTTTTAAAATCCACTTGAGAAGTGAGTTTGGGGAAGAAAGCCACACCTCTGAAGTTCAGCTGAGAGAATCCAGGTCACAGAATGAAGTTCTGACCACTGAAGCCCAAAATTAAAGCACATGGTGGAACAGTGTGGGAGCAGCTTATTTCATGGGCTAGCAGCAGACAGTTTCAGGACTTCCCACTGACTGGAGAATGTGTGTGTGTGTGTGTGTGTGTGTGTGTGTGTGTGTGTGTGTGTGAGAGAGAGAGAGAGAGAGAGAGAGGAAAAAGATAGAGAGAGTGTGGCAGCAAGCTGTTCCGACCCCCTTTTCCCCACATTTCCATCTGTCACACTCCGCTTGGTTGCGGTGGATAAAAGTATATATCACTCAATAGCAGTTGCAGAGGATCCAATTGTTATCAGGTTCACACCTGTCCGACAAAATCCTCTAAGTGGAAACTGACCGTGGCTGTGTAGCAAAGATCAGCTCGGGAAATTGCTCTCCGTTGCACTTCAGTGCTGTAGTGCTGATTTGTGAGCTTAGATCACATATTTCTCTTTATTTTAGCTGCTTTTCTGCAGGGTCGATTAGCAGACAACAAGTAATTCACCAACAGCTCTGCTGCATTTCTTAAATAATCAGTGAAATTCATCCTTGTATTCATAAAAAATCCTTCCATCTGCAGGAAGCATTTTTCGCTAGACTCTGCAACATGTCCAGTAAACCTCTTAAAAGAAATGTTCTGCACATTCAGCAGCCACTTTGTTCGCCTTTGTTTAACCTTGCAATGCATGTGTAGTGGCCATTTTCTACTGTTCACTTTTCAAGTTCAGTTTTTGCAGCACAATCTCATAAACGCTTGTTTTCTTGATTTCCTTTTGTGTATTTATGAAAATGGGTCCACTCTAATCTACTCGGATGTTCACTGGAGTGTGTTGACATATATACTACCATTCAAAAGTTTGGTGTCACTTAGAAATGTCCTTATTTCTGAAAGAAAAGCAGTTTTTTTCAATGAAGATGACATCAAATGAATCAAAATTCCAGTCTAGACATTGCTAATGTGGTAAATGACTATTGTAGCTGGAAACGGCTGATTTTTAATGGAATATCTCCATAGGGGTACAGAGGAACATTTCCAGCAACCATCACTCCTGTGTTCTAATGCTACATTGTGTTAGCTAATTGTGTTGAAAGGCTAATTGATGATTAGAAAACCCTTGTGCAGTTATGTTAGCACATGAATAAAAGTGTGGGTTTTCATGGAAAACACGAAATTGTCTGTGGGACCCCATACTTTTGAACGATAGTGTATTTAATGTTTTTATTTCTTCATTTCTTTATTTATTTTATTTCTTCTTGCGGCTTGGTGGTTAGCTCTGTCGCCTTGCAACTACAACATCCCCAGTTCACGTCCCCACCTTGCCAGAGTCTTTCTGCATGGAGTTTCCATGTTCTCCTTGTTCATGCATGAGTTTTCTCCGGGAACTCTGGCTTCCTCCCACAGTCTGAAAACATGCTGAGGTCAACTGGTAAGTCTAAATTGTCCATAGGTGTGAATGCAATGTGTGATTGTCTCTATAGTATGGTATATGGTTTAGTGTGTAGCCCTGTGATAAACTGGTGACCTGTCCAGAGTGTCCCCTGCCTTCACCCTAAGTCAGCTGGATAGACTCCAGCTCCCCGTGAACCATATGAGGATAAAGCGGTGTATAGATGATGGATGGATGTTTATGGGGAGTTTGAGACACTCTGCTATCTATCCATCTATCCATCCATCCATCCATCCATCCATAATGTTTTCTTTTATTTACCAGGTACATATTCTGCTTTATTGCTTTGTTTTAATATTGTAGAATCATGTAAAATCGACTGTCAGTTCTGAAGAGGCGTGCATGAGATGCCGTGGATGAGACACCTGAGCCCGCTGACCAGAGTGTTTGTTACATTTACCTGAAATAACGGCACAAAGATGACATTTCAGCCGACCGACTTCTTTTTACAAAAATAACACAACACAGAGTCGATGGGTTTCGAACCAGCCGGTTACAGAGTGTGACTGAGCATGGTGACAAGAGCACATAGCGACCTGGAGAATGTGAGAGAAGAAGTGTTGAAAAATGAATGAAATAGACAATCTTCTTCATGCATCTTTTTTGAAGTCATACACCGACGTACCTGCTGTGTATATCACCCATTCTGCTCTAAAAAAAAGGTCTTGTCTTTCAAAATGACATAAATATTACAATGGATTACTGCTGTAAAGGGAATAACAGCGTTTGAAAAGAAAATGTAAATGAAGGCTCCAAATGTCATATTTTATGATTGCATTAGACAAAACAGCGAGGGTAATTACTAGTGTCACTGCTTTTCAGAGCCAAAACACTGAGCTGTCAATCTGTCATTTTTAACATTGTTCAGGGTAATTTTTTTTCTGTATAACCACTCAGTTCATCCCAACTCTCAAAAGGGAAACTGTGGCATTTAGCATAGTAAAGGTGGAGCAAAATAGGGAACACGCACAAAAGAAGGAAATAAAGTTGAAGGGAAAAAAAGTGGCATCTAAGTAGGTCCGCTTTTTTTAGCAGGTAATCATTCTCGGGAGGAAGTTGTGTAGGGCTGGGTCGATTGCTGGGCAAACTTCAATATGAAAAAACGCGGCGAGAAATCCCATGGAGTTTATCCTTTCCGGCCCGGTGGGAAATCACTGCGGTTTACCCGGCCTCTTTCTTAAATCTGCCTTTTTCATGTTCTCCATAGATTCACCGCTCCTCCTGTTTGTTTCAGACTCACAAGACACTTTAATGTGTACCGTAGTGGACGCTTATTGCTGCGAGATGAGAGAACGGTTTGTTCTGTTTGGAAATGTGAGACCTTGGAACAGAACTCCACCATGAAAAACAAGCTGATGTTGTGAGGATGCCGTCTGGTTTGAGCAGTGCAAGTTCACTGGAACTGTCTCTCATAGTTAGTTATATGCCTGTTCCGTTCTAATTTTGTTTATATTGTTATTTATTGATGCGGAACTAATTATTGTTGATAGAGTGTTCCGCACGTCATGTTTACGGACGGACGGCGAAACCGGAAGTGGAGACGGAGCGCGAAATGAATGAATGAATGAAAACGGCAGACTTCAGCGTATAACGTTTACTGTACACAACTAAAAAGAAAGACGAAGAGAAGAGAAGAGCAGTCTAATACGAGCCCCTCTTTAGTTACAAGCAGCCTACGAGGTATGTTACATTTATGTTCACATTGTTATTCAAATTAAAGACGTGTAAATGACATGCAAATAGCGCTGGTGTTGTTAGAACAATTAGCATGCTACGATAATGATATATGGACGTGCTATGTGTTACGTTAAATGTATAAGTTAAGAAATCTACTGTGGGTTTGATGTGTTATTGATGCCTTACAAGTAGTCTGTAAACCTTTAATTGGTGTTTGAGATGTGAAAGGTGCGCTATATGCTGCATAAGCTCTACATGCTATTAGATTAGCAACGGAAGCTTTCATTATTAAGACAGAAAACATGTGATTTAATGTTGTGTATTTATTTTTATTTATTTTTTGTCTTTAACCCAGTTCTCACGGGTTGGCCTGGAAGCAGAATAAACCCTGTCCTTTAATCAAGATCTCGTGACTCATGTTGTTACTGGAGGGAGCTACATTCACACTACTGCAAATGTCAAAGAGGGACTAATCCTGTCTTCTATAGTGGAAAAATCTGGCTTTTGTCACAGTTTTTGAAGCTGCAGCACACTGAAGGTTATGCTGTTTCCTATATAAAGTGTGTCTTTTCTCAAGTGTTCGATGCTGCAGTCAGCTTTGAGTGACTATAAAAGGAGGGATCATCATGTCAGTGGAGTCAATACATTGGAATAATGTGTGGAAAGAGGAGTTGTTTTTTTTTTTTTTTTAGATTTCAGTACAAAATGCAAAGAAGAAACTGTTTTATACAACTAAATAAATCAGAACACGATCGGAATTGCTGCAGGCTGCAATTTCAGGTAACCTGATGTGTGCTCCAGTAGAGATTGGGGTCTAAGTGGAGTCAATATACTGGAATAGCATGCAAAAAGAAGAGGCCTTTTAGTATTTTTTAGATTTCAGTACAAAATGCAAAGAAGGAACTGTTATAAAAAGGTAAATAAATCATAACGCAGTCCCAAAAGGAGTTGCAACAAGATGACAAACAGCACTGTCCATAGCAAGTTGAAGCTTACACCATGTCCCTACTGGACAACATGTTTGATTGATTGTCACCAAACTGGGTTACGCCTGCTCAATCAGGTACTGTCTGGTTGTTCGTCTGCCCAAACTGTCAGGTCCCAGTATAAAAATTTCTTGCTTAACCAAATTGCATGACACTCAACATTCTCAACAGTCAACATTTGGAAGCATTGTTACCATGGCCAAGAGTAAGCTGCTCTTTATGAGTCTGAGAGTCGTGCACAGGCCATTGCTCTTCAAAATGCAGGAAAAACTGGTCAGCAGGCAGCTCAAGCCCTTGGCAGGAGTATCCGCTGAGCACAGAAGTGGTGGCAAAGGTGCAACGAAGGAGGATCCTTCAAAGACTTGCCTCCCTCAGGACCTCCATCTGGCCTAACTATAAGAACCAAGGATCTGATGAGAAAGACTAAGAGTAAAAGACACCAGTCATGCCGGCGACTCAGTCAGAGGCTGGAAAATCTTGGAGGGGATGTTTCTAAGAGCTCTGTGCATCATTATTTAACAGAGAAATTGGGGCTGAAAGCTTACAAGAGGCAACATACCTCGCGACTCCACCAAACGGCAAAAGGAGAAGAGAGTGGCTTTCACAAAGAAGTCCATATCTTTGACTATAAAAGGCTGGGAGAACTGGATTTTCTCTGATGAATGCCCTCTCTACTTATTTCCGACACCCAAAAGCCAAAACGACCGTATCTATACAGATAATGGTAAAAAAAAAAGTACCATCTTCTGAGCAAGTAAAATTCAGTGCCCATAATATGGTTTGGGGTTCTATGTCTGCTTCAGGTCTCTCAGAGCTGCACATTGTGCCTGAAGGTACCCCTGTTCATGCACAATATTATACCACGAACATTCTAGAAAAGGTTCTACTTCCAGTTTTAGTCAGGAGGAAAAAAATCAGGGCCTGTGAGTGAAGGGAAAATGTTTAACAGACGTTTGGAATTGGTGTTTATACAAGATGGAGCCCATATGACTCAGTAAAGGTTCTGAGCATCTACCTGGCTTTTAGGAGGAATGGCCACCAAACTCCCCTGACCTCAACCCAATTGAGAGCTGTTGGGGAATCCTGAACAGTCACATCTTTACCAGTTCACCACCGACCCACCTCAACTCTAGGGCTGTGTGGGAGTGGGGGAACATAGAACCATCCACACTCAAGAACCTCATACGTTCTATGCCTGAAAGACTGAAAGACGTGATCAAAGTGAAAGGGGGAAATACTGGTTATGGAATAAACTGATTATTTTACATATTCAGTCTTTGAGATTTGTTTTTCTGGGGAGAACAAACTTTTGGGACAAGGTGTACAGCACAAAATAATACAAATACATGGCACAAATGCAAAAAAAAATCTGTACAAAAACAGGATCAGATTTCCTGGAGGCTGTAATTTCAGGTAAACTGATGTGTGCTCCAGCAGAGATCATGGTCTAAGTGGAGTTGATATATTAAGAATGATATGTAAAAAGGGGAAGTTATTTAGTAGTTTTTTTTTTAGATTTCAGTACAAAATGTAAAGAAGGAACTGTAATAAAAGGGTGAATAAATCATAACAGAATGCCAAAAAAGCTGCAACAAGATGACAAACAGCACTGTCAATAACAAGTTGAAGCGTACAACATGAAATAATACAATGCAACCAAAATCAGCCGTCAAACAGGGTCAGATATGCTGCAGGGTGTAATTTCAGGTAAATAGATGTGTGCTCCAGCAGAGATCATGGTCTAAATGGAGTCAATATGTTAGGAATAGCATGCAACAAGAGGAGGTTATTTAGTACTCCTTTAGATTTCAGTGCAAAATGCAATGAAAAAAACTGTTTTAAACAACTAAATAAACCCTACCCTGATGCCAAAATAGTTGCACCAAGATGATAAAAGTTTGACTAACACTTCGTTGGCACACACATCTCTGTCCATAGGAAGCTGAAGTTACAGCACAAACTGATACAAAGATGAGGCTCGAATGCAACCAAAAATCAGCCCTCAAACAGGATCCGATTTGCTGCAGACTCTGCAATTTCAGGTGAACCGATGTGTGCTCCAGCTGAAGGCAAAATTTCTAGCTGTACGGCTTCATGAATGCAGAGTAACAGGAGGAAAGGAATGAGAGGAGAGGGTCTGGAGGAAATAAGAAGCTTCTAGTAAATTTGAAAATCAGTCTGTGTGAACTGTGGCACCGACTCGCTGCTTGTTGTCAGCCGAGGAACTCGTCTACCGAGTGTTAGAGGCCAAAAATACTCAGAATGGAAAAGGAAAACACTCTGGCAGCCAAATTTAGGCAAAAAAAAGTACTTTCTTTTTGTGTCGGCTCATTATTTTGGAGCAGAAGAAGAACACAGATGCTCAGACCGAAACGGTCACATCGTCATTTGATGAGATTTGGTTCAGTTCATGTCAGTCCACAGTGCATTCTGTCGATTTTTGTACATTTTCTGCGACTTTAAGGCTGCTTTTCAACAACGACCTCTGTGGGGCATCAGCGTGCATTCAATTAGAGTCGATTCATTTGGACTCTTTTCTTAGGATGTTATTTTGGCAAAAGCAGAGTTGTGCTGGTGACGTCGGACAAAACGCCTCTCGGTGCTGCCAGACTTTAACTTGAAATGAGTCGCGTCTCATCTCAGAAGTGACTTTTAATTATTGACCAGCAGAAATCTCCTCTCGCGGGCTAGAAGTTTGGCCTTTTCCTTCAGTTTCAGCTAACATTTTCCTCCTCTCCATTATGCTTTTATCTCTCCCCACCGAGGTGGCAGAGAAATTAAATTACTTATCTCCAACTTCATTAACTCTCTTATCTTTGCCGAGGCACATATCAAACAGAATTCCTCTTAACCATTTTCCCCTATTCCCAGCCTTTTTTTTCCTCTTTTTCCTGCATAAGGCACAAGAGAACCAGATGTATTAGATCTCGTCTAACGTGGGGAAGAATTGAATTCTATTTCATTTGCCTGACGTATTGAACATGTCCTGCTTTCAAGTGTCCATTTTCAGTGACGTCTCTGTGTTTGAATTGAGGAAACAGATCACGAACTATTCATTTTAAATAGACTGAAGTGGTATTTACTGAAGGAAATATAAATGCTAATCACCACGTCAAAGTGCATTACTGCGGTGCATTGTGCAGTAAGTAAAGATATGCCATCATGAAGCGCTCTTACTCAAATAGACTTCATTAATCAGAGTGAAATGCATGAGATGAAAAGCTAATTATATGTGTATATGACATCTGAAGTAATATACTGTATGTTAATGCATGATTATTTCCTCGTGGTGAGACAGGAAGACATTTAAACCCGTCAAACTCGTCCTTCCTTGTGTGACTCACTATAGGATTCTGATAAACACTATCGAGTCTGTTTGGCAAAATCCTGCGTTGCCACTTTCACCCCAGAATGAATTAAACTTCATATGAACTTCTTTCTGCATTATATAAGGCATCTTAAAAGATTACATTTTTAAGGACAAACCGAGCCGGCGATATGGACACGTATATGTAGCAAACAAAATAAATATTACCAAAAGGAAATTACAGGGTGGATTTATTCATGACCTCACATCCTTTCCTGAGGTGGAGTGATATATACAAACATCTATTGTGTTTCAGTTCATTAAAACAAAAATTCATGATGTTTTTTTTTTCAAAGAAAACCTTTCTGGAGTATTTTTCACGGCCTCCTTTACATTATTTCATCATATGGCACGTTTTTACAACATGTTGAAAAATTACATTTTTTTTCGACATAGTATAGTAAGGCCTTTTTTTGCGCCAAAATTCATGATAATTTTTTTTTCAAAGAAAACCTTTCTGGAGTGTTTTTCACGGCCTCCTTTACATTATTTCATCATGTGGCACGTTTTTACAACATGTTGAAAAATCGCTTTGTTTTTAGACATAGTATACTATAGCGTTTTTTTTGCGTCAAAATTCATGATGATTTTTTTTTTTCAAAAAAAACCTTTCTGGAGTGTTTTTCACGGCCGCCTTTACATTATTTCATCTTATGGCACGTTTTTACAACATGTTGAAAAATCGCTTTGTTTTTTCGACATAGTATACTATGGCGTTTTTTGCGCCAAAATTCATGATGACTTTTTTTTTTTTTTTCAAAGAAAACTTTTCTGGAGTGTTTTTCACAGCCTGCTTTACATTATTTCATCATATGGCATGTTTTCACAACATGTTGAAAAATTGCATTTTTTTTCGACATAGTATACTATGGCGTTTTTTTTGCACCAAAATTCATGATGATTTTTTTTTCAAAGAAAATCTTTCTGGAGTGTTTTTCATGGCCTCCTTTACATTATTTCATCATATGGCACGTTCTTACAACATGTTGAAAAATCTCATTTTTTTTTGACATAGTATAGTAAGGCGGTTTTTTTTGCGCCAAAATTCATGATGATTTTTTTTTCAAAGAAAACCTTTCTGGAGTGTTTTTCACAGCCTGCTTTACATTATTTCATCATATGGCCCGTTTTTACAACATGTTTGAAAAATCACATTTTTTTCGACATAGTATACTATGGCGTTTTTTGTGCCAAAATTCATGATGATTTTTTTTTTCCAAAGAAAACCTTTCTGGAGTGTTTTTCACAGCCTGCTTTACATTATCTCATCATATGACACGTTTTTACAACATGTTTGAAAAATCACATTTTTTTTCGACATAGTATAGTAAGGCGTTTTTTTTGTGCCAAAATTCATGATGACTTTTTTTTCCAAAGAAAACCTTTCGTGAGTGTTTTTCACGGCCTCCTTTACATTATTTCATCATATGGCACGTTTTCATAACATGTTGAAAAATGACATTTTTTGACATAGTATACTATGGCGTTTTTTTGCACCAAAATTCATGATGATTTTTTTTTTCAAAGAAAACCTTTCTGGAGTGTTTTTCACAGCCTCCTTTACATTTTTTCATGACACGTTTTTACAACATGCTTGAAAAATCGCATTTTTTTTCGACATAGTATAGTAAGGCGTTTTTTTTGCGCCAAAATTCATGATGATTTTTTTTTCAAAGAGAACCTTTCTGGAGGGTTTTTCACGCCCTCCTTTACATTATTTCATCATATGGCACGTTTTTACAACATGTTTGAAAAATCCCATTTTTTTTCGACATAGTATAGTAAGGCGTTTTTTTTGCGCCAAAAATCATGATGACTTTTTTTTTTACAAAGAAAACCTTTCATGAGTGTTTTTCACAGCCTCCTTTACATTATTTATCATATGGCACGTTTTTACAACATGTTTGAAAAATCGCATTGTTTTTTCAACAGTATAGTAAGGCGTTTTTTTTTGCGCCAAAGCTCATGATGACTTTTTTTTTCAAAGAAAACCTTTCTGGAGTGTTTTTCACGCCCTCCTTTACATTATTTCATCATATGGCACGTTTTTACAACATGTTTGAAAAATCGCATTTTTTTTCGACATAGTATAGTAAGGCGTTTTTTTTTGCGCCAAAATTCATGATGACTTTTTTTCCAAAGAAAACCTTTCGTGAGTGTTTTTCACGGCCTCCTTTACATTATTTCATCATATGGCACGTTTTTACAACATGTTTGAAAAATCGCATTTTTTTTCGACATAGTATAGTAAGGCGTTTTTTTGCGCCAAAATTCATGATGATTTTTTTTTCAAAGAAAATCTTTCTGGAGTGTTTTTCTCAGCCTCCTTTACATTATTTCATCATATGGCATGTTTTCATAACATGTTGAAAAATGACATTTTTTGACATAGTATACTATGGCGTTTTTTTGCGCCAAAATTCATGATGATTTTTTTTTCAAAGAAAACCTTTCTGGAGTGTTTTTCACAGCCTGCTTTACATTATTTCATCATATGGCACGTTTTTACAACATGTTGAAAAATTACATTTTTTTTCGACATAGTATAGTAAGGCGTTTTTTTGCGCCAAAATTCATGATAATTTTTTTTTCAAAGAAAACCTTTCTGGAGTGTTTTTCACGGCCTCCTTTACATTATTTCATCATGTGGCACGTTTTTACAACATGTTGAAAAATCGCTTTGTTTTTAGACATAGTATACTATAGCGTTTTTTTTGCGTCAAAATTCATGATGATTTTTTTTTTTCAAAAAAAACCTTTCTGGAGTGTTTTTCACGGCCGCCTTTACATTATTTCATCTTATGGCACGTTTTTACAACATGTTGAAAAATCGCTTTGTTTTTTCGACATAGTATACTATGGCGTTTTTTGCGCCAAAATTCATGATGATTTTTTTTTTTCAAAGAAAACCTTTCTGGAGTGTTTTTCACGGCCTCCTTTACATTATTTCATCATATGACACGTTTTCACATGTTAAAAATCACATATTTTTTTCGACATAGTATACTATGGCGTTTTTTGCGCCAAAATTCATGATGACTTTTTTTTTTTTTCCAAAGAAAACCTTTCGTGAGTGTTTTTCACGGCCTCCTTTACATTATTTCATCATATGGCACGTTTTTACAACATGTTTGAAAAATCGCATTGTTTTTTCAACAGTACAGTAAGGCGTTTTTTTTTGCGCCAAAGCTCATGATGACTTTTTTTTCCAAAGAAAACCTTTCGTGAGTGTTTTTCACGGCCTCCTTTACATTATTTCATCATATGGCAAGTTTTTACAACATGTTTGAAAAATCGCATTGTTTTTTCAACAGTACAGTAAGGCGTTTTTTTTTGCGCCAAAGCTCATGATGACTTTTTTTTTCAAAGAAAAACTTTCTGGAGTGTTTTTCACGCCCTCCTTTACATTATTTCATCATATGGCACGTTTTTACAACATGTTTGAAAAATCGCATTTTTTTTCGACATAGTATAGTAAGGCGTTTTTTTGCGCCAAAATTCATGATGATTTTTTTTTCAAAGAAAATCTTTCTGGAGTGTTTTTCACAGCCTCCTTTACATTATTTCATCATATGGCACGTTTTTACAACATGTTTGAAAAATCGCATTTTTTTTCGACATAGTATAGTAAGGCGTTTTTTTTGCGCCAAAATTCATGATGACTTTTTTTCCAAAGAAAACCTTTCGTGAGTGTTTTTCACGGCCTCCTTTACATTATTTCATCATATGGCAAGTTTTTACAACATGTTTGAAAAATCGCATTGTTTTTTCAACAGTACAGTAAGGCGTTTTTTTTTGCGCCAAAGCTCATGATGACTTTTTTTTTCAAAGAAAAACTTTCTGGAGTGTTTTTCACGCCCTCCTTTACATTATTTCATCATATGGCACGTTTTTACAACATGTTTGAAAAATCGCATTTTTTTTCGACATAGTATAGTAAGGCGTTTTTTTGCGCCAAAATTCATGATGATTTTTTTTTCAAAGAAAATCTTTCTGGAGTGTTTTTCACAGCCTCCTTTACATTATTTCATCATATGGCATGTTTTCACAACATGTTGAAAAATCGCATTTTTTGACATAGTATACTATGGCGTTTTTTTGCGCCAAAATTCATGATGATTTTTTTTTCAAAGAAAACCTTTCTGGAGTGTTTTTCACGGCCTCCTTTACATTATTTCATCATATGGCACGTTTTTACAACATGTTTGAAAAATCTCATTTTTTTTTGACATAGTATAGTAAGGCGGTTTTTTTTGCGCCAAAATTCATGATGATTTTTTTTTCAAAGAAAACCTTTCTGGAGTGTTTTTCACAGCCTCCTTTACATTATTTCATCATATGGCACGTTTTTACAACATGTTTGAAAAATCGCATTTTTTTTCGACATAGTATAGTAAGGCGTTTTTTTTGCGCCAAAATTCATGATGATTT